>NC_138774.1:290420770-290823270 GCF_965119305.1 Pelophylax lessonae
AAATTTACACTGTTATACAAGCTGTACACTCACTACTTTACATTGTAGCAAAGTGTCATTTCTTCAGTGTTGTCACATGAAAGATAGAATAAAATATTTACAAAAATGTGAGGGGTGTACTCACGTTTGTGAGATACTGTGTATATATATATATATTTATTCATATATAATTAATTTATTTAGTTTGGACATTGCAGCTCTGCCATGTTTTATTCATGATATTGATGAAGTCCTGCACATGGATGGCTTTGCAGTATTTTTAAGATAGAGCGAAGCGCTTATCAGAAGACAAATGATCTGACACATTTCATGCTGTAAAGCCTTTAATCAGAGAATAAAGGTGGTTGTGGAGAAGTCTGATAATAAACCACCTGTGGCATAATCAGAGGAGAGCCACAGGAGTGCAACATCAGCCAGCACCTTGTAATCATCATATATATATCATAAAAAGAGAAAAAGTTTTTTTTTACACAAAACTTCCCATCCATCATGCAGATTACGGCATTGTCTACCGAACACTATTATGAAGGAAAAATAGAAAAGAGAAAGTTTCTGTGGGCGCAAGTGATCATTTGTGTACTTTAATTCGTCATGCGGTGATCAGGCAGTACAAGGGTTTAGCCTTTGCTTTAAAGGATAATTCTACTTTTGTGGGGAAAAAAAAGAGCAGAACAAAAATAAATAATATAACATACAATCGCTATACAAGCCATATTGTAATTTAATGGAAAGGTAATTTTTAATAATTAAATCATTTATAATTATTATTATTATTATTATTATTATTATTATTATTAATAATAATAATACTAATAATAATAATAACAACAATAAAAATAATAATGATACTTATATTACTACTGCTACTAATAATAATAATATTACTTATTTTTTATTCTTATTCTTATTTTTATTATTATTATTATTAACAACAACAACAACTCTATTACTACCTGCTACTACTACTAATAATAATGATAACTCTATTACTACTGCTACTACTACTAATAATAATAATAATGACAATTCTATTACTACTGCTACTAATAATAATAATAATATTATTATTTTCTATTTTTTATTATTATTATTATTAATATTTTTATTATTATTTATATTATTAATAATAATATTATTATTTTTATTTTATTTAATTATTAAAAATGACCTTTCCTTTTCAATCTCCACCTGCTGAAATTTTCTGTAAAAATGCAATATGGCCACCTGGAGGAGTTCTGTATGCTATAGGCCCCCCAACCAGAGGGAGGAGGGGCAGGGGGACCTCCTGTCACAGCTTGGAATGGAACACTATTATGAAGGAAAAATAGAAAAGAAAAAGTTCCTGTGGGCGCAAGTGATCATTCTTGTACTTTAATTCGTCATGCGGTGATCAGGCAGTACAAGGGTTTAGCCTTTGCTTTGAAGCGGTAGTATCCTGCTTTTTGACACTTTTAACTACAGGTAAGCCTATAATAAGGTTTACCTGTTAAGCCTATAATAAGGTTTACCTGTAGGTACAATTAATATCTCCTAAACCGGCACGGTTTAGGAGATATTTGCAGTACATGCAGCCGCTCACGCGAGCGGCGCATGCGCTCTGAAGGTCCGGGGGGACCTTCAGCTTTCCTTGCCGGGAGCTTGCCGGAAAATCACTCCCGCGCGCATGCGCGGGAGTGACCTCATCGCGGCTCCGGCCAATCACAGCGCCGGAGCCGCCAAACCCGGAAGAGACGGCGAGGGATCATGGCTGCGCATTGGCATCATGGCATTGTTCACGGAACTGAACCGCCATAGTGAATAAGTCAGTTTGCATTTGCACCCCCGACAAACATGCAACTCTCTTGTGGACGGCTTTACAATTTAATAAATGCTTACCTTCAGCTTTACTATCATCCACTAATGAGCAAGCCGTGCGTAAAGTCACCAAACTTTGTGCCGAGTGTCTTCCATGAGTATCCACAGCAATTAAACTGAACCTATGGAGGTTAAAAGAACATAAGTAAGCCTAGAGTATGAAGTTTATTTTGCATGTACACTTTATTATGCAATGGTAGAGTGTAACGGAACCGCGACCCACACTGTGCTTGTGGACTTCCGTCAGTGTACGGCTTCCTCCCAGTCGTGAACCTAGATATCAGATTTCCCGGACATGTCCCCCATACAAAGTTAGCCGACAACTTAGCTTGTAATGGAATCTTCTCTTTTATTGAACATTCTGACACAGTTTATATACAGCATGGACACCCCCCTCCTGATCAAATTACCCCATCAGGTCAGGTTACCTGATTACATTATCCTATGCAGATGAAATTGTATACAGAAATAGAATTAACATATCTAAAGAACAACCAACACAAACAGTATACTATTTCCACTCAGCCACTAACAGATGACAATGATTCAATTAACCGGAGCCAATTAACTAGCAGATGGCCGTCATCGAGCTCCTGAAATACCATACGCATTATCCTATTCTCAGTGTCCATTAACCACTTAACGCATAACCACGTATCCCTATGTTGGCTGCCTTTAAGTGGTTGTACTGGGGAGATGCCTCTAGCTAGAGGCATCATCCCAGTACCACTTTTTAAAGCCGGTGGTCAGCTTTCCGGCGGTAATGACCGATGCTGCTCGGGAGCCGCTCGATCGTTACCCCAGTGAGCGAGAGGGGATGCCCCCCCCCCTCCCGCCACCTTCTGTGGCTCTGCCAGGGTCTTCCGTCCCACCGGGAGACCCGAGCAACCAGCCGGTGCATCCGCCAGCTGGATGGAGTCCCAATCAAAGCCGGATGCAGCTTTGATTGGGTCTCCGACGATGTAACCCGGAGGTGGCGTCCATGACGTCACGTCCGGGTTACTCGGCTGCTAAAAGGCGCCAAATTTAAAAAGTGATTGTATTAAAAAATTGAGTTTTCAGCGTTTTGAATACATGGAAGTGTAATGGAGGGGTTTGGGGTCCCCCGATCCCTCCATAAAAAGTACCTGTCACTGCCTATTGCTGTCACATGGGATGTTTACATTGCTTGTGACAGCAATAAATGTGATCAGATTTTTTTTAAAAAAACCTGTGGTTAAATGAAAAAAAAAAATATATAAATAAATAGGGAAAAAAAAAAAAATTTTAGCCGCCCCCGTCGCCATGAGCTCATGCACAAAAAAAATGTATACAGAAGTCGCGCCCGCAAATGAAATCGCTGCTCAAACCACACATGTGAGGTATCGCCATGATTGCTAAAGCGAGAGCAATAATTAAAAAAAAAATAACTACTCTCTAACTCTAAACTGGTAACCGTTAAAATTTTTTAAAACGTCGCCTATGGAGATTTTTATTAACTGTAGTTTGTCGCCATTCCGCGGGTGTGTGCAATTTTTAACTGTAACATGTTGGGTATCTATTTACTCGACGTGCCTCATCTTTTGCAATATACAAAAAAAATGGGCTAACTTTACTGTTTTCGTTTTTTTTTTTTTTTTTAAATGCAGTGAAATTAAATTTTTTCTGAATTTTTCCAAAAAATTGCCTTTGAAAGACCGCTGCGCAAATACTGCGTGACAAAAAATATTGCAATGACCACCATTTTATTCTCCAGAGTCTTTGCTAAAAAAAATATATATAATATTTCGGGGTTCTAAGTAGTTTTCTAGCAAAAAATACTGATTTTAACTTGTGAACAAAATGAGTCAAAAAATGGGCTCGGTCCAGAATTGGTTAAGTACCTGTCTTTCACTCCCAGTGACGGTGAGTACCGTCACATATAGTATGCAACCGGACCAAATTAGGAGGTTTGTATACTAATGCTAGAAGTCTGGTTAACAAGATGGGAGAACTGGAGTTGCTGATGTATGAGGAGGATTTCAACTTTGTGGGAATTTCAGAAACTTGGTTTGACAACTCTCATGATTGGCTGGTAACCATTCAGGGGTATTCCCTTTATTGCAGAGATAGGGAGGGTAAAAAAGGGGGAAGGGGTCTGTGTATCAAGAACGATGTGCAAGTGAATATGAATGACGATATCACTAATGGAGCTTGGGAGGAGGTGGAATCCCTATGGGTAGAGCTTTAAAGGGAAGGTACTATGGGGAAAGTAATATTGGGCGTATGCTATAGGCCCCTAAACCAAAGGGAGGAGGGGGAGGCTGAGCTCTTATCACAGCTTGGAATGGCAACAAGGATGGGAAATGTCATTATAATGGGGGATTTTAATTATCCAGATAAAGACTGGGCCGAAGGAACCGCAAATTGACCAGAGGTCAATTAGTTTCAATATAAATCACAGAAATGGGAAACATAAGGGTAATACACAGACGCTGAACTTCAAAAGAGCCAATTTCCCTAAAATGTGCTCTATGGTAGACGATATTAAATGGGATAGAATCCTGGGAACAAAGAACACTGGGGAAAGTGCTTTAAGAACATACTTAATAAAGGTATTGGCCAGTGCATTCCGACAGGGAATACATTTAAAGGAGCTAAAATAAACTCTGGGTGGCTAAACTACAACGTAAAAATGCACATAAAAACAAAATAAAAGGCCTTCAAGAAATAAAAAGCAGAGGGGTCATTGCCAGCATTCCAGCACTACAAAGAATGCAATAAGAAATGTAAGAGCGCAATCAAGGCGGCTAAGATAGAAAGCGAAGGGCACATAGCAGAAGAGAGTAAGAAAAACCCCAAGAAATTATTTAAGTATATAAATAGTAAGAAAGTGAGGCCAGAACATATTGGCCCCATAAAGGATGAATAAGGGAATCTGGCTATTAAAGACAGAGAAGGCAGAGGTTCTAAATAAATTCTTCTCCTCAGTCTTTACAAAAAAATTTGGGGGATACAGTAACCTAGACTGTAATGTTAAAGTTATTAACACGTCACAGGAAGCACCCTTATGGTTAACAGAAGAAAGATTCAGAACTAGACTCGAAAAACTTAAAATAATTCACCGGGACCAGATGGCTTACACCTGAGGGTCCTTAACCACTTAAGCCCCGGAAGATTTTACCCCATTCCTGACCAGGGCCTATTTTGCGATTTGGCACTGCGTGACTTTAACAGACAATTGCGCGGTCGTGCGACGCTGTATCTAAACAAATTTGACGTCCTTTTTTCCCCACAAACAGAGCTTTCTTTTGGTGGTATTTGATCACCTGTGCGATTTTTTGATCATGCGCTATAAACAAAAAAAGAGCGTCAATTTTGCAAAAATAACAATATTTTTCACATTTTTTTTATATGAAATTCCCCCCAAAAAAAATTTAAAATCAAAACTTTTTAACATTTTTGGCCAACTTGTTTTATGCTACATATGTTTGGTAAAAAAAATCGCAAAAAGCGTATTTTGATTGGTTTGCGCAAAAGTTATTGCGTTTACTAACAAAGGGAAAGATTTTTGTAATTTTTGTTGTTGTTTCTTTAACGCGTAATGGCGGCGATCTGCGATTTTTTTTTTTGCGGTACTGTGACATTGCGGCAGACAGATCGGACCCTTGACTGACATTTTTGACACTTTCGGGGGTTACCAGTGACATTACTACAATAATCAGTGCTATAAATATGCACTGTTACTGTAAAATTACACTGGCAGTGAAGGGGTTAACTTTTTTTGAGAGGGAGGGGTTATGTGTGTCCCTAGGGGCGTGATTCTAACTGTGATTGGCTGTGGCTTGAGGTGTAGGAACAGTGATCAACGGTTCTACATAGTAGAACCGTATGATCACCATTCATACACAGGGGAGAATGACAGGCGGCTTGTTTACACTAGCTGCCTGCCTTTCTCCCTCTCTACCGACGATCGCGAGTGACCGTCGGACGATCGGGTCCGCCGGTCACACGCGTGGGGGGGTCCGTGACCGCGCGGGAGTGCACCTCCGGCGGCGCGCGCTCGCTCCCAAAACCCTCACAGGCTAGCGACGTAGACCTACGTCGCTTTGCCTGTGAGGGGCTTACCGCCGCAGTAAATAGTCGTGCAGCGGTCGGCAAGCGGTTAAGGAACTCAGCCAGGTGATAGCCAGAGCATTGTTCCTAATTTTTAAGAACAGTCTACTGACGGGAATGGTACCAGCTGATTGGAGAAAAGCCAACGTGTCACCAATATTTAAAAAAGGGCCGAGATATACCCCTGGGAACTACTGGTTAGCCTAACAACAGTAGTCTGCAAACTATTAAAGGGGATGGTAAAGGACTATATAAAAGATTTTAGAAAGACAAATGGTATCATTAGTAGTAATCAGCATGGATTCATGAAGAATCGTTCTTGCCAGACCAATCTATTAACATTCTATGAAGAAGTGAGCTGTCATCTAGATAAAGGAAGGATGTGGTGTATCTGGACTTTGCAAAGGCATTTAATAGAGTTCCCCACAAATGTTTACTATACAAACTAAGGTACGTAGGTATGGACCATAGGGTGAGTACCTGGATTGAAAACTGTCTTCAGGGGTGAGTCCAGAGGGTGGTGATAAATGGAGAGTACTCGGATTGGTCGGGTGTGGAAAGTGGGGTCCCCCAAGGATCTGTCTAGGGACCAATCCTGTTTAATTTATTCATAAACAATCTGGAAGATGTCACCACTCTAATTTATCCCAAAGGGGTTATATCGGGTTGACGCCACGACTCTGTGCAGGCCAGTCAAGTTCCTCCACCCTAAACTCAGTCATGTTGGAACAGGAAGGGGCCATCCCCAAACTGTTCCCACAAAGTTGTGAGCATGAAATTGTTCAAAATGTCTTGGTATGCTGAAGCCTTTAGAGATCCCTTCACTGGAACTAAGTGGCCAAGCCCAATCCCTGAAAAGCAACCCCACACCATAATTCCCCCTCCACCAAATGATTTGGACCAGTGCACAAAGCAAGGTCCATAAAGACATGGATGGGCAAGTTTTTGGGATGGAGGAACTTGACTAGCCTGAACACAGTCCTGACCTCAACCCAAAATAACTCCTTTGGGATGAATTAGAGTGGAGACTGTGAACCAGGCCTTCTTGTCCAACATTAGTGCCTGACCTCACAAATGCGCTTCTGGAAGAATGGTCAAACATTCCCGTAGACACACTCCTAAACCTTGAGGGCAGCTGTGACGGTACTCACCGTCACTGGGAGTGAAAGACAGGTACTTAATACGGTTTGCATTACTTCAAATGGGACAGTAATATTTATCAACCATATATCTCAAGGAACATATGAAGACTGCTTCACACAGTCAGACTCATAGCAGATGCTAATATCATCAGCTCAACCACCTGTCTTCCACCCATTGTTGAACATACTGATTTACTCACCCGTTATCTACAATGTGTTCTTTGTTTACACTTATGACAATGTGTATTGTATTTCAGGAGCTTGAGGGCGGCGGTCTGCTAGTTAATTGGCTCAGGTTGATTGAATCACTGTCATCTGTTAGTTGCTGAGTGGAAATAGTATACTGTTTGTGTTGGTTGTTCGTTAGATATGTTAATTATATTTCTGTATACAATTTCATCTGCATATGGTAACGTAATCAGGCACCTGACTTGATGGGGTAATTTGATCAGGAGGGGGATGTCTTCATGTGTGTATAAATTGTGTGAGACTGTTCAATCAAAGAGAAGGTTTCAGAACTTGTGAACTTGTACAAGCTAAGTTGTCGGCTAGCTTTGTATGGGGGGGGGGCCGGCTAGAATATTTGATACCTATGTTCAAGACTGTAGAAGCCTACAAACACAGTGTGGGTCGCGGTTAAGTTACAACAGCCTTCCCAGAAGAGTTGAAGCTGTTATAGCTGCAAAGGGTGGGCCAACTCAATATTGAACCCTACGGACTAAGACTGGGATGTCATTAAAGTTCATGTGCGTGTAAAGGCAGGCGTCCCAATACTTTTGGTAAAAAACCGAGACTTTACAATCACTTTATTCAATTTTCAGATATTTCCCATAGTTTGTGGACTTTATAATTTTCATATAGACTAAATAATAAACATGGATTTGGGTTATTTTCACCCAAAAAAAATGTAGTAGAATACATGTTGGCCTAAATGTATGAAGAAAGATTTTTATTTGCAAATATTTAGAACAGAAAAGAAAAAAAAACTGGTTATTTTTCAAAAATTGTAGCAAAAAACAAAACAAAAAATAAAAAAACAATGGTGATTAACCACTTCTGGACCGGAAGATTTTCCCCCTTAATAACCAGGCCCTATTTTGCGATTCGGCACTGCGTTACTTTAACGGACAATTGCGCAGTCGTGCGGAACTGTACCAAAATAAAATTTATGTTCTTTTTTCCCCACAAATAGAGCTTTCTCTTGGTGGCATTTGATCACCTGTGCGATTTTTATTTTTTGCATGTACAAAAAAAGAGCGACAATTCAGAAAAAACAAAAAACAAATTTCACATTCTGCTATATAACACCCCCCCCCCCAAAAAAAATTGTAAAAATCTACGTTTTTTTAACATCCTAGGCCAATTTTTTTTCCGCTACATATCTTTGTTAAAAAGAAAATTGCAATAAGCGTATTTTGATTGGTTTGCGCAAAAGTTATTGCGTCTACTAACTACGGGAAAGATTTATGTCTTTTTTATTGCTTTTTTTTTTTTTAGTAATGGCGACGATCTGCGATTTTTTGCAGGACTGCGACATTGCAGCGGACAGATCGGACCCCTAACTGACATTTTTTGACACTTTTGGGGGGATCAGTGACATTACTACAGTAATCAGTGCTAAAAATATGCACTGTCACTGTAATAATGACACTGGCAGGGAAGGGGTTAACACAGTAAGTGATGCAGGGGTTAAATGTGCACCTAGGGGCATGTTTCTAACTGTGGGGGGGGGGGGGTTTGTGAAATGATCACAGAGACCTGTGATCCTATATAAAAGGATCACATGGGCTCTGTGATCATTCCAGAGAGAAGAACAGTCAGCTGTGTTTACAACATCCGACCGTTCACTCTCAGTGGGGAGTGATCGCGGGTGTCAATTGGAGCCACCTGCCCCGTGCATCGGAGTCCCCGCTGCCGAGTGGGGTCGGGAGCGCGCGCACGCCCCCTAGCTTCAGGCGAGCGACCGACGTAGATCTACGTTGGTTCGCGCAGGAGGGCCGCACTGCCGCAGTAAATTAGTTAAAAAAAAAAGTTAAAAACCACCAAAAGAAAACTCTGTTTGTGTGAACAAAATGATAAAAATGCCATATGGGTACAGTGTTGCGTGACTGCGTAATTGTCATTCAAAGTTTGACAGCGCTGAAAGCTGAAAATTCCCCTGGGCAGGAAGGGGGTGAAAGTGCCTGGTTTTGGGGGGGGGGGGCAGGAAGGTGGTGAAAGTGCCTGGTATTGGGGGGCAGGAAAGGGGTGAAAGTGCCTGGTATTGGGGGGGGCAGGAAGGGGGTGAAGGTGCCTGGTATTGGGGGGGCAGGAAGGGGGTGAAGGTGCCTAGTATTGGGGGGGCAAGAAGGGGGTGAAATTGCCTGGTATTGGGGGGGCAGGAAGGGGGTGAAATTGCCTGGTATTGGGGGGGCAGGAAGGGGGTGAAATTGCCTGGTATTGGGGGGGCAGGAAGGGGTGAAAGTGACTTGTATTGGGGGGACAGGAAGAGGGTGAAGGTGCCCGGTATTGGGGGGGCAGGAAGGGGGTGAAGGTGCCTAGTATTGGGGGGCAAGAAGGGGGTGAAAGTGCCTGGTATTGGGGGGCAGGAAGGGGGTGAAAGTGCCTGGTATGGGGGGGGGCAGGAAGGGGGTGAAAGTGCCTGGTATGGGGGGGTGCAGGAAGGTGGTGAAAGTGCCTGGTATTGGGGGGGGGGGCAGGAAGGGGGTGAAAGTGCCTAGTATTGGGGGGTGCAGGAAGGGGGTGAAGGTGCCTGGTATCGGGGGGCAGGAAGGGGGTGAAAGTGCCTGGTATTGGGGGGGCAGGAAGGGGGTGAAAGTGCCTGGTATTGGGGGGAGGGCAGAAAGGTGGTGAAAGTGCCCGGTATCGAAGCTGTTAAAGTTTTAATGTCCAACATTGGCAGAAAATCCCTTTCACTGTTGAAACGCGTCAGTGTATCCAGGCTATATAGTGATATCACACATCGGAAGTTCCATCACACATCTTGGCTGCAGTTACCGGCCGGAACTCTATGGTCTTCTCTCATTGGCCACACATATGAGGGGGGCAAGGTCGGCAAGCATTTACACAATAAGCGGCCAGGTTATGCCAGTGCTACATAAGATCAGTTCCAGAACCTTCTAACTAATAACGATAACCAGAGGTTCTAATTACCGGAAATTTCCGGTCGCTGTGATTTTTAACGGTCCGATTGTCATTTTTCATGATGAGAAATAAAGTTTCAGATTTTTATCTTTTGATTCATCGCACCAGGTAATCAATTTCATTCCCTTTATCCTCCTATTTATATGCAGATTGGGATTTGACTTTGTTGCGATTTTTTGATGTTTTCTAAGGGAATTTTTTTGATGTTTTCTAAAGGACTACAAATGCTGGAAAAGTGTTTGTAGTTTTTTTTTTTACCTTACAAGCGTTGCAAGGTTTATATATTTATTATTGTCCTTATCTCGTGTCTCAAGTTCTCAGCAGGTGGAAGTAGGTTTCTAAACGGCCATGATTCATCACACGGATCGCGGGAAATAAAAGCGCCACGCCAACCGCTTGAGTCAAGAAAAACTTAACCCAGGGTAAGGAGCCAAATGATCCCAACTTGCAACCACTTGTTACTGACCTTTTGCTTCTTCCTCAACTTTTCTTCCGCTTGATCCCAACCTGAAACCACTTGTTACTGACCTTTGGCTTTTTTACTGACTACACTTCCGTTTGATCCCTACCTGCAACCACTTGTTACTGACCTTTGGCTTTTTTACTGACTACACTTCTGTTTGATCCCTACCCTGCTATATCTGCTACTGGACCCCGGCTTGCTCATCTCCTGGTGGGGCGATCCTGAGGAACTCAACCTGGTAATAGCATGCAGCAAAACCCAGCCTCACCACTAGGAGCTCTGGTGGATACCTGTTAGTGCCCACACCTCAGCTGAGCCCGCCTCATCGACCAGGGTGACTTGCTTGTATACTTATCCTGTTGGTCGGTGGGAGAGTCTCTACTATTTTCTATTTGTGTGAAAAAATGTTTAAAAAATGTCTTATGGGTACAACGTTGCATGACCGCGCACGTGTTGTTTTTTTTTATTTTTAGTCTTTTTTAGTTTATTTAGCAAAAAATAAATACCCAGTGGTGATGAAATACCACCAAAAGAAAGCTCTATTTGTGTGAAAAAAATGATAAAATTGTCATATGGGTACAGTGCTGCATGACCATGCACGTGTTTTTTTTTTTCTATTTTTAATCGTTTTTTGTTTATTTAGCAAAAAATAAAACCCCAAGTGGTGATGAAATAACACCAACAATAAGCTCTACTTCTGTGAAAAAAAATGTAAAAATGTCATATGGGTACAGGGTTGCATGACTGCGCACATGTTGTATTTTTTTTATTTTCAGTCTTTTTTCGTTCATTTATAAAAAAAAAAATAAAACCCCAAGTGGTGATGAAAAAACACCAAAAATAAGCTCTATTTGTTTGAAAAAAAAATTATAAAAATGTCATATGGGTACAGCGTTGCATGGCCGCACACGTGTTGATTTTTTTTTTTTATTTTCAGTCTTTTTTTGTTTAGCAAAAAATAAAACCCCAAGTGGTGATAAAATAACACCAAAATTAAGCTCTATTTCTGTGGGGAAAAAAATGTAAAAATGTCATATGGGTACAGGTTTGCATGACTGCGCACATGTTGTATTTTTTTTTTCAATATTTTTTAGTTTATTTATAAAAAAATAAATAAAACCCAGTGGTGATGAAATACCACCGAAAGAAAGCTCTATTTGTGTGAAAAAAATGATAAAAATGTCATATGGGTACAGCGTTGCCGACCGCACACGTGTTGTTTTTTTTTTATTTTTAGTCTTTTTGGTTTATTTAGCAAAAAATAAAACCCCAAGTGGTGATGAAATACCACCGAAAGAAAGCTCTATTTGAATGAAAAAAAAAATGATAAAAATGTCATATGGGTACAGCGTTGCCGACCGCACACGTGTTGTTTTTTTTTTTTTTTTTTCAGTCTTTTTGGTTTATTTAGCAAAAAATAAAAACCCAGTTGTGATGAAATACCACCAAAAGTAAGCTCTATTTGTATGAAAAAAAATGATAAAAATGTCATATGGGTTCAGTGCTGCATGACCGTGCACGTGTTTTTTTTTTTATTTTTAATATTTTTTTGTTTATTTAGAAAAAAATAAAAACCGAGTGGTGATGAAATACCACCAAAAGAAAGCTCTATTTGTGTGAAAAAAAAAATGATAAAATTGTCATATGGGTACAGTGCTGCATGACCAACTTAAATGTTGTTGTTTTTTTTTTTTTTCTATTTTTAATCCTTTTTTGTTTATTTAGCAAAAAATAAAAACCAAGTGGTGATGGAATAACACCAACAATAAGCTCTATTTCTGTGAAAAAAAAAATGTAAAAATGTCATATGGGTACAGGGTTGCATGACTGCGCACATGTTGTATTTTTTTTTTCACTATTTTTTAGTTTATTTATAAAAAAATAAATAAAACTCAGTGGTGATGAAATACCACCTGAAAGAAAGCTCTATTTGTGTGAAAAAAATGATAAAAATGTCATATGGGTTCAGTGCTGCATGACCGTGCACGTGTTTTTTTTTTTTTTTTTCAGTCTTTTTGGTTTATTTAGCAAAAAATAAAAACCCAGTTGTGATGAAATACCACCAAAAGTAAGCTCTATTTGTATGAAAAAAATGATAAAAATGTCATATGGGTTCAGTGCTGCATGACCGTGCACGTTTTTTTTTTTTTTTTTTCTATTTTTAATATTTTTTTGTTTATTTAGAAAAAAATAAAAACCGAGTGGTGATGAAATACCACCAAAAAAGAAAGCTCTATTTGTGTGAAAAAAAAAAAGATAAAATTGTCATATGGGTACAGTGCTGCATGACCGTGTTGAACGTGTTGTTGTTTTTTTTTTTTTTTTTCTATTTTTAATCCTTTTTTGTTTATTTAGCAAAAACTAAAACCCCAAGTTGTGATGAAATACCACCAAAAGAAAGCTCTATTTCTGTGAAAAAAAAATTAAAAATGTCATATGGGTACAGCATTGCATGACCGCACACGTGTTGATTTTTTAATTTTTTTTTTATTTTCAGTCTTTTTTTTTGTTTAGCAGAAAATAAAACCCCAAGTGGTGATAAAATAACACCAAAAGTAAGCTCTATTTCTGTGAAAAAAAAAAAAAATTAGAAATGTCATATGGGTACAGCGTTACATGACCACAAACGTGTTGATTTTTTAATTTTTTTTTTTATTTTCACTCTTTTTTTGTTTAGCAAAAAATAAAACCCCAAGTGGTGATGAAATAACACCTAAAATAAGCTATATTGGTATGAAAAAAATGATTATGGGTATAGCGTTGCATGGCCGCGCACGTGTTGTTTTTTTTTTTTTTTATTTCTATTTTCTGTCTTTTTTGTTTATTTAGCAAAAAAATAAAACCCCAAGTGGTGATGAAATAACACCAAAAGTAAGCTCTATTTCTGTGAAAAAAATAAAAAAAATTTAATTTGGGTACAGCAATGCATGGCCACACACGTGTTGATTTTCTTAATTTTTTTTTTTTTTATTTTCAGTCTTTTTTTGTTTAGCAAAAAATAAAATCCCAAGTGGTGATGAAATAACACCAAAAATAAGCTCTATTGGTATGAAAAAAATGATTAAAATGTCATATGGGTATAGCGTTGCATGGCCGCGCACGTGTTTTTTATTTATTTTATTTATTTTCAGTCTTTATTAATTTCAATAGAATAGCAACATTTCACAGAAAATAAAAATCTATTTTCAAATGAATTTCCAGGAAACATAATTCTCAATTGCCCCTGCTAAGGTCTTACAAAGCAGTGCATCAGCTACAGGAAAATTAGAGGAGAATAATATTTTATTATTAATTTCCCCCCCACCCACCCTACTTTGTGTGTCAGACCTCATCTCATCTTACTTGTAAAGACTGTCTGCCTCCAAGCACTTGA
Organism: Pelophylax lessonae; assembly: GCF_965119305.1. Lineage (NCBI taxonomy): Eukaryota > Metazoa > Chordata > Amphibia > Anura > Ranidae > Pelophylax > Pelophylax lessonae. The sequence goes on from NC_138774.1 coordinate 290,434,821, forward strand.
AGATGACAGAGTAGAGGTTTTTGTCTGTCGATCCGCCGTGGCTTCTACCGGCTGAAATACAAGCGGTACCCAATCCAGACAATAAATCGTCAGTAAGGCTCAGGGACTCCCCTAGCAAATGGAAGAGAAAACACTGTGAATGGAAGCATAATGGTATTCCAAAAAAATTTAATTCATTTTATTTCTCAAGTGCAAAAGATAGATAACCACCGATTTCAAAGTTTGAATATCTTCAAAAATCTGCATTCATTTTAAAATGCCAATCAGGGCCGTGCAGAGACCTTTAGAAGGGTAGGTGCTCAAAGTATAAAAGGGGCACATGGAACAGAGCTTTTAAATAGGGCAGGTGCGGGGGTGATCAGCGGCTGCAGACATGGTGCGGGGGGTGATCAGTGGCTGCAGACATTGTGCAGGGGGTGATCAGTGGCTGCGGACATAGTGTGGGGGTGATCAGTGGCTGCGGACATGGTGTGGGGGTGATCAGTGGCTGCGGACATGGTGGGGGGGTGATCAGTGGCTGCGGACATGGTGCAGGGAGTGATCAGTGGCTGCGGACATGGTGCAGGGAGTGATCAGTGGCTGCGGACATGGTGCAGGGGGTGATCAGTGGCTGCGGACATGGTGTGGGGGTGATCAGTGGCTGCGGACATGGTGTGGGGGTGATCAGTGGCTGCAGACATGGTGTGGGGGTGATCAGTGGCTGCGGACATGGTGTGGGGGTGATCAGTGGCTGCGGACATGGTGCAGGGGTGATCAGTGCCTGCAGACATGGTGCGGGGGGTGATCAGTGGCTGCAGACATTGTGCGGGTGGTGATCAGTGGCTGCGGAGATGGTGCAGGGGGTGGTCAGAGGCTGCGGACATGGTGCAGGGGGTGGTCACAGGCTGAGGACATGCTGAAGGGGGTGGTCAGAGGCTGTGGACATGGTGCAGGAGGTGGTCAGAGGCTGTGGACATGCTGCAAGGGGTGGTCAGAGGCTGTGGACATGCTGCAAGGGGTGGTCAGAGGCTGCAGACATGCTGCAGGGGGTGGTCAAAGGCTGCGGACATGGTGCAGGGGGTGGTAAGAGGCTGCGGACATGGTGCAAGTGGTGGTCTGGTTAGAGGGTGTGGACATGGTGCAGGGGGTAGTCAGAGGCTGTGGAGTGGTCCGGGGTCTGGTCTTACCTGCTGATGTGACAAGGAGGTGCCATCGCTGCGCCAAGTGCCTCACTTTCAAAAGTGGAACCAGGTGGCGCCATTACGTCACTGCACCTGCGCCCGCTCTGCCAAACATGTACGAGCTTTCCCGAGCCTGGCAGGCTTCAGGAATGGCACATGCGCAGTTGCATTGTCAGCCCACAGCCATACTGTTTAAGGGCACTTTGGGCATCAATGGGCAAAGGGGCAGTTGCTCAATTACCCTCCGCCCCCCCCCCCCCCCTCTTCCTCTGCACGTGCCTGATGCCAGTGTATGCAAATAACTCTTTCTTACAACTAGGGTAATCCTAGATGCACAATTACTATTTTACTTTCAAGTCAGGAATGCACAAATTAAAACTCAACTCTAGCAATTTTTTTAATTTTGTCAAAAAGTTTTTCAACATACGAATAAAAACGACTGTTTTTAGCACCCCCCAGCAGTGCTAAATGGTCTAAACAAAGAGAAAGGGACTGAGGACAGAGCTCCCCTAGTCCCTTTCTCTGAAGCCTAAGCTGCACTGGACAGTGAATGAATGGGAAGTGCTCTTTGCTCAGTGGCTTCTTGTTCATTCACAGACTAAAGCATCTTACCCGTGTACAGCTCTGTGTCCGTGTATTCGTCTACTTTCTTATGGTGGAGGATATAATCTGAAACTTTGGTTCCTATAGCTGCTTGAACATCCAACCATTCAAGAGCCACCACGTTGCTTGAAGGCTCCATACTGGGAGAAAGGCGAAACCTACAAAGCCAACAGAAAAAGAAAAAAAGGCTTAATACGGGGGCTATAGAGAAAGTAAAGCAAAAGTTGGCATAACTTTTTTATGAACTTTCATAGGTCCTTCAAATTTCACATGTTGGTAGAGTAACTCTTTCTCTATAGCAGAGCTTCTCAATCAGGGTTCCGTGGAACCCTAGGTTTTCTCCTGAGGTTGCTAGGGGTTCCTTGAGCAATGGGAAATTTCTGCCTCTCAGATAAGTTTCCAATGGCACCATTATTCCTTTTAGCTATCTGTAAGGGGGCAAAGGGGGCAATTCTTCTCAATGATGAAAAGAGTAAGGAGCATTCTTCCCATTGACTGTCACGCTGATGTGTCATGTTGAATTGTAGATTTTTAATTCTTAGCAGGGGTTCCCCAAGACCAGAAATTTATTTTAAGGGTTCCTCTGTGTTCCTCTGAAATGGTTGGGAAAGGCTGCTCTATGGTAACTCTTCTTCTTGGTTTCTTTTCATTGCAGGTAAATAATGAATCCCAATGTGCTGTCATTGCGTTCTTGAGGAAGTAGAGGTGTAGGCTGTCCAACATCCACAGAAGGCTACAGAATGTTTATGGAGATGACCCCATTGATAAGAGCAATGTCTTGTTGGTGACTCTTGTCAATGGTGTCATCTCCATAAACATTCTGAAATTTCGGCCAGCCTGCACCCCTCCTTCATGAAGAACTCAATGATGGCACGTTGCTTCAGAATTGGAAGGAAGTAGAAAAGAGGACAAAGAAAGACAAAAGGAAGAAGGAAAGATGAAAGGAAGTGGAAAGACGAAAGGAGGAGGGAAGATGAATGGGGAGGAAAAAGGGAAGAAGGAAAGACGAATGGAGGAGTAAAATCGAAAGGAGAAGGAAAGAAAAAAAGAGGAGGAAAGATGAAAGGAGGAGGAAAAACAAATGGAGAAAGAAAAAGGGAAGGAAGAAACAAGGAAGGAGGAGGAAAGATGAAAGGAGAACGAAAGACGAAAAGGGGAGGAAAGACGAAAGAAGGAGGAAAGACAAATGGAGAAGGAAAAAGGGAAAGAGGAGGAAAGACGACAGGAGAATGAAAGATGGAAGGAAGAAAGACAGAAGGAGAGAAGGAGGAGGAAAGATGGAAGATAAAGGAAATACGGAAGAAGGAGGAAAGACGAAAGGAGGAGGAAAAACAAATGGAGAAGGAAAAAGGGAAGGAAGAAACAAGGAAGGAGGAGGAAAGACGAAAGGAGAACGAAAGACAAAAAGGGGAGGAAAGACGAAAGCAGGAGGAAAGACAAATGGAGAAGGAAAAAGGGAAAGAGGAGGAAAGATGAAAGGAGAACGAAAGACGGAAGGAGGAAAGACCAAAGGAGGAGGAAAGACGGAAGATGAAGGAAATACGGAAGAAGGAGGAAAGATGAAAGGAGGAAGAAGGAAGAAGAAAGAAAAAGAAGGGTTTCTATAGAGGAGGAGTTACTCTACCAACATTGGAAATTTAAACCACCTTTGTAAGTTGGCATTTTTTATAAAGTTAGGTGGTTCAAATTTCCCATAATGTTGGTAGAGTAGCTCTTCCTCTATAGTAACTCTTCTTTTTTTTCTTTCTTCTTCCTCCTTTCCGTCTTTCGTCTTTCTTTTGTCCTCCTCCTTTCTTCTTCTTCCTTCCAATCAGAAACAATGTGTCCTCATTAAGTTCTTAATGAAGGAGGGGTGCAGACTGTCTGACATCCACAGAAGGCTATAGAATGTTTATGGAGATGACACCATTGTGAAGAGCAATGTTGATCCAGGGAATATCTGATTGCCTCTCGGGGCTGTAGCAAATTGGATCACGATTTGCTTGGGTTTTTCTCCTTCCTCTGGATCAACTGCAGGTATAGGATTGTGTATATGGGATTGCATGGTTGGGTTTTCCTTACTGTTTTTTGTTTTTTATTGGTTGAGCCAGATGGACTTGTGTCTTTTTTCAACCTGACTATGTAACTATGTGTCATTGGTGACTCTTGTCACTGGTTTGATCTCCATAAACATTCTGTAGCCTTCTGTCGCTATTGGACATCCTGCACCCTTCCTTCGTCAAGAACACAACGGCGGCACATTGCTTCTGTATGGAATCCATTCCATTCCATCCAGTGCCTCCTAGGGGACTGCTGGGTATAACACTTTCTGGATTCCCCTGGGTTACTCTTAGCAACTGATAGCAGAAAATTAGTACTTTAAGTCTTTGGCTCAGTCAATGATAAGTCCAGGGGATGTTGTTTTTGTGTTTTTATTGAGAACTTGGATAGGAGAAGGGATGAGTGGGATACTGCAACTGAAAACTATTCACAATATTGAGGACAACTGACTTTAGAGTGCGGCAAGGCCGCTGCTTCACCCTGCCACTAAGGGGAAGGTATTTTAAATGTTCCTGCTTGAAATTCTTTTCAGGGCTTTAAACTTGGCACCCCATTTCACTCTCTCTCTGTGTGCTGACACTCGTCCACTGACTCTACACTCTGGAGTGGTCCCCTTCCCAGGCAGACCCCTGAGCAAGTTCCTCTGTACTCACGGAAACAGAATTTTCCAGATTTACTTCAGCCCCAACTCCTTCAGTCAGCATCTCCAGGACCTCTGGGTTCAGCTACACTGTCTGGTTCACCAGGCTGAATGCCTGTGACCACCATTCATAACTACAGGAGACAGCTGTCACCCTCCTTCCGAGACCTGGCTTCCCGCCCAAAGACCTCTTGCCTCATGTGCTCCTGGCTTTTATACCCTATCCCATGATGCACCACTTCCTGTGCCAAACCCATGGGATGGTATCTAAGTCTGTGTGTCATTGGCTGTGTTTCCTCCATTGTCCAATGTACCTCTCCATTGGATACAGTGGGTACACTCCCCCAGCCCACATAAATCACACATGGAACACATGAGCAGGCCTAACTAACGATCAGGCTCCCCTGATAAGCAGAAGGAGCAACTAGGCTTTACCTACCTAGCACCTATCTAAGAGGCAGTGGTGGATGGTGCTCCATGGGCCGGGGGGGCGGCAGACGGACCACACCATGCCCCCCCCCCGGACCACACCACACCACCCCCCGGTCGCCGGCTCACTAACCTGGACTGACGTGGAGGGCAGGCAATGTCGGCTTCCCCTGCGTCTTATCCCTCCTCCTCCTTGGCCAATAGCATGGGCCTCTCCTTTCGGCCAATCGGGAAACGGGTCTCAGGACCCGCTTCCTGATTGGGTGGGAGGAGAATCAGTGTGATAATAGTGAATATTCATTCGCTATTGTCACACAACTGGGTGGGCTCGGGGCGCAGTACTCTGCGCCCCGAGCCCACCCTTTTTTGAAGCCTAATAGAGCCTCTGGCTCTAATCACGTGCTTAAAAAAAAAACCCATTGGAATCCATGCGTCTGCATGTAGATTAGGGGGCCGGATGCATGGATAGGGGGGGCGGCACCCCTGCGCCCCCAATGCACCAGCCGCCACTGCTAGGAGGGTGCTACAGTACATTACAATGAAAAAGAAAAAGAGGAGTTACTATAGAGGAAGAGTTAATATACCAACATGTGGAATCTGAAGGACCTATGGAAGTTCATAAAAAGTTACGCCCACTTTTGGATAACTTTCCTCTTATTTGTTTTTATTGCATCTGTTCCTCTGAAAATTTACTCTATATTATTAGGGGCAAAGTTTAACGAACACTATAGTTTTTCTTGCTTGGATTAAGCTGGAAATCGGAAACTCACCATTTCAATGAAGTAGAAGATATTACAATGTGAAGGGCAGGGTGTGGAAGAAGGAAGGCACGGAATACAGATGTAATAGGTAAATGTCAAGTCATTTAATGAGAATCTTCTGTTCGGGAAGGAAAGCACGACTTATTTTTTAATTAAAAATGATAATAACTTGCTAACCAAACTTCAAATCATTGTCAGCAGATATATAGCACGTATAACCTGATCTTATGTGTTTCAAGCATTTTACTATGATGAGGCTTGGAGCAAAGCAAAACTGATAGAAAATATTTTTTTTTTTTTACAAAAGATGCACGCACAGTTAACAATTACCTATCAGGATAAGGCTCATTGAGGACCAGGCATGACCGGTCTTATGCAAGCATTTAAATATTCAGTCTGGACCCTTTCCTGACCCGAGATCAATGATGCCTAAATGCCGCGGCCAGATTTAGCTGCATCAGCATTTGTTGGTAAAATTGACAATAACTCTGTGACTAATTTGCGAACCTGAAAAGATCTCATGTATTTTTTACGGACATATACGGCCTTTTTTTTATACACTTTTTAATAGCTTTCATTTTTTTTTTTTTTTGGTATCGAATGACAAATCTATCATATACAGTGTGTCACAAAAGTAAGTACACCCCTCACATTTTTGTAAATATCTTATCTTTTCATGTGATCAGTCTCCACCTGAAGCTGGCTGCTGGAATGGTATTTAGTCCCTTCTCTGTGTGACAACACTGAAGAAATGACACTTTGCTACAATGTAAAGTAGTGAGTGTACAGCTTGTATAACAGTGTAAATTTGCTGTCCCCTCAAAATAACTCAACACACAGCCATTAATGTCTAAACCGCTGGCAACAAAAGTGAGTACACCCCCTAAGTTAAAATGTCCAAATTGGGCGCAAAGTGTCAATATTTTCTGTGGCCACCATTATTTTCCAGCACTGCCTTAACCCCCTTAAGCATGGAGTTCACCAGAGCTTCACAGGTTGCCACTGGAGTCCTCTTCCACTCCTCCATGACGACGTCACGGAGCTGGTGGATGTTAGAGACCTTGCGCTCCTCCACCTTCCATTTTAAAATGACCCACAGATGCTCAATAGGGTTTAGGTCTGGAGGCATGCTTGGCCAGTCCATCACCTTTACCCTCAGCTTTTTTTAACAAGGCAGTGGTCGTCTTGGAGGTGTGTTGGAATACTGCCCTGTGGCCCAGTCTCCGAAGGGAGGGGATCATGCTCTGCTTCAGTATGTCACAGTACATGTTGGCATTCATGGTTCCCTCAATGAACTGTAGCTCCCCAGTGCCTGCAGCACTCATGCAGCCCCAGACCATGACACCCCCACCACCATGCTTGACTGTAGGCAAGACACACTTGTCTGGCCAAAAAAAAGTGGCCACCTGGAATTAAGTAAGCAACTAACTAAACTAAGAAAGCAGTAACTCTCCTATTGGGGAGTTACTGGATGTGCCCAAAGAATGAGGTCATCTAACTACCTGAATATACTGAATGACCAGGTTATTCCATCAATGGATTTTTTCTTCTCTGATGGCACGGCCATATTCCAAGATGACAATGCCAGGATTCATCAGGCTCAAATTGTGAAAGAGTGGTTCAAGGAGCATGAGACATCATTGTCACACATGGATTGGCCACCACAGAGTCAAGAACATAACCCCATTGAGAATCTTTAGGATGTCCTGGAGAAGGCTTTGCGCAGAGGTCCGACTCTCCCATTATCAATACAAGTTCTTGGTGAAAAATGAATGCAACACTGGACAGGAATAAATCTTGTGACATTGCAGAAGCTTATCCAAACAATGCCACAGCAAATGCGTGTAATCAAAGCCAACGAAATATTAGTAGTGTGTGACCTTTTTTTTTTTTGGTGACAACTTTTTGGCCAGCAGTGTATATACACTATATTACCGAAAGTATTGGGACACCTGCCTTTACACATACGTGAACTTTAATGGCATCCCAGTCTTAGTCCTTAGGGTTCAATATTGAGTTGGCCCACCCTTTGCAGCTATAACAGCTTCAACTCATCTGGGAAGGCTGTCCACAAGGTTTAGGAATGTGTCTATGGGAATGTTTGGCCATTCTTCCAGAAGCGCATTTGTGAGGTCAGGCACTGATTTTTGGATGAGAAGGCCTGGTTCACAGTCTCCACTTTATTTCATCCCAAAGGTGTTCTATAGGGTTGAGGTCAGGACTCTGTGCAGGACAGTCAAGTTCCTCCACCCTAAACTCGCTCATCCATGTCTTTATGGACCTTGCTTTGTGCACTGGTCTAAATCATTTGGTGGAGGGGGGATTATGGTGTGGGGTTGTTTTGCAGGGGTTCGGCTTGGCCCCTTGGTTGAGGTCAGGACTCTGTGCAGGCCAGTCAAGTTCCTCCACCCCAAACTCGCTCATCCATGTCTTTATGGACCTTTCTTTATGCAATGGTCCAAATCATTTGGGGGAGGGGGGATTATGGTGTGGGGTTGTTTTTCAGGGGTTGGGCTTGGCCCCTTAGTTCCAGTGAAGGGAACTCTTAAGGCATCAGCATACCAAGACATTTTGGACAATTTCATGCTCCCAACTTTGTGGGAACAGTTTGCGCACCAGTGCACAAAGTAAGGTCCATAAAGACATGGATGAGTAAGAGTTTGGGGTGGAGGAATCGATATATCGATAATTAATATTATATAACAATAAATAAACAATTAAAATTGAGATCCGGTTCACACTACTCCGACTTGGGACACGACTTCTGTGCCCTCAAGTCGCCCCAAGTCTCTTGTCATCACAAATTCAATGTAAATAAATGAGAGCCATCTTAATATGCACTACTAAAGTCGCTCCGACCTCAGAAAAGGTTCCTGTACTACTTCAAGGGGACATCTATCCGACTTGTGCCAATAGACTTCAATGGGAGTCTCCTCTAAGTCGGATCCTTATCTATTTTCAAGCGACTTGTTATTAGACTTTCCAGGAAGAAGAAAAAGATTAGCCAGGCATTCCCCACCGACAAAGTCGCCTATCATTTAAGTCTCTTCAAAGTAGTGCACAAGTCTCTTCCAAGTCTCTAAACAAGTCTCTTCAAAGTCACGCTAAAAAGTCGCTCCTTCATGTGGCGACTTTTTGGTCGTGGTAGTGTGAACCGGCTCTAAGAGCAGTGTGTATGTGTGTGTAGATTTATATATATATATATATATATATATATATATATATATATATATATATATATACACACACACCGCCCTTATGCTCTCCATTTTTAATTATTAATTATTATTACCTACTGTATATACAGTATATATTTCACTTTTAAAAAAAAATGTATGTAATTATATATAATTGTATCCGACTATTACAGTATTAAACAGATACACACTGCCACCTTCAGTCTGCACTTGCATCTGCAGGGCAAAAGTTTTTTTTTTTTATCAGCGAAGCCTCCAGCCGAATTTGACACCTAACAGGCGTGCAAAGTGTCAGTTGCCACCTCTCAAAGAGATAATGTTTCTTAACATATCCTCAGCACAGGGCACCATGTTGGGAAACATTAATAGAGATTGCAGGCAGGTGTGCAGGCTTATATTTTGAAGATTTACATATGTAACTTTATTTATCAATACTTAACTTGCCCCAGTATAATTAGAAGTGTCAGTAAGCAGAGGTTACTTGACGTCTGAAGCTGCTCATAACTTCTTGAACATTCATTGTTTCACTATTTTTGTGAGCGTGTTACAACACCAAATAACAAAGTCCTCGTGTTCACTTTCCTTTTTTTTTTTGGTGGAGGATGCGGGCAATAATCACTTTCCATTTTATGTTCTGCTTTCTCGGGTGCTGTTGTAGGGTCAGGCTGTCGTAAGGTGAGGTAGGGATGGTTGTGCTTCTGTGGAACCCTAGGGTTCCTCTAATGGTTGCTAGGGGGGCGTGGCTGAACCTTGCATGTGAGCGAACGTGCGCCTCGATAGCTCCGCCGAGAATCCTGCTCTCTTCTCCTCTATTTGACTGGATCTTCGAGTTCCTCCATACTTCACGTTGCCGGTGTCCTCTCTGCTCTTCGGCGTGCCTCTGGTGAGTTGATTCACTGTCCTCCCGACCATGCAGAAGCCCCGGAAGGAGGGGAAGGGTTCCGCGGCCGGACAGGCCAAAGATGGCGCCGCCGGGCAGGGGGGCGCCACACAGGGATACTTACCTTGAAGCTGCCCAGAAACTTTTCAATATGCCTGCATCCAGGGATCGCTCCTCCACTTCTGGGACCCTCCCGAGTGTCTCGCCTGGGTCACCAACAGATGCAGATGATACTGTGCCATTGGGAGACATTTCAGATCTAATGGTTGCTAGGGGTTCCTTGAGCAATGACCAATCTTTTTCTCTCAATAAGTTCCCATTGACACCAATTACTTTTTAGCTATCTGTAGGAGGGAAATTCTTCCCAATGCTTCACAAATGCAAGGAACACTTTTCCCACTGACCATCACACTCAGTTGTAGATCTAGTCATTTTTAACAGGGGTTCCCTGAGACCAGAAAGCTATTTCAAGGGTTCCTCTGTGTTGAAAAGGTTGAGAAACTCTGCTATAGACATTTATTTATAAACATATTCTTAACAAGCAGTAAAACCTAAAAACAAGCCCTCACTGACCTCTGTAGCTGTAGTCCCCGTGGAGAAGTCCATGCTCAAATTCCATAGCAGAAGCACTGAAGTCATTCTCTCAGGTGCTCAACTCACTCTTCCTTCCCCTCCTAGAGTTATAACCCTGTTCCTAGAGATCAGAGGGCAAAAAGGCTGCCGAGTCACAGTTGGGAGGGGATGCAAGGCAAGTTGAGTTGCTGGGATACATACTTTAATGACTTCCGAACATTTGGGTTTCCCAGCAAGTGAGAGTGAAAACAACGTTTTAGTAGACCATGGAAGGGTCAGAACGTCTCGGTTCTTACAGTATTTATTGTTTTCTTCATCATTGTGGTGGGACAGTGTCACAGACTTAGGAGGCTTTTGGGAAAGGATTGCAGGCTAGACTCCTGGCCACTGTCTGGGGGGAGCAATCCTTATTGGTAATCTCATCAACTCAAGCCACCTGTCTTTCACACAATAACCTATTATCTACTCTGGGGAAAGAGAGGTTCACCCACAGGAACCTGGAGCCTTGTCATAGGTCCAGGGTGGGTAGGAGATTGCGAGACCCCAACCAAGCTGCGGCGGTTCGTGGGGTCTGGAGTGCTTGAAGCCCTCGGGAAGCACTAGGAGCATGTGTCAATGGAGGTACCCAGTACAGGGGTGTCCTGTTCCGTTACAGACAGGATGTCAGAAGGAATTTCCCCAGTGGGAAATCTTCCTCTGGATCAACTGTGGATATATGGTTCTGTTTCTGGAGGTTTCATCTTATTGGTTGAACTCAATGTGTGGGTGGGTGCAGCGTGATGCAGCAGACAGAAAACACATGGAGTCCAGGTGCAGTAACAGGAATATATTGAAACAGAAGACCAGCAATATACAACTGACGGCAACCTGATCAGGAACACTAGCAAACTGTAACATCAATGGGACAGTAGACTGACGACTCGGAGGTGCTGAGAGCATCTGCCACAAGGAGCGGAATATGGCCTGGCTGGTCCGTACCCAAAGGGGAAGCTTTCCAGAGATTTGGAGTGGTCCCTGCACTTTCCCTACTCCTACGGAACCTTTCCCTGAACTGTCCCTGTCCCTACTCTAGCCACTCCCAAAATGCATGCCAAACCCAGGAGCCAGGGTCTTAAATAGACCCAAGATGGCCTCCACAATCACATGTGGTGTCAGCATCCAATCTGTTAGCTGCCTCCCTGTGTCCAAGGAAACCATAGAGGAACTAGGTTCCCCTCAACTTCCTACCCTATCTGCATTGACGGGCACCACCTGCAGTGGGGAAAATAGACTGCACCTGCCTACAAATAGACTTATTGTCATGGACTTGCAATAGTGTTTGGCAAGCTTACCTGTTCCTTCATGTCTGTATGAGAGGTCAGACTTCACTTCTGGTTCCTTTTTATCACCACCCCAGGTCATCACAGGAAGTCTACATTAACCAGTGCACTGCAGGCCTGCTTTGCTGTTCAACAGTGTTTGTTCCTGTTTGCCGTGTGCTTGATCTACTTTTCTGTGTACCGACTTTGGCTTGTCTCTGACTATTCCTGTTTGCCTGTTACCCTGACCTTTGGCCTTTCCCTTGATTACCCTCGTCTGCCTGTTACCCCGACTTCGGCTTACCCATCACCATTCCGTGTGTCCTGAGTGGCTGCTTTCCTTCTCTCCCTACGGAGTGTGACATTGGGGACCCCAGGGGCCGGGACCTGGGCCCAGCGGCAGCCAAGTCCATCCTCACCACTAGAGGCTCTGGTGAACACCTGCTGGGTCTTAGACTCCGCGCCCTGGGGAATCTTGGGCTCACGTTCCTGTCCATCCGCAGCAGTCTGCTATTGGGTTCACTACCTTGCGCTGCACCCCTGCCTCCAACAGGGTGCAGTTGTCACCTGGCCACAGGTGACCTGACACTTATGTCTTTTTAACTCCTGACTAATTGTGAGATACAGCTTTGTTAGAAGTTTAAATAGTGTTTTCTTGTGTTATCAGATACCTTCAGATTGCAACATAGTTTCCGATTAAATTTATACAATCCAGTAAGAGTTCCTTACACGGGTGGAGGAAGTGGACTGCAGTTGGGCAATCCATTCTCATCAAAGGCAGTAAGGTCACATCGACACCAATCTTCGATGACTTCTCCCTTCCCGGTACACCAGTATAAGCTCATAAATGCATTCTTGAACACCTGCAAAAGGTAAAAACATCAATATGATACTTTAAAAAATTTGATTTGGTACATTCACATCATTAAACACATCCTGCTCACAAATATGCATTTAAAGGTGTCAGTTCAAGATGGAAGCAGGTACTCAAACGCAGTAACATGGGATCATATTTGTAATACACTGACTGGCGCCTTCCTTTCAGCCTCCTCTACCCCACCTCCAGCACTGAAATACACTATATTACCAAAAGTATTGGGACACCTGCCTTTACACTCACATTCACTTGAATGGCATCCCGGTCTTAGTCCGTAGGGTTCAATTTTGAGTTGGCTACGCCCTTTGCAGCTATAACAGCTTCAACTCTTCTGGGAAGACTGTCCACGAGGTTTAGGAGTGTCTATGGGAATGTTTGCTGGAGGTTGGTTTATTATTACAGGGGGGTCTATTTTTGTTTTGGGGGGGGTCTATTGTTGCTGGCTGCAGGGGAACTGTTTTACTACTTTTAATGGTATGATTAATAAATTCCATACAAGTTCCTTAGTGCCACAAATGATACTTGGTTCTGTATTCTCTAAAAGGGGAACCAAGGGACGGTGCTCAGGGGTGGGTAAGGGGCGGAGACAAGTGGTGACTCAAAGAGAGGGGAGGACCTACACCTATTCTCTGATAAAAAAAAGCCCTGATGTTATCTATTGTTCCCTCTACAGGTACTTTTTTGCAAATTTCTGCAGCAATTAAAGAAGAGGGAGGTAGGCCTCACCCAATAAGTGGACCTTGTGTGAAGGTCTGCTTTAAGAAAAGACGAACTGGAAGTTTTTCCTTCCCAATTAGAGATTCAAGAAGAGGATTATTAGGAAGATTATTGAGATGCCGCTGGATTTATTATACTCAATTGAGAAGATTACATTTAGAGAACAAAGGGTGCTGTATGACTGATTACTATTAAGTAAGATTTGTATTACATTCGATCGGTGAGCCAAGTATTTCGATTTAGGCATCACAGTTAATATTGTGCTGGAATAGTTATATTGGACTGGGTTAAAAAAAAAGTCCCTGCTGCTTAAAACTACTTGGCATAAAGTAAGGGGTTCTGTTGCTTTGATCAAGATTATTTTATTAAATATTTTATTCTAATTAACGTATTGAAACACGCAGATTCTGAACCCTTATTTCTACAAGCTGTTATTGTTATATTGTGCTTTTTCATGTTATTTCTTTACACAAAAATCTTACTTAAAGGCTCAGCCTAACCGAAGGGGATAAGTGTGTTTAAAAGCCTGTGCTGCTATCTATATAAGCCTACATAAACCGGTAACATGAAAAAAGAAGAAGCAGTGGTCTCCAAATTGTGGTTCAGGGGCTGGATGTGATGCTTTGCTTGCCTCTTTCCGGCCCTTAAAGGCACTATTCCTCCCACTGATACGAGACACTATTCTGCCAACTGACATTAAAGCGGAGTTCCGGGCAGAGAAACGATTTTTTTCTGAACATACCCCCGGGATAGTCAGGGCTAGCACATTCCACAATGGCTAGCCTCTGATCTGTCCCGTTCGCACTTACCTGTAAGAAGAAATACTTACTTAGAAATTTTCTTCCACAGCGTTTCCATCTCGGTTGTGGGCAGCTGAAGCCGGCGCGGTCTTCTTCTCTGTCTTCTTCCGCGTCTTCGTGTCCCAGAATGCACTGCACCGGCCCCTCTCGTCACTTCCGGTGCGGCGCCGCATTCCTAAACAGCTTCTGGGCATGCCCAGAAGCTGTTTAGCAGGGGAATGCGGCGTCGCCCGGAAATGACGAGCGGGGCCGGTGCGGCGCATTGATTCCTGGGAGCTATGACGTTTAGCTCCCAGGAATCATCGCGAGGCAGGAAGTGACGGGGTGAGCCTCGGCGCTGGAGGAGGAAGCTGTCATAGGTGAGTATTTACGATCTTCAATAAAAAGGAGAGTAAACAAAAAAAAAAAATAATAACTATCCAATTCCTTTTCAGGTGAGGCATACCTAGCGGAGGGGCACAAAAAAAAAAAAATCTTTTTTGTGCCCGGAACTCCGCTTTAACAATGGAGCGCCATTTCTACCACTGATACCAACAATGGGGCATTATTTCGGCCACTGATAGCAATGATGGGGCACTATTCCTCCCACTGATACCAACAACATGGCACTATTCTTCCCAATGATACCAACGGTGGGGCACTATTCCTTCCACTGATACCAATGATGGGGCACTATTCCTTCCACTGATACCAATGATGGGGCACTATTCCTCCCACTGATACCAAAGATGGGGTACTATTCCTCCCACTGATACCAATGATGGGACACTATTCCCCCCACTGATACCAAAGATGGGGTACTATTCCTCCCACTGATACCAATGATGGGGCACTATTCCTCCCACTGATACCAATAATAGGACACTATTCTTCCCAATGATACCAACGGTGGGGCACTATTCCTTCCACTGATACCAACAATAGGGCACTATTCCTTCCACTGATACCAACAATGGGGCACTATTCCTTCCAATGATACCAACAATGGGGCACTATCCCTCCCAATGATACCAATGATGGGACACTATTCTTCCCAATGATACCAACGATAGGGCACTATCCCTCCCAATGATACCAACGATGGGACACTATTCCTCCCAATGAAACCCACGATGGGGCACTATCCCTCCCACTGATACCAATGATGAGGCACTATTCCTCCCAATGATACCAACGATGTGCACTATTCCTTCCACTGACACCAACAATGGGGCACTATTTCTCCCAATGATACCCACAATGGGGCACTATCCCTCCCACTGATACCAATGATGAGGCACTATTCCTCCCAATGATGCCCACGATGGGGCACTATCCCTCCCATTGATACCAATGATGAGACACTATTCCTCCCAATGATACCAACGATGGGGCACTGTTCGTCCCAATGATACCAACGATGGGGCACTATTTCTTCCACTGACAACAATGATGGGGCACTATTCCTCCCACTGATACCAATGATGGGGCACTATTCCTTCCACTGACAACAATGATGGGGCACTATTCCTCCCACTGATACCAATGATGGGGCACTATTCCTTCCACTGATACAAATGATGGGGCACTATCCCAACAAATGATACCAACAATGGGGCACTGTTCCTCCCAATGATACCAATGATGGGGCACTATTCCTCCCAATGATACCAACGATGGGGCACTGTTCATCCCAATGATGGGGCACTATTCCTCCCACTGATACCAATGATGGGGCACTATTCCTTCCACTGACACCAATAAAGGGGCACTATCCCAACAAATGATAACAACGATGGGGCACTATTCCTCCTAATGATACCAACAATGGGGCACTATTCCTTCCACTGATATCAATGATGGGGTGCTATTCCTCCCACTGATACCAATGATGGGGCACTATTTCTCCAAATTATGCCAACAATAGGCCACTATTCCTCCTAATGATACCAATGATGGGGCACTATTCCTCCCCCTTATACCAAATGTGGCGATGTTTTCTCCCACGGATGCCAGGAAAATTTCCATTCCCGCTGGTCACAGTCCAGCCCACCTAAAGTCTGAAGAAAAATAAACTGACCCTTTTTAAAAAAGTATGGAGACCCCTGCTCTATAGCATCTATTCTAGACCAGGGTTCAGGGGAACTGTAAGGTTCCCTTAGAGATGGCTCGGAGTTCCTCGAGCTGTGGCTAACTTACCTCCTTTCTCATGGTGCTCGATAGTTCCAGGTCCAAAGCCAGAGGAAAGGATTGCCACTACTCCCAACCAGCCCAGATGAATAAAGGATAAAGAGTGACCTCAGCCTACATGCCTCCACCAAACCGCACCCTAATGCATATCGCCTGGCCCACTGGGGCTTAATCATAGGCGGGCGAGGCGATATGCATCAGGATGTGTGGTTTGGTGGAGACATGTAGGCTGAGACCACTCTATCATTTATTCACCTGGGCTGGTTTGGAGTAATGGCAATCCGGTTCCTCTTTACATTTACTAAGACCCTGGATTGGTATCAGGAAAAGCCTGCACCACATGTTCTGGGACACAGGGATATGCTTTCACCTCTGCTTTGAGTGGCGTCATAAGCAATCAAAAAGGTCGAAGTTGACGTTCTGGCCACCACTGTAAGTGGGGCATTTTTCCCACTGAACCCCAACAATGTAAGAGGCATTTTCCCAATGACCCCCTATAGACTAATCTTTAGGGGTTCCCTGAGACCTGAAGATTATTTCAAGGGTTCCTCTAGGGCAGTGATGGCGAACCTTGGCACCCCAAATTTTATTGGAACTACATTTCCTACTGGGACACAGGGATATGCTTTCATCTCTACTTTGAGTGGTGTCATAAGCAATCAAAAAAGTCGAAGTTGACATTCTGGCCATCACTGTAAGTGGGGCATTTTTTCCACTGAACCCCAACAATGTAAGAGGCATTTCCCCAATGACCCCCTATAGACTAATCTTTTGGGGTTCCCTGAGACCTGAAGATTATTTCAAGGGTTCCTCTAGGACAGTGATGGCAAACCTTGGCACCCCAGGTGTTTTGGAACTACATTTCCCATGATGCTCAACTACACTGCAGAGTGCATGAGCATGATGGGAAATGTGGTTCCAAAACATCTGGGGTGCCAAGGTTCACCATCACTGCTCTAGGGTAAAAAGGTTGAGAAAGGCTGCTCTATAGTGTGTACTTGCCCTGGTGTGATTTCTTTCTAAAGTCTCGTTCCTCTGCTATCATCCTGAGTAATTTTAGGTTGTGATGACTACAAGTAGTCAAAAGGGATGGGGGGAGGAGCTCCAGTATTCCATCAGGGATTTATAGCCTCAGCTGTGCATGCTTCCCTATGAGATTGTGTAGAGGGGGGGTCCATTCCCTCCACCTCAAGTCTCAGATTACACTCTGCCCTCCTCTCTAAGCTGTGTAGTTTTTGATATCAGATCCCTGCCCCCTGCCTCTGGAAGCTTAAAAATTCTGTGTAAAATGTTTGCTTTAGGTGGAAGTACAGGAGAGAGTCCTGCAGACAAACAGGTACAACTTATTTAGGAGGATTTACTTCATCTCTCAGCGGAGACCAGTATTGGGTGTATGTGGGGATTTACAACCACCTTAACCGCTTGCCGACCGCCGCACTATTTACTGCGGTGGTCAGCCCCTCACAGGCAAAGCGACGTAGGGCTACGCCGCTAGCCAGTGAGGCTCTAGGGAGCGAGCGCGCTCCGCCGGAGGCACGGTCACGGACCCCCCCCGCGCGTGTGCCCGGCGGACCCGATGTCCGCCGGGCACTCGCGATCGTCCGTTACACCGGAAGAAAGGCAGGCGGCTAATGTAAACAAAGCCACCTGTCATTCTTCCTTGTGTAAGAATGGAGATCAGACGGTTCTACTATGTAGGACCGTTGATCTCTGTTCTTACACAGCCAATCACAGTTAGAAACACGCCCCTAGGGACACACTTAACCCCTCCCTCTCCAATAAAGTTAACCCCTTCACTGCCAGTGTCATTTTTACAGTAACAGTGCATATGTATAGCACTGATTACTGCAGTAATGACACTGGTAACCTCAAAAATGTGAAAAATGTCAGTCAAGGGTCCGATCTGTCCGCCGCAATGTCGCAGTCCCGCAAAAAAAAAATCGCAGATCGCCGCCATTACTCGTTAAAAAAAAAAAAAACAACAAAAATGACAAAAATCTTTCCCTTAGTAAACGCAATAACTTTTGCGCAAACCAATCAAAATACGCTTTTTGCGATTTTTTTTTAACCAAACATATGTAGCATAAAACAAATTGGCCTAAAATGTTAAAAAATTTTGATTTTTACATTTTTTTGGGGAATTTCATATAAAAAAATGTGAAAAATATTGTTATTTTTGCAAAATTGTCGCTCTTTTTTTGTTTATAGCGCAAAAAGTAAAAATCTCACAGGTGATCAAATACCACCAAAAGAAAGCTCTGTTTGTGGGGAAAATAAGGACGCCAAATTCGTTTAGGTACAGCGTCGCACGACCGCGCAATTGTCCGTTAAAATCACGCAGTGCCGAATCGCAAAATAGGCCCTGGTCAGGAAGGGGGTAAAAGTTAAGTGGTTAAGGCCTAAAGGCGTAACATGGGCTTCCTGTATTACCGTAGCACGGTGATCACTCGAACGGAAGCCCATCATACCAGTTATGGTCACAGTTTTGGAGGCGTGCGATTGTACGTGCTCCCAACACAAAACATAGATAAAGCCCACCAGGGCCGGTGCTTCCACTGGGCAAAATAGGCAGCCGACTAGTGCGCATTGCCACCTAGGGGTGCATCCATGAGAAAGGGAAGGGAGCCCACCGGAGTGCTGCCTGCATGATGATCCTCTTTGTCTGGAGCTGAGTGGCATAAACCCTGGGCAGGATGTAACTCTCTCCACTGAGCTGGTGGGCAGCCATTCATCCCCAGGTGTAACATGGAGGAATATGGGGGTCCCTGGGTATGAAAACCATCAGATCAGGGTTACTGGATATGACATAGAGAAGTTTTTGACCCCTTCCCTTTTTATTTATTTGGGGGGGGGGGGGGGGGCGCAAGTAGCTGGTCTTGCCTAGGGTGTAAAATAGTGTAGCACCGGCCCTGAAGCCCACCTCTGAGCAGCTACTTGTTTGCAAAGAGGTTAAATGAAATACCCATCTCATTCTTTGGTCTTAGAAGCTGCTTTCCAAAAATCACATCCTATACATAACACAGATGGGTGATAAGGACAATAAAAGTGTATTCACCTCTCGCGTAGAATTATCTTGAATTAAATTATACAGAGGGGTGATCCGATTAATTTCCAAGAGAACTGGGATAGGGCTGACTTGTTCCTTGCCAGCCCGTCGGCACAAGTGGCAGCTTGCCGGGCAGCGGCCCTTCTCTTCACAGTGGATTTCTACACCCATGATAAGCTGGTCATCGGAGAGCATCTGAGCCGTCAGCAACCCCGAGAGGTAAGTGATGAACGGCATGGATTTTAGTTCCTTCTTGCTGCCCAGTTCAGTGGTTTCTATGCATGGAAAAAAAAAAAAAAAAAAAACAGAAGGGTTGATCAATAATTCATAATGCAACATGACAATTATTATCCATAGACAAAAACACCGTGCCATTGTCACGCAACATTCAATTGCTTGATTGCCATGTGATGGTGAAGAGGCTTAGATTTGATTCCTCCAGGACTTCCAACCTAATAAAACAATTAAAATTTTTGTATAGGATTCCTCTGGAGGCTTTGGCTTCCTGCCAAACTCCAAAAACATACTTGTAGGTAAACTGCTGTCTAGAGAACGCGTGAATTATGGGATTGTCGTTGATTGTGATCAGTTTTACTTCATTGTTCTTTTACTTGTATTACTTGAGTTGACCCAGAAATTTGGTTGCTGTGAGATTCAGATAAAGTTTCATGGATGTAGATGCCCTGAGCTGAATCCAAATGTCAGTGTTATTTGGGGTAGTTAAGATCCCCAAAGGGCTTCTAGGAGAAAGGAACCAATAGTAGAAAGCTGGTACCCCCCCCCCCCCCCCCCCACACACACACACACACACACACACACACACACACACACACACACACACATACCCTTTCAATTTACAATGCCTTTCATCATTACGGCAAATGCCTTGGGGGGACAGGGGAACAAAGCAACCTTGACCCAATGTTGAGGGTGTTGGAGATACAACAGCTTTCAGCTTAGCAGATTAACTGCAGTTCACAAATAGGACAGTAGATGTCGCTAATGCTCAGTGATATGCTATGCATCTCTATGATGTGTTGTAATTTCCTGTACACTGTACTGAACTTGTTGGTTATCTCTTCCTGTCTATTGTTCTTATTACAATGAGGTGACATCTTTGATTTCTGTGTTATGTTCCAATAAAGAAGCCAGTTCCTGTTTACTCCACAATGTCTGATCTGAATGGACTCCGCTGCACCCAGTGATCACACTCTGCAACAGAGTTGCGGAGAGGGGTGGAAGAAGTGGTGATTTAGGGGATCTGTTTGGAGGGGGGATAGGGGAAGAGGATTTGTGCTTGTGATATGGTGGGGGGAGGGGCTTTGCTAAGAGGGAAAACATTTTTTATGGGGGGGGGGGGTTTGTGCTTGGAAGAGAAATTGGGGAGGGGGATTTGTGCCAGGAGGGTAGATTGGGGGGGGGATTTCTACTGGGAGGGGGGATTTAGAGTAGGGGAGAGGATGTGTACTTGGAGGGGAAATGTTAGAGGTAGAGGATTTGTGCTAGGAGGACTAATTTTTCTTTTGGGGGGGGGCATTTGTGCTGGGGGGGGGGATTTGGAGGATGGGGTGGCATAGATTTGTATTCGGAGGAGGGGGGATATATGCTTAGGGTGTAACCATGCAGTTTGGTGCTCTTTTTTTTTTTGAGGGGGGTATTTACTGACACTTAAAGCCCATGCATCTTGGTTAGGGGGGCACAGTTTGACATGTTTGCCCTGGGTTTTAGATGACCTTGCCCCAGCACTGATGTGGATGTCCTGAGCTGTTAGGATCCCCAAAAAGCTGGTACTCTTTTTTTTTTTTTGGGGGGGGGGGATATTACCTGACACTTAATGCTCATGTATCATGGTTAGGGGGGCACAGTTTGACATGTTTGCCCTGGGTTTTAGATGGCCTTGTCCCAGCACTGATGTGGATGTCCTGAGGTGTTAAGATCCCAAAAAGCTTCTAGAAGAAAGAAACCAACAGTAGGAAGCTTGCCCCCCCCCCCCCCTTCACCATGTAATGACTTTAATCAATAGGGCAAATGCCTTGGGGGGACAGGGCAGCAAAGCAACCTTGATCCAATGTAGAGGGGCCTCTTCCACACAACTGGTCCCTCAAAAAGGATGTGAGGGTTTGTGAGAGGGGGAGATTTGTAGGAATATGGACGCTTTACTTATAATATGGTGGCTCCTAGATATCCACCCCCTCCCAGGGAAATGGGCACAAGGGCACAGTATTACCCCTTATTATACAATCCCAAATATAGATAAACACATTGTCAGGACCCGGGTCTAAACCTGCGACCTCTGACTGGTGATGTACGTTCTTGCTGAGCCATCGGAGATGCTGGTCAGGACCCTGTTGGATCCATTAGACAATCCTCCCTTATGAGTTGTTTCTGCTGAACCTTGAACCCTTGGCTCCTCCCATGAACTTTCTATTTAAGCCATGCCTTTGCACTTCCTGTTTGCCAGATTATTGTGCTCTCTCCAGCCAATATCACGCTCTTGTCACTCCTACTGCCATCTGTGTCTCAGCTACCACTTGTTATCAACCTTTAACTTGTTTTTCGACTACCCTTCTGCTTAATTCCAACCTGCAACCACTTGTTACTGACCTTTGATTTGTTTACTGACTAAGCTTCTGCTTGATCCCTATCTGACATATCTGCTACAGGATCCCGGCTTCCTCACCTCAAGGTGGGGCAATGCTGAGGACTGCGACCTGGTACTAACACATAGCAAAACCCATCTCCACCATTAGGTTAGTGCTTAGACCCTGCACCTTGGGTGAGCCTGCATCATCTGCCAGGGTGATCTGCTTGTACAGTTATAGGCCAGTTATAGGTTGGGGGCAGAGGCCATTTTCTTTGATCTGCTTGTACACGTATCCTTCTGGTCAGTGGGAGCCTCTCTACTGCTATAGCTACTAGTCTCTGAGCCTGACCCCTGACCGTGACACACACTGACACTGTAAAAATGCCTTTTACCCCTTCCTGCCCAGCCCTGGCATCCCTTCAGCTGGGCAGTTACGCTCAAGGGGGCTGGAAAGACTTCCTGGTCAGGTCAGTCACATGATCAGGAGCTGGCAGGGCATTACTAGACCGGGAATTGCCTTTGACAGCTCAGCCAGCACACTCTCAGCCCAGAAGCCTCTGCCGCCCATGGACGCATATGTTCGGCGCTTGGGGAGTAAAGCTCTTTACCACCGCACATGCGTTACATACGTCGCCAGCAGGTAAGGGAGAAGTACGGGGAAAGCTCATCTGGCTATACTTCCCCTGTGGACCACAGTTCGTTCGCATTCCTGTGACCTGTTTTCAGTGGACGTCACAAAGCCGGTCCAGGCTGGGGAAAGATCACAACCATATGGTCAGGAGCCACCCAAGCACCTGGCTCAGCCTCTCAGCAAGCCACTGAGAGCCTGAGCTGGCCGCTCCTGCCCACTCCACAGCATAGCACTCCATTGGGCATTGGGGGGGATGGGCAGAGTAGAGAGCCGATGGCTGACAATCACCAGTGAGAACTAAGAACTGAGCGATCAGCAGTCTATGATCACTCAGTTCTATTGGTGTTGCACCGCAGAGCACAAGCACGTGTATATCAGCAGAGCAGTGGACGGTGTCAGTAGAGCAGAGACTGATGTCTGTAGGAAAGTGGACGGTGTCAGTAGTTTTTATTTTTATTATTTGTTTTTTTTTTACATTTTTTTCTGTTTTATTATTTTTTACAGTGTTTTATTATTATTTATTTTTACAATTTTTTTTAGGAGCCAGGTTGGGGGGGGGGGGGCTTGGTGAAATATGAAAGGTTTAAACAGAGAGAAAGGGATTGAGGACAACGCTCCCCTAGTCCCTTTCTCTGAAGCCTAAGCTGCACTGGACAGTGAATGAATGGGAAGTGCTCTTTGCTGAGTGGCTTCTTGTTCACTCACAGACTAAAGCATAGATTGCTATGCTTCGGGTAAGAATGAACACAGGAGTGATCAGTACAGATCACTCACTGTGTTCATTCATTCATCCATCCTAAAATATCCCCCACAGCAGACAGCTGGAGAGGAGGGAAGCAGGCAGCACTGCATGAGAGAAAGAGAGACAGGGGATGGCTGGAAGCAGAGGGAATAAGCACCACGCAGGGGGATTAGGGGGTGCTCAGGCACACCCAGCATACCCAGTGCACATGCCTATGGGGGGGGGGGGCGGGGGGGAGCCGATGCTGCATCCACCTAAGTAGGCAGGGCCGTCTTTAATATTGATTGGACCCTGGGCAAAAATTTTCTTGGGCCCTCCCAAATTCCCATATCAACTATTTACAGACAGTGCGGGCTCAAGGGGCAGCTGCTTTGGGCCCCACAACAATGACTGGGCCCGGGGCAGCTGCCCTTTTGCCCAGTGTGAAAGGCAGCCCTGTAGGTAGGTATGATTCTTAACTACTTATGGACTGCCCACCGTGTATTTTGACATTAAATACCGGGGTTATGGCAGCAGCTAGATCCATGATCTCATTTCAGAGCTGTAACTCCTCGTCAATCAAGTTGACCCGTCGCCCAAGGATGTTTCCCCACCATGACCACATATGGTTATTGACATCATCTGGGATCCCCGGTGGTTTGTTTACATTGTAGCAGCTGGGGATTTGAAGGGGTAAACTGGCCAATGAGTTGGTGGTTCAACAAAGCATGAATGGGCTAGGTTCGGAATCCGAATCTCTTTCCGACTTGTTTTTAGTAAAGCAATTCTAAATACGTAAATTATAAATAAATGCAAAGGACGTGTCAGTTCATGTCTCATAAACAATTTAAAAAATACATAAATGCTACTACAAATAATAATAATAATAAAAATAATAATAAAAAAATAATAATAATTAAAAAATAATAATAATAATAAAAAAATAATAATAATAATAATAATAATAAAAAAATAATAATAATAAAAAATAGTAATAATAATAATAATTGGCTCTCCCAGATGTTCCAGTAAATATTATGCGGGAATTTATATCAGGAAAAACAAAGATAATTCGTAACTTCATTTTAGAAATTGTCTCGTAAATAACGTTACCATCCTGGAATAGAAATCAATTATGTAAAAATTTGTGTTCCATTGCCATCTACTGGTTCAAAACCAGAAATACAACTTACAAATCTATCTTGTGTGCGTTTATAAAGGAAAACTATGATGGCGCTGACTCATTTTTAATGTAATGTTTTTAACTTACCCTCCGGAAGATTTAACCCCCCCCCCCCACTTCATGACCAGGCCACTGCGTTACATTAACCACTTTAAGACCGGAAGGATTTGCCCCCTTAGGGACCAGGCCCTATTTTGCGATTCTGCACTGTGTTATTTAATGGACAATTGCGCGGTAGTGCGACGCTGTACCCAAACAAAATTTACGTCCTTTTTTTCCCACAAATAGAGCTTTCTTTTGGTGGTAATTGATCACCTCTGTGATTTTTATTTTTTGCGATATAAACAAAAAAAGAGCAACAATTTTGAAAAAAAAAAAAAAAAAAACAATATTTTTTACATTCTGCTATATGACAAAAAAAATTAAAAAAATACATTTTTTTAAACATTTTAGGCCAATTTGTTTTCTGCTACATATTTTTGGTAAAAAAAATCGCAATATTTTGATTGGTTTGCGCAAAAGTTATTGCGTCTACTAACTACGGGAAAGATTTATGTCATTTTTAATGTTTTTTTTTTTTTTAATAGTAATGGCGGCGATCTGCGATTTTTTTGCGGGACTGCAACATTGCAGCGGACAGATCGGACCCCTGACTCACATTTTTGACACTTTTGGAAGTACCAGTGACATTACTACAGTAATCAGTGCTAAAAATATGCACTGTTACTAAAATAATGACACTGGCAGGGAAGGGGTTAACACGGTAAGTGATCAAGTGGTTAAATGTGTACCTAGGGGCGTGTTTCTAACTGTATGGGGGTGGGGCTTGTGAAATGATCACAGAGACCTGTAATCCTACATAGAAGGATCACAGGCACTCTGTGATCATTCCAGAGAGAAGAACGGTTTACAACAGCTGCCCGTCCTTCTCTCTCAGTGGGGAGCGATCGCGGGAGTCAGGCGGCAATTGGAGCTGCCTGTCCCATGCATCAGAGTCCCCGCTGACGAGTGGGGGCGGTAGCACGCCACCGGCGGCGCGGGCTTGCCCCCTGGCTGCAGGCGCTCGACCAACGTATACTTACGCCGGTTTGCGCAGGAGGTGCCGCCTTGCTGCAGTATAACTGCGGTGGGCGGTTAGGAAGCAGTTAATGGATTCGACAATACTTAGCAGACAGATCTGCAGGCAGAGGATGTTCTAGACAACAACTAGTGCTGGTATTCATGGTAAAAGTAGTAAAAGCAACCTGTTAATCAGGTTCTGGCTAAACGTCCATCAGACTCCTTAACACCCCTGATTAGGGCAGGTGTGCACTGCAAAGATCTCAACTGCAGTGTTCAGTACTGACCAGCAGAGGATGCATTCTCAAGGCTAACAACTGGAAATTAGATTCCAATTAAATGTGTTGAAACCTAAATGGGTTTTTTAACATGACAGAAAACATTTCCATGCATCTATGTAATCCGGCACTACTTCTATTGATTGAAAGCAAAAAAAAAAAAAACCCTGCCAGCATTTTAGATCTAGATCGCACAGCGACTTAACTGCGTGTTACTATCATTTTGCAACAAAAATATAGTCCTTTATACCAGCAGTAAAAGGCGTGACCGCGTGCAGCAAAACCACGCTAGCGTTTCAGAACCGAGAGATCCTATGATTAAATTTGACACACTAAATAGTTCCCATAAAAGGTTATACAAGCGATAATAACTGCGTAGCCTTGGAAGAATTGGTGCAGTTTGTTATATCAGCGATGCCTATGGCGGCATAGGACAGATATACACACGAGATGTTTAGTACATTGAACCCCTTTTATTGGTCGTCTGCTCAGAGGAAAGTGGACTTTTGTACATAAGACTTCCAAATGCACTGCTGAGATTTTTATTTCCTTGAAAGCTATATTCCCGATATGGCACTTTCTAAATCGTTACATTGGTCCAGCTTGGGGTATGAATGGGTAAACAAAAAAATTAATTCCGGCGCTTGGTATACAAAAGAACAGCAGTACACAATTGATTTGAAATAGACCACTCAAATTAGTCCACTAAAATACATAACTATTATATTATCATTATTATTATTATTATTATTATTATTATTATTATTATTATTATTATTATTATTATCATTATTATTATTATTATTATATGTAAAATATTGATTTATAATTATTTTATATTATTTTTTTATATATACTTTTATTTTTTTATATTATTATTTTTATTAATATTATTATTACAATGTTTTTATTTTTATTATTATTGGTAAAACATTATTTTACAATTACTACATAGTATTATTTTATATATATAGTGATCTATCTATCTATCTATCTATCTATCTATCTATCTATCTATCTATCTATCTATCTATCTATCTATCTATCTATCTATCTATCTATCTATATATAGTTATATATTATTATATATAAAATATTGATTTATGATTATTTTATATTATTTTTTTTATTTATATATATATATATATATATATATACACACATTTATTTTATCTTATTATTATTTTTATTAATATTATTATTATTACAGTGTCGCCGGTGGGAGGGGGATACGCAGCAGCGCTGCGAGGGGGGGGGGGGACAGGACACAGGGTCAGCAGGACAGGGTTAGGGGGGCGGTGGAAGTGGCATGTAGCGTAACCAGTGACCTCCATTTTCCTCCTGGATGAGCACATTTTGGGTGGAGGAACTTGACTGGCCTGAACAGCGTCCTGACCGCAACCCGATAGAACACGTGCGTGTAAAGGCAGGCGTCCCAATACTTTTGGTAATATAGTGTAGGTCCTTCAAACTACGTTTACAAAAGATTTTTTTGGGTTCAAGACAAAATCGAGAATAAAACAATAGTCTTGAAGTTAGATGGCCAACTGAGCAGAGGACAGATAAATTAAATATGATTGGTCCTAGGACAGATCCATTTTGGGAAGGACGCCTAAACATGACCACCGCTTCTGAGGACACCACCCTTCTCTGATTGGCTCCCGCTGTGTCCAATCACAGTGGGAGTGGGTCACCGCGCGTCCCAGACCCCAGGAGATCCAACCTGCTGTAGTATATCTGCGTGGGGTGGTCCATAAGTGGTTAAGACGAAGAAGGGGCCACTGGATGACACATTTGCTGGCCCCTTTTCCTGTCCTCCACCCTGACAGATCCCGCCGGTGGGAGGTGGGAGGGGGATACGCAGCAGCGCTGTTAGGGGGGGGGCACAGGGGCCAGGGGCATCAGGTCAGGTATAGGGGGGTGGTGGAAGCGGCATGTAGAGGAACCAATACCCTCTATTTCCCTCCTGGATGAGCACATTTTGGGTGGAGGAACTTGACTGGCATGTCCTCAACCCAATAGAACAGCGTACGTGTAAAGGCAGGCGTCCCAATACTTTTGGTAATATAGTGTAGGTCCTTCTAACTAGGTTTACATAAGATTTTATTGGGTTCAAGACAAAATCCACAATACAACAATAGTCTTGAAGTTAGATGTCCAACTGAGCAGAAGACAGATAAATTAAATAGGATTGGTCCTAGGACAGATCCATTTTGGGATGGACGCCTAAACATACCCAACGCTTCTATTTTTATTATTCTTGAAGTTAGATGTCCAACTGAGCAGAGGACAGATAAATTAAATATGATTGGTCCTAGGACAGATCCAATTTGGGAAGGACGCCTAAACATGGCCACCGCTTCCGAGGACACCAGCCTTCTCTTCAGCATTCGTCCTCAGCTTTGCTCCTCTTCAGCGTTCCATAGAAGTTGTAGCCTGAATCAACACAACATCTGCGTCCTTCTTAACAAAACCCAAGCAGGTCAGCCAAATGGAATTAATTTTTACGAAGTGACATAATTCCTCGCTATCGCGGCGTGCGAATCTGCCGACAAGGCTCATTTGGGGCTTCAGGTGCGGCTCGGTAACAAGCGAACACAACAGGTCATGTATTAGTTATGCACGGCTAGTATGTAATTCCACAGCTGGGGAGCTCTCACAATTATTAACAAGTTTTCTTCATGTGCCATTTTCCAAAAGCAAAC
This sequence comes from Pelophylax lessonae, assembly GCF_965119305.1. Classification (NCBI taxonomy): domain Eukaryota; kingdom Metazoa; phylum Chordata; class Amphibia; order Anura; family Ranidae; genus Pelophylax; species Pelophylax lessonae. Next base: position 290,463,172 of record NC_138774.1, read on the forward strand.
AACCCGGTGGGAACAAATCATCTGTTAGCGGAAACAGAAAAAAAAAATTGGCAATATTATTTAATTTATTTATTTATTTTTTTTTGCTCTCGTATTGAGGTTTTAAATAATGGACCCAAATTGCTCTTATCTCGCGGAATGGCTGGCAGGTTTGGAGCTGCAAGTGTTCAACTGTGAGATTAGCTAAGACTCGGCTCGGCGTTGCTTCTCAATGTTAGTTATTGCATCCCTGACTCCCGTTTGCCAGCGTGCTCGCCGCTCGCCTGATCTGAATTCCAAAGCAGGCACATCGGGAGGGAATAGAAACGTCAACATACGCCGAACATCCGCTAAGATCTGTTCTGTTTTATTTTTTTCCAATTTATTCTCCTATTGAACCCTAAGCCATGATATTAAAAGTGATATTAGGAACTTGCCCTGGTGTCTAATTAATTTCACACAAGTTACATAAAAAGGGGAAAATGAATGGTGGTGTTGGTGGTGGTGGTGGGGAATCTACGAGCAGAGCAATCTGTGCCTGAACTGCAATCGCTCCTTTGCAAGCCAACGTCGTGCCAGTGGACTAATTGAAATGCAGCTTGTGTATTTCATAATTGCCAAGTTTTAAACAGGGGATTTGTAAGTCTTGTTCCCTTACGAGACGCGAATGGATGTACAGAGACAGGTTGTTAAGGTACGCATTGAGACAACAGGCTAAGACACCTAAGCAGCAATTACTTTCGGTGGAAAAGTTCTTCATTAGAACCCATTTAGAAGCATTTTTCTCCGCCATATACACTCACTGACCACTTTATTAGGTACACCTGTTCAAATACTTGGTAACACAAATCAGCCAATCACAGTAGCTATAGAGATAACATAGCAGTAGTCATCAGCTTTTGGTCAAACATACTTGCCAACTGTCATTTTGAGGGACTGTCTTTTTATTTTGGAACCAAATCTCTCTGGCCCTCTTTCTTTTTTAGTTGCTCCTCTTTGTGATTTGATGTTTCGACCTCAATAAAAAAAGTACTATTGAAACCTCCATCAAACCCAACCGATATTCACCTTGTGTCTGGACATGGATCACCTGCTAATGACACTGAGTCGGAGGTTGTAGTTCCAGTATCCACCAGCGGGTGTCTCCTAGCAGCCAGCAGATTCCAGTAATCAGTCTACACCCGATGCTGGCTGCTGGGAGGGTATTTAGTCCCTTCTCTACTATTACACGTTGCTTTAGTGTTTTGCTTTGCTGTCAGATACTGCTTACCACTTATCCTGAGCCTAGATCCTGGACTTTCTTCTGCCCTGCATCCTGTACCCTCTTGCCTCTTTTCTGCTCCCTTTGTAGTTGATCCCAGTCTTGGTTCCCCATTCCCATTTGTTCCTTGCATCTTCAGTTTTCCCTGTTTAGCCAAGTTCCCTATGTTTTGTACATATGGTACAGTATCTCACAAAAGTGAGTACACCCATCAAATTTTTGTAAATATTTTCTTCTATCTTTTCATGTGACAACACTGAAGAAACAACACTTTGCTACAATGTAAAGTAGTGAGTGTACAATGTAAAATAGTGAGTGTACAGCTTAAGTAGTGAGTGTACAGCTTGTATAACAATGTAAATTTGCTGTCCCCTCAAAATAACTCAACACACAGCCATTAATGTCTAAACTCGCCCCTGAAATCTGCAAGTGTTGGATCACATGTTTATATACATGATTCTGTGCAGCGCGGCCACCCTGTAGCAGTAAAAATGCTATAGGGTGGTCAGCAAACATTGGTTCTCAACTCCTGTCCTCAGGACCCACTAACAGGCCAGGTTTGCAAGATAACTGAAATACATTGCAGGCAATATCATTTGCTGCTCAGTGATTGCAGTATTCTAGTCTGCATCTCTCCAAGGTAATACCTAAAATCTGGCCTGTTAGTGGGTACCTAAAAGTGGGTCCTGTGGACTGGAGTTGAGAACCACTGAACTAAACTGATGTTTTATATCTAAATAAATGATTGCCAGAGCACTATGGAGTAGCTATAGAGATAACATAGCAGTAGTCATCAGCTTTTGGCCAAACATACTTGCCAACTGTCATTTTGAGGGACTATCTCTTTTTTTGGAACCAAATCTCTCTGTCCCTTTTTCTTTTTTAGTTGCCCCTCTTTGTGATTTGATGTTTCGACCTCAATAAAAAAAGTAATGTTTAAACCTCCATCAAACCAACAGATATTCACCTTGTGTCAGGACATGGATCACCTGCTAATGGCACTATGCTTCCCAGAGTGGGAGGTTGTAGTTCCAGTATCCACCAGCGGGTGTCTCCCAGCAGCCGGCAGATTCCAGTAATCAGTCTCCACCCGATGCTGGCTGCTGGGAAGGTATTTAGTCCCTTCTCTACTCTTACACACTGCTTTAGTGTTTTGCTTTGTTGTCAGACACTGCTTGCCACTTATCCTGAGCCTAGATCCTTTGTCTTGCTTCTGCCCTGCATCCTGTACCCTCTATCCATAAAGAGAAGATGATAAGACTTTTGAAGTTACGTTTCAGTACTCTGAAACAGGCCAGTCAAGATCCTCCATCCCAAACTCGCTCATCCATGTCTTTATGGACCTTGCTTTGTGCTCTGGTGTGCACTCATGTTAGAACAGGAAGGGGCCATCCCCAAACTGTTCCCACAAAGTTAGGAGCATGAAATTGTCCAAAATGTCTTGGTATGCTGACATCTTAAGTGTTCCCTTCACTGTAACTAAGGGGCCAAGCCAAACCCCTGAAAAACAACCCCACACCATAATCCCCCCTTCACCAATTGATTTGGACCAGTGCACAAAGCAAGGTCCACAAAGACATGGATAAGCATGTTTGTACCCCTCACAAATGTACTTCTTGAACAATAGTCAAACATTCCCATAGACACACTTCTGAACCTTGTGGCCAGCAGAAGAGTTGAAGCTGTTATAGTTGCAAAGGGCGAGCCAAATCAATATTGAACCCTAAAGACTAAGACTGGGATGGCGATAAAATTCATGTGCGTGTAAAGACAGGTGTCCCAATACTTTTGGTAATATAGTGTATGTATGTATATATATATATATATATATATATATATATATATATATATATATATCACTGTATACTTGTACTGAAACGTAACTTCAAAAGTCTTATCTTCTTCTCTTTACGATCAAGAAGAGTTAGCCAATCAACATCCAAGCTTGTCTGAGATGAAGAACTCCAGCTCCTCTTGCGATATTAGTGCCGAGTGTCAATAGCAGAAGATTGGACAGTTAACGTTAAGTATAAAAATTAATGAGGTGGGTATTATGTTTTTAAGCACTAACAAGCTAGTAGAAGGCAGTTTTGCTTATTTGTGTGGGTCGTAGATATCTCTTCCTGATAGGAATGCTCGTTACTCTACGTACATCTGTTCATGATAATTGGAAGAGTGGGCAGAAAGGAAGAGATATGTTTTGATTTATGTGATTTAAGATACTCACCAATGTAAGCTCAGATGTGGCTTCTGACTGCTATAAGAACACTTGTCTCTCTCAATTGCGGAAATACAAATTATAAAAAAAAAAAGAAACGGAGTTCTGAAAGGGAATAACCTTCCTTCCAATCTTAAACAATTATCCCATCCTGTGATTATATTTTCTGCACCAATTTATGGACTTGTTCTGGGAAACAAAGATTCCACTGTTTGATATGGAAGTCATAGGCTCAAGACCTCACTGCTGACAGCCAGTCTGGGAAGGTAAGGGTCTTTTTCTTACTAAGGGGCTCTTAAATGTTTAGAAGTTTTTTCAGCCTTTCTTAACTAAAGTTCTGTGAAGCCTTAGGGTTCCTCCAGAGGTTTTTAAGAGTTCCTTGAGCAATGAGCAAATTATGGAGTCTTTGATAAGCAACCACTGACATCATTGATCTTTTTGGTAGTCTGTAGGGGGGGGGGGGGAGCATTATTCTCACTGACCACCAATTTAAAGAGCATTCCTCCTATTGACCACCAATGTAAGGAACATTCTTCCCACTAACCACCAACGTAAGGAACATTCTTTCCACTGACCACCAATGTAAGGAACATTCTTCCCACTGATCACCAATGTAAGGAGCATTCTTCCCACCGACCACCAATATAAGGGACATTCTTCCCACTGACCACCAATGTAAGGAGCATTCTTCCCACTGTCCACCAATGTAAGGAGCATTCTTCTCACTGATCACCAATGTAAGGGACATTCTTCCCACTGACTATCAATGTAAGGAGCATTCTTCCCACTGATCACCAGTGTAAGGAACATGCTTCCCACTGACCACCAATGTAAGGAGCACTCTTCCCACTGATCACCAGTGTAAGGAGCACTCTTCCCACTGATCACCAGTGTAAGGAACATTCGTCCTACTGACCACCAACGTAAGGAAAATTCTTCCCACTGACCACCAAAGTAAGAAACATTCTTCCCGCTGACCACCAACGTAAGGAACATTTTTCCCACTGACCGCCATTGTAAGGAACATTCTTCCCACTAACCACCAATGTAAGGGGCATTCTTCTCACTGACCACCAATGTAAGAGATTACATTAAATTATTCTCCCACTCTACAAGACTCTGGTCCGGCCAAATCCGGTCCTCAGGAAGGATGTGCTGGAACTGGAGAAATTCCAGAGAAGGGCAACAAAAATAATTAGGGGAATGGAGGATCTCAGCTATGAGGAAAGACTACAAGCACTGAACTTATTTTCTCTGGAGAATAGACGATTGAGGGGGGATATGATATCAATGTACAAATACTGTACTGGCGACCCTAGCATAAGGAACAAACTTTTCAGAGAAGGGGAATACAACAAGACATGTGGCCCTTCACTAAAACTAGAGGAAAAACGGTTTAACCTTAAAATACGTAGGGGGTTCTTCACTGTCAGAGCAGTAAGGATATGGAATTCTCTTCCACAAGCAGTGGTATCAGCAGGGAGCATCGATAGTTTCAAAAAACTATTAGATGGGCACCTTAAAGACCACAACATACAGGGGTATACAATGTACAACATACAGGGGTATACAATGTACGGTTAACAGCAAACACACACATACATCATAGGTTGAACTGGATGGACTGATGTCTTTTTCAACCTCACAAACTATGTAACTATGTATGGACAGAGCCTACTCTGCTCAATGGGTGGCCAGGCGGACTCCGTTTACACATCCCCACCTTCTGATCTGGTCCGCCTAGACAGAGGAGGAAGGATCTTCTTCGAAAATGCTATATAGCAACCAGGAGGCAATCTGTATACACAAACGTTAGGCAGATAGAGAGACAGCCCTATGGACCATATGGATGAGCCACCAGGGATTGGTTACTTAACAAAAATTTTAGAAATCGAATAAAGTGAAGTATCACAAGTTTTTTTGTACAAAAAAATCAATGAGTAAAAATACAACAATAGAAAAGAGGAACCACCCACTATCACCAATAAAAATACAACGTTGTCTTCACTGTGCAAACAGGTTTGCCCGATGCCACACTCACATCAAACAAATAACACGCTCATCCCAATAAGCTAATTGAGCATTGTGACAGGAAGTCAGGTAAATCTGTGGGTGTTGTCACAGATGGGAGATACATTTCTGCCTTGTTTAGACAATTCACCAATTACTATCAGGTTTCGGCTGCAGAGGTAGCCAGAAAGGTTTAAGGACGTTGGAAATCCTGAGGCTTTGTGCGTTAAGGAGAGCAGTGAGCTGAGAAAGACTTCTGAAGGTGAGGTGGTGTTGACTTTTTCTGTGTGAAAAGAAAACAAATAGACTATTGGTTTTCTGCTGTATGACCAGCAGTGTCTGCCCAGCAGTAGGTTGGGACAGACTCCATAGGTAGGTTCCTGTGTTGTGAAGATAGATGCCCCAAGTGGCCAGGGTTTATTTTATGTTTGATTTATGCTGTTTGGACGCTTGCACTTGTTTCCAGCAAATTTCAAGAACCATAGACCGTTTTTTTCAACCACTCCTTGGCTGTCTCTCTGTGTAGCGAACCCACCCAAGGGGTCACCCACACCCCTACCAAGCCAACCCCTTACAGCATATAAACAATATCAATAAGATATATGACACAACCTTCTGGGATAGTAATGTGCAAAAGGGGCAGAAAGCTGCTGGCTATATCCAATAATACTGGCCTTGGTGTGTCCATATCGGAAAAGACCAATGTCACATTGAATATCTCATAGGTTCCGGACCCGACGAGCAACAATAGGGGGGTAACACCCCTACAATTTTAGATAGCAGGGGGCATTTGTTTAATTTATGCCAGTCTTGCATCAGGACCTCCTTTACTTTACCCTATTGCGCTGATGAATCTTCTCAGACTCCTAGGTGCTCCATCAGCTGCAGATTATGGATCTTCTCACATTCCTAACTGCTTCCATCCTCTGTAGGGTAACGTGTCTTCGCAGACTACTAGCTGCTCTATCAACTTCAGGATGATGGATCTTCTCAGACTCCTAGCTGCTGCCATCAGCTGTTGAGTAAGGTGCCTTCTCAAACTCCTAGCTGCTTCCATTAGCTGTGTATAACCTGTCTTCTTAGACTCCTAGCTGCTTCCATCAGCTGTGGGGTGATGGGTCTTCTCAGATTTCTAGGGATTTCCAGTGATCGTGTCATTCTGAGGGTGGATCTTAGTGCCCCATACGTTTCCTTGGATGGTTAAAGGCCCCAGGCTGGATTTTGAGCCGCAAGTATCACTGACCTTACAAAATAGGAGGCCCATGCAAGCTGGATGTCCTGTGATTGTGCCATCTTGAGGGTGGATTTTTTATGCCCCATACGTTTCCTTGGATGGATAAAGGCCCTGGCTGGATTTTGATCATGCCATTTTGAAAGTGGATCCCCTTGGCCCATAAGTTCCCTTGAAGGGATAAAGGCCCTGGCTGGGTTTTGAGCCACCAGAGTCACTGACCTTCTGTAATAGAAGGTCCGTGGAAGCTGTATCTCCCATAATCGTGTCATCTTGAGGTTGATCTCTTTGGCCCATAAGTTCCCTTGAATGGATAAAGAAAGCCCTGGCTGCGTTTTGAGCCGCCAGTGTCACTGAACTTCTGTAATAGGAGGTCCATGCAAACTGGATCTTCTGTGATACTGAAATCTTGAGGGTGGATCTCTATGCCCCATAAGTTCCCTTGGATGGATAAAGGAAGGCCCTGGCTGGGTTTTGAGCCGCCAGTGTCACTGACCTTCTTTAATAGGAGGTCAGTGCAAGCTGGATCTCCCGTGATCGTGCCATCTTGAGAATGGATCTCTATGCCCCATAAGTTCCTTTGGATGGATAAAGTTCCAGGCTCGGTTTTGAGTGGCAAGTGACACTGACCTTCTGTAATAGAAGGTCAGTGGAAGCTGGATCTCCCGTGATCGTGCCATCTTGAGGGTGGATCTCTATGCCCCATAAGTTCCCTTGAATGGCTTAAGGAAGGCCCTGGCTGGGTTTTGAGCCACCAGTGTCACAGACCTTCTGTAATAGAAGGTCCGTGGAAGCTGGATCTCCCGTGATCGTGCCATCTTGAGGGTGGATCTCTATGCCCCATAAGTGCCTTTGGATGGATAAAGTTCCAGGCTCGGTTTTGAGTGGCAAGTGTCACTGACCTTCCGTAATAAGAGGTCCGTGCAAGCTGGACCTCCCGTGATTGTTCCATCTTGAGGGTGAATCTCTGTGCCCCATAAGTTCCCTTGGATGGATAAAGGCCCTGGCTGGGTTTTGAGCCACCAGTGTCACAGACCTTCTGTAATAGAAGGTCAGTGGAAGCTGGATCTCCCGTGATCGTGCCATCTTGAGGGTGGATCTCTGTGCCCCATAAGTTCCCTTGGATGGCTAAAGGAAGGCCCTGGCTGGGCTTTGAGCCTCCAGTGTCACTGACCTTCTGTAATAGGAGGTCAGTGCAAGCTGGATCTCCCATGATCGTGCCATCTTGAGGGTGGATCTCTATGCCCCATGAGTTCCCTTGGGTGGATAAAGTTCCAGGCTCGGTTTTGAGTGGCAAGTGTCACTGACCCTCCGTAATAAGAGGTCCGTGCAAGCTGGACCTCCCGTGATTGTTCCATCTTGAGGGTGAATCTCTATGCCCTATAAGTTCCCTTGGATGGATAAAGGCCCTGGCTGGGTTTTGAGCCGCAAGTGTCACTGACCTTCCGTAATAGGAGGTCTGTGCAAGCTGGTAGGCGAGCACTCTTTAAAGTTGAGGCGGTAGCTTAAGGATCACGCACTTTATGCTGAGGGATGGTGTTGATACCATTGAAATGATTCTTTTTGATCACATTTGGACTTTATTTAATTTATCTTATTTGTTTCAAATTTTTTCACTGGTGTTTTTAGCGCAACTCTATTGTAGATTTTCAGGAGAACCTATGGTACATTGTAGGTTTCACTGTGCATTATTGCACAGCATTAGTGAGAATAGCGCTCCAGATATGTGTAAAATATGTATCTTGAGATGTTGAAGAATCTAGCAGTCATAGTATTGCATAAAAAATTCATTGCTGTCAACTACAACTTTATTACGAAACATCCACAGCAGCATTGTTCCATTGATATGGAATAAGCCCCAGGCCATACACCTATTATCACAAGTAATAATTGGCACATCCAAGTATTATATTTGCTTCAACAAGCTTTATATGTAGAGAATATTTGCATATTACTCTTTTCTAAATGTGCAATGAATAGTAATTGTTTTAGAAATAAGCCCCAAGCATGTTTCAGCTTTGAAAGGCTTCTTTAACCATTTCCCGTCCAGCCTATAGCAGAATGACGGGGTTTAAATGTTCTGACTGGACATCATATGAGGTCCTTCAGAACCATCCGCTCGTGTGCGCCCATTGGAGATGGGCAGCATGGTGATCTGTGGTGCGGTGTGTCGGTCGGAGACACACGGCATCTCCGATCATTGTAAAGAGCCTATGATGTAGGCTCTTTACTATGTGATCAGCTGTGTCCAATCCCAGCTGATCACAGTATACATAGGAACTGTCCGTTATAAGTTCTCCTCTACTCACGCTGACATCTATTTGACCCCTTTTTTTTGGAAAGTAGAGAGTCCAACATATTTAGTAAGAGGCATGTTTTTTTTTTTTTAATTTTTGGCAACATTTTTGGAAAATTGAGAAATTTAAAAAAATTGTGTTTTTCATATTTTTTTTATTTTTTACATACTGCCAGCAGTGCAGTACAGCATTATTATATAACTAGTGTGAAAAAAAAAACAAAAAAAAACAAAGATACCATATTAACACTGTACTGCTCTGAATAAGTGATCAGGGTTTTTTTTTGTTTTTTTTACACATCATGATTGCTTATAACAATGAATTTCACAGGTATAAGCAACCTAAGCAACCATTTTTACTGAATAAAACGGATTCATTCAGTAGGTATTGTTGTGATTAGCTGTGATTGGCCTGTCTGTACTATATGATCACTGTGACCAATCACAACACAGTTGTACACAATGAATGGCATGAAAGCAAGTAATTCATTGTTTACAATTGTCATGTAATCTGCTGTGATTGGTCACAGTGATCACATGGTACCGGCAGGGGAGGAGTGTCCAGAAGACACAGCGGGTGACAGATTGCGCCGGAGCGCAGCCCTTTTTGGGGAGGACATCATATGATGTGTTTCCAGAAGAATTGTTTTTATTATTATTATTGTTAATAATATACATTTATTTAGTATATTTTTATAAGGTTAGGCTTAGGGCATTTTTTTTATTATTATTACGAATATTATTATATTTTATGTTGTTTTTAAGAGTTAGGCGTTAATCATGTATTTATTATAACATAGTATTAATTTATTGTATCTATGTATTATTTATTTATGAATATTTTTATTTATTTGGGTATTATTTTACATGTATTTATTCATTTAATTATTATTATTATTATTATTATTAGTAGTAGTTTTGCACCCTAACAAAAAAACAAAAAAAAAAAAAAAAAATATATATATATATATATATAAATATAAATAGTAATAAGGCAATAAAAAATATTAACCCGAACCCTAACCCCTAATCCTAACCCCAATCCCTATATAACCCCTTTGTTTATTTGTGAATTTATTTTACATGTACTCAATAATTTAATTAATATTGTTATTGTTAGTAGTAGTATTACACCATAATATATATATATATATATATATATATATATATATATATATATATATATATATATATATATATATATATATATATATATATATATATATATACAGTATATATATACACATACATACATACACACAGTATATATATATATATATATATACAGTATATAGCAATAAAAAATTATCATCCCCTAACCCTAACCCCAATCACTATACCTTATATAACCCCTTTATTTATTTGTGTATTTATTTTACATGTATTTATTCATTTAATTATTATTATTATTATTATTATTATTATTATTATTAGTAGTATTACACCCTATCAAAAAATTATATATATACCCTAACCCCTAATCCTAACCCCAATCCCTATATAACCCCTTTATTTATTTGTGTATTTATTAATTTAATTATTACTATTAGTGGTAGTAGTAGTATCACACCCTAAAAAAAAAAAAAAAAAATATATATATATATATATATAATATATATATACACACGGTATATATATATATATATATATATATACACGGTATATATATATATATATATATATATATATATATATATATACACACACATATATATATATATATATATATATATATATATATATATATTAATAAGGAAATAAAAAATATTAACCCCTGACCCAAACCCTGATCCGTAATCCTAACCCTAACTTAACCTTAACTCTAAACCCATACCCTAACAAAAATAATAATAATAAATTAATAATAATAATAATAATAAAAAAAGAAATAAAAGCTGATGGAAAAGCTAAATGATGTAACAGATGATAGTTTTCTCTATTAGATAATAAAAAAAAGATATCAAAGCTCAGAAACGACTAAAAACTCTATGAAAATGTGAAAAAACCTGTGAAAATACACTCAAATTCACTACTCTAAAGTGTAATTGCAGCCTCAGAGAAGCGGTCTGGCTTTCCAGCAAATTTCCAGAGCCTTTTTTACAGTTTTAAGGCACAAACCCACAATAATAATAATAAAAAAAAATGTTCTTTACTCGCAATGCATTCCGACTTCATAACAAATATAAAAGGCATTACTTCAACTGATGTATTTTTTTTCGATATGACATTACAGCGATCTCTAATTTCTATGAAGGGAACAGCATGAAAAGGAATTCTCCATTGCTGCTGTATAGGATATAGAAGACAAAACAAATCATGATGCCAGTATATTGGACCCTGGGGATCTGATATCGCCATTCATTTTTGAGGACACTTTCGGTAAAATAATGTACAGGGCTACTGCAAACATTATAAAATAAAGCTTTGATTGAATTTCGCCATCAATAAAGAGCAACGTAAAGAGGTATCCACTCGTTTCATTAAAACATCACATGATAGGAACTTGGCATTGCTATTATAGATTTCCATTGTAGCACGGTTTATTAGGTTTATAGTGACAAAATTGAATTTGTTGTATGTGTAAAGCTTCATATTGACTTTAAAATCCTAATATATTGAATTAAAAAAAAAAAAAACTTAAGTACACAAAGACCTAAGCCAGTGTTTGCCATGACTATGTAAAGGAAAACGTAAAATAGGAAAATGATGCTTATAATGTAGTGCAGCCCTTCTCAACAATTTTACCCCAGAGGAACCCTTGAAATATCTTTCAGGTTTGGGGGGGGGTCAGTGGGAAAAATGCAATTTGCATTAATGGTCAGGGAACAATGACCCCATAAAGTGGTGATCAGAATGCCACCCTTCAAGACAGGTAAAAAAATAATTTATGTTATGTTGCTGACTCTGTCAAGTGGCATTGGACCCTAAAATTATCAGATGGAAGGTCAATCAGCCAAAGCTCAAAAAAACCCTTAATAATCTTTTGAGGAACACCCTAGGGTTCCATGGAACCTTGGTTGAGAATGGATGGTGTAGTGGCATTGGACGCAGAGTTATCAGATGGAAGGTCAATCAGCCAAAGCTCAAAAAACCCTTAATAATCTTTTGAGGAACACCCTAGGGTTCCATGGAACCTTGGTTGAGAATGGATGGTGTAGTGGCATTGGACCCAAAGTTATCCGATGGAAGGTCAATCAGCCAAAGCTCAAAAAACCCTTAATAATCTTTTGAGGAACCCTAGGGTTCCATGAAACCTTGGTTGAGAATGGATGGTGTAGTGGCATTATCAGAAGGGAGATCAACTATAGCTAAAGCTCAAAGAACCCCTAGTAACCTCTTGAGGAACCCTGGAATTCCATGGAAACTTGGTTGAGAATTGATGGTGAAGTGGCATTAGACCTGGAATTATCAGATGGGCGGTAAATCAGCCAAAGCTCATAGAACCTAATGTTACTTCTTGAGGAGCCCTAGGGTTCCATGGAACCTTGGTTGAGAATGAATGGTGTAGTGGCATTGGACCCAGAGCTATCAGATGGAAGGTCAATCAGCCAAAGCTCAAAAAACCCTTAATAATCTTTTGAGGAACCCTAGGGTTCCATGGAACCTTGGTTGAGAATGGATGGTGTAGTGGCATTGGACTCAAGTTATCAGATGGAAGGTCAATCAGCCAAAGCTCAAAAAACCCTTAATAATCTTTTGAGGAACCCTAGGGTTCCGTGGAACCTTGGTTGAGAATGGATGGTGTAGTGCAGGGGTCTTCAAACTACGGCCCTCCAGCTGTTGTGGAACTACACATCCCATGAGGCTTTGTAAAACTCTGGCATTCACAGACATGACAAGGCATGATGGGAATTGTAGTCCCTGAACTGGAGGGCCATAGTTTAAAGACCCCTGGTGTAGTGGCATTGGACTCAGAATTATCAGATGGAAGGTCAATTAACCAAAGCTCAAAGAACCCCAAGTAACCTCTTGAGGAACTCTAGGGTTCCCTGGAACCTTGGTTGAGAATGAATTGTGTAGTGGCATTGGACTCAGAATTATCAGAAGGGAGGTCAACTGTAGCTAAAGCTCAAAGAACCCCTAGTAACCTCTTGAGGAACCATGGAATTCCATGGAAACTTGGTTGAGAATTGATGGTGTAGTGACATTGGACCTGGAATTATCAGATGGGAGGTCAATCAGCCAAAGCTCAAACAACCACTAGTAACCTTTAAAGGAAGTGAAGAAATGTCCTCACTTGCAGTTTCGGTGGCGAACCAGGGTGAGCTCCTGCATTTTCGGTGGTGAGCTGGGGTGAGCACCTGCAGTGTCCAGTAACCTATTGATTGCCTGAGCGGTGTACAAACTGTGGTTGGATTGTTAACCTCTTGAGGAACCCAAGGGTTCAATGGAACCCTGGTTGAGAATGGATGGTGTATTGGCATTGGACCTGGAATTATCCGATTGGAAGTCAATCAGCCAAAGCTCAAAGAACCCCTAGTAACCTCTTGAGGAACCTTGTTTGAGAATGGATGGTGTAGTGGCATTGGACCCGGAATAATATGATGGGAGGTCAATCGGCCAAAGCTCTAAGAACCCTTAGTAACCTCTTGAGGATTCCATGGAACATTGGTTGAGAATGGATGGTGTAGTTGCATTGGACCCAGAATTATCAGAAGGGAGGGCAATCAGCCAAAGCTCAAATAACCCCTAGTAACCTCTTGAGGAACCCTAGGGTTCCATGGAACCTTGTTTTAAAATGAATGGTGTAGTGGCATTGGACTCAGAATTATCAGAAGGGAGATCAATTAGCCAAAGCTCAAAGAACCTCTAGTAACCTCTTGAGGAACCTTGGTTCAGAATGGATGGTGTAGTGGCATTGGACCCAGGATTATCAAAAGGGAGGTCAATCAGCCAAAGCTCAAATAGCCCCTAGTAACCTCTTGAGGAACCCTAGGGTTCCATGGAACCTTGGCTGAGAATGGATGGTGTAGTGGTTGATCCCTAATTCTACACTATGATAAAAAGTCATCATCCTGGTCACTAGTACTGCTCACCTATTCATACCTCCTGAGCCTAACTCTTGGTTAGTGAGGCCTTTCTTGCAGTGATAGACTGTAGAGAGGAGGTGGGAAGAGCCGAGCTGTCAAACATGGAAGGTGGTTGATATCTAGAGGATAGAGAGCACTAGAATTTGGGGGTCATGGAGTACATCTATACATATAAAGTAGAAGTGTCTCTGCATCCAGTCCCTGTGTCCGTGGGATTGCGCTACTGCACATGTGCCCCACGGACAGCCATTGGGACTTGGAGCGCAGAGACTTCGGGGCGGACCGGGCAAAACTGTTGAAGCGGCGGGTGTGCGCAGCAGGTGCGCGGTCGCGTGGACTTACTGCTAAGTCTGTTTTTACAAATGTTTGACCACATATGTTCTAGCGCCCATTAATTTAACGGGTATAATGTCTAGTCATCAATAAAATGGTAATGTAATTTGACAGTGTCTAATGACATCCTAATCCCCCCCTCCCCCAGAAAGATACACCGCTCTGTTTGAGCCTTCTCCTGTTGCTCTAACATTAAAGAGCTTCTAGATTTGGGGAAAAATGTGTCCTCCTCTGTGTGACAGTTCTTGAGCCTGGGCAGGTAATGGTCAGGCCCAAACACTGGTGTTAGGCAAAGATATTGCGCCATCTGACGCCAGAAATTATCCAGGGAGAGGTGGTGAGGGGGTGCAGATTGGTGAATATAGCATGTCCCCATAAAGCACATCTGAGGTTTTGTAGTTGGACTCTAAAAGACCAGGGATGTCATGTTGTATAACAGCTGTCATCTAGCCATTGTACAGCACATTGGCACTTATTTATTCTCCACGTGTGTGTTATTTGTCACTCCACTGGATGGTAGGGTGTGGGTCTTCAGGCCTACCCTGAAGTCTAGTGGGAGGATGTGTGGCCCTTGGGTTCCTTCTTCCACTGCATGGGGGGTCTCTCTTCGGGCAAGCCCCCCACCTATTACCTGTTGGTCGGCTTCACTTGACCTTGAAGAACAGGGTCCGTTGGGCTTTTTAGCTAGGTGGATCTGAGAGTGCCTTACCACTATCAATATTCTTGCGTCCCGGAGGTTCCTTCCTCTCCTGCCTAGAGGTCTCTCTCTGGAAGAGCCCCTAACCTAGTACTTGGTGATCAGTTTCGACTATCCATGAGGAGATGGTGATCAGTTTCGACTATCCATGAGGAGATGGTGATCAGTTTCGACTATCCATGTGGAGATGGGTCTATCAAGCTTTTTGGCTTAGGTGGACCAGATCGTCCTTGCCCCTTTCAGGAGCCTTTTGTCACAGGAGGTTAGGGAAAGTATTCCTCCTTCGGGCAGGAACCAGTGACAACCCCATGCACTTTTGAGGTGTGTTTCACATGCACTTTGTTTAGTTCACATGGTGGACATGAAGAAAAAAATGCCCCAAAATGAGCAATATACTCCTACTTTCGTGATAGAATGGAACACGTGAATATCTATTTGTATTAGCAGCTCCAAGGTTCCAGAAGGTCAATAGTTGACCTTGGTCTGTACCGCCAAAAAGAATTCCAAAAAGTAAAGCAAATTATTATTTGTGGTTGACTGGAATGAAAAATTCCACAGTGCATGGTGGATTTGGGGCTTTGTATTCTTGGCTGTGCCTAGCGGGGCTATTTTTTCTCGGTGAATAGGTGCAGGAACTCCTCCCTTCCAAGTCACGCCTTGACTCCACCCCCTACCCACCTCTGAGCACCGTTCCTTGGTTCCACCCCCTACTTACCTCCCAGTACCACCCCTTTTAGAGAAAAAAGAACCAAGTATTATTTTGTCGTGCTAAGTATTTTATATGGAATGATTTAATGATAACAAGAAAGGCAGGAAAATAGATCCCCAGCAGGAATAGACACCCCAGTGAAAATAGATACACCCCAGCAACAATGGACTTCCAACAGCCAGCATAAATAGACCCTCCAGCAGCCAGCAACATTAAACTCAACACAAACCTCAAAAGTAGATCCCTCCAAGCAACGATTGATACCCTGCATAAGAACCACCCCTAGCAACAATAGATTCCCTACCAGCAACAATAGACCACCCCAGTAACAATAGGCCCCCTTGCAAAAATAGATACCCTCTAGCAACAATAGATTCCCCAGCAGCCAGCATCAATAGACCCTCCAGCAGTCAGCAACAAAGACCCTTCCCTTAATAGTAGATCCCTCCCTGCAACGATTGATCCATTTCATAAGACCCTCCCCCAGCAACAATAGATCCCTCACCAGCAACAATAGACTCCCCAGCAACAATAGATACCCCACCAGCAACAACAGTCCCCCTAGCAACAATAGATCCCCCACCAGTAACAATAAACCTCCCCAGCAACAATAGACCTCCCAATGTAAAATAGATTGCAATAATAAATTCCCCAGCAGCCAGCATCAATCGACCCTTCAGCAGTCTGCAACAAAGACCCCTCCCTCAAGAGCAGATCCCTCCAGGCAACAATTGACCCCCCCAGCAGCATAAGACCCACCCCCCAGCTACAACAAATCCTCCACCAGCAACAATATACCTCCCTGCAAAAATAGATCTCCTCCAGCAATAATAGATTCCCCAGCCAGCATCAATAAACACCCCCCCCCCCCAGCAGTCAGCAACAAAACCCCTCCTTCAACAGTAGATCCCTCCCAGCAATGAATGATCCCCTGCATAAGACTCGTCCCCAGCAACAATAGATTCCCCACCAGCAACAATAGATCTCCCCAGCAATAATAAACCAGCTGCCTCCACAAAATAGATTCCCTCCAGCGGCAATAGATTCCCCCGCAGCCAGCATCAATAGACCCTCCAGCAGTCAGCAACAAAGACCCCTGCCTAAACAGTAGATCCCTCCCAGCAATGATTGATCCCATGTTTAAGACCCACCCCAGCAACAATAGATTCCCCACCAGCAACAATAAACCAGCTGCCTCCACAAAATAGATCCCCTCCAGCAGCAATAGATTCCCCTGCAGCCAGCATCAATAGACCCTCCAGCAGTCAGCAACAAAGACCCCTGCCTAAACAGTAGATCCCTCCCAGCAACGATTGATCGCCTGTATAAGACCCCCTCCAGCAACAATATATCCCCCAACAGCCAGCATCAATAGACCTCCCCAGCAACAACACACCCCCCTGCAAAAACAAATCCCCTCCAGCAACAATAGATTCACCAGCAGCCAGCATCAATAGATCTCCCCAGCAACAATACACCCACCTGCAAAAAAAAGATCCCCTCCAGCAACAATAGATTCACCAGTAGCCAGCATCAATAGACCTCCCCAGCAACAATACACCCCCCTGCAGGAATAGATCCCCCCCAGCAACAATATACCCCAGCAGCCAGCATCAATAGATCTTCAGCACACCCCAGCACCCCTTGCCATTACATACATTCAGATCTGGAGGTGCCAGACATGCGTTCCCCCGCGTTCCCGCTGAAAAAAAGCCCTGGTGCCTAGGATGATTTCCTTGCAAGTGCCTGAGGTCAACTAAAGGGGTATTTATATATTACATATTTGGGGAGATGGGTAGAGCGGCCGTTGTCTGATGGCCTTCCTCTCTATGAGAAAAGGATTGCAGAGCAGAAACTTTCTTCATCAAGATTTTTTGTTCCTGCGACTCCATCCTACAAACACCAGCTTGTGTTATCTCATCGTAAGGTCAGGGCTTCCCTGCAAGCAGACATTAAAGATAAAGAGCCGGAGCCGGATTTTGTGCAAGAGGCTAAAGGAGGTCACATTGGAAAGGATGTCATTTTCGTAATATGCTTGCATTAGTGCTGATTGATTCAAAGCATCTTCATTATTGAGTAGTGACAGTAAATCCCTTGAGTGCCTTAATTACTTGTATTATGTTTTAATTGTCTACAACTGAAGACATATCACAGACAGAAGCACTAAAACTTTAATTGGGACGGGAGCCATAATCCATTAGTCTATTTTTACGCAAGAGGAATGCGCAAAATTCAGGGGCAGTAAAAAAATAAAAAAATAAAAAGAACCAATCAAATGAATGAGCACAGGACAATTGGCAGCCCACATGGTCAGGTTACACAGCCATTGCAATAGGCAAGCAGAATGTATTGATTGATGGCTCAGCTTGGCAGTCTTAAAAAGAAAAAAAAAACAACCTTTGTTGGGTAGAACAATGTTTCTCAACCTTTTTTCCATCAAGGCAATCTTAAAAATGATGGACAATCTCAAGGCACCCTCTTGAATTATGGACAGTCTTGAGGCACCTTCCAGAATTATGGACAGTCTTGAGGCACCCTCCAGAATTATGGACAGTCTTGAGGCACCCTCCATAATGATGGACAGTCTTGAGGCACCCTCCAGAATCATGGACAGTCTTAAGGCACCCTCCAGAATTATGGACAGTCTTGAGGCACCCTCCAGAATTATGGACAGTCTTGAGGCACCCTCCAGAATTATTGGCAGTCTTGAGGCACCCTCCAGAATTATGGACAGTCTTGAGGCACCCTCCAGATTTATGGACAGTCTTGAGGCACCCTCCAGAATTATTGACAGTCTTGAGGCACCCTCTAGAATTATGGACAGTCTTGAGGCACCCTCCAGAATCAATGACAATCTTGAGGCACCCTCCAGAATTATGGACAGTCTTGAGGCACCCTCCAGATTTATGGACAATCTTGAGGCACCCTCCAGAATTATGGACAGTCTTGAGGCACCCTCCAGAATTATGGACAGTCTTGAGGCACCTTCCAGAATTATGGACAGTCTTGAGGCACCCTCCAGAATTATGGACAGTCTTGAGGCACTCTCCAGAATTATGAACAGTCTTGAGGCACCCTCCAGAATTATGGGCAGTCTTGAGGCAACCTCCAGAATTATGGACAGTCTTGAGGCAACCTCCAGAATTATGGACAGTCTTGAGGCAACCTCCAGAATTATGGACAGTCTTGAGGCACCCTCCAGAATCATGGACAATCTTGAGGCACCCTCCAGAATTCTGGACAGTCTTGAGGCACCCTCCAGTATTATGGACAGACTTGAGGCACCCTCCAGAATTATGGACAGTCTTGAGGCACCCTCCAGATTTATGGACAATCTTGAGGCACCCTCCAGAATTCTGGACAGTCTTGAGGCACCCCCCAGAATTATGGACAGTCTTGAGGCACCCTCCGGAATTATGGGCAGTCTTGAGGCACCCTCTAGAATTATGGACAGTCTTGAGGCTCCCTCTAGAATTGCACCCTCCAGAATTATGGACAGTCTTGAGGCACCCTCCAGAATTATGGACAGTTTTGAGGCACCTTCCAGAATTATGGACAGTTTTGAGGCACCCTCTAGAATTATGGACAGTCCTGATGCACCCTCCAGAATTATTAACAGTCTTGAGGCACCCTCCATAATTATGGACAGCCTTGAGGCACCCTCCAGTACTATGGACAGTCTTGAGGCACCCTCCAGAATTATGGACAGTCTTGAGGCACCCTCCAGAATCATGTGCTCATACTGTACGTCTATTTCCCAAAGACAACCTCTGGATATGATGCTGAGCACGTGCACTCAACTTCTTTGGTCAACCATGGTGAGGCCTGTTCTGAGTGGAACCTGTCCTATTAAACCACTGTATGGTCTTGGCCACCGTGCTGCAGCTCAGTTTCAGGGTCTTGGCAATCATCTTATAGCCTAGGCCATCTTTATGTAAAGCAACAATCCTTTTTTTTTCAGATCTTCAGAGAGTTCTTTGCCATGAGGTGCCATGTTGAACTTCCAGTGACCAGTATGAGAGAGTGAGAGCGATAACACCAAATTTAACACACCTGCTCCCCATTCACACCTGAGACCTTGTAACACTAACGAGTCACATGACCAGGGAGGGGAAATAGCTAATTGGGCCTAATTTGGACACGTTCACTTAGGGGTGTACTCACTTTTGTTGCCAGCAGTTTAGACATTAATGGCTGTGTGTTGAGTTATTTTGAGGGGACAGTAAATTTACACTGTTATACAAGCTGTACACTCACTACTTTACATTGTAGCAAAGTGTCATTTCTTCAGTGTTGTCACATGCAAAGATAGAATAGAATATTTACAAAATTTTTTTTTGTTTTTTATTTTTAATAAATTTGCAAAGATTTCAAACAAACTTCTTTCCCGTTGTCATTATGGGGGATTGTTTGCAGAATTTTGAGGAAAATAATGAATTTATTCCATTTTGGAATAAGGCTGTAACATAAATTGTTGAAAAAGTGAATCGCTATGAATACTTCCCGGATGCTCTGTATCTAGATATCAAACTCTGTCCTGAATCCACAAGAGACGGTGAATAGTGTGACATGTAATCATCCATGCATGGTGGAAAAAAAAATTGAATTTTTTTACCGATCTCTGAAGGAACTCGCAAGGCGAGACACAAATCAAAGTAGTCTATGCCCCGGGACACCAACCTGCAGACTGCACAGCAGTGAGCCTGTATGACTAATGTTGTATGGCGGTTGCAGAAGAGGGCCTCCCAGTAACTTTACTAGATGGCATAAATAATTTTCTTGTAGATAAATAAAAAATGACCACTCTAATGCTGCAATCACTCTTTAATGCTTTAATCAGCCAACATGACCTGTAACGAACTGGTGCAAATCATATAAAATAGCTTGTCAGGCTACAATGTGCTACAGAAAAATGGCAACTGATCGCACGTAAGACTCACTGTGAGTAAAGCGAAACCAGGTAAAGTAAGATAGCTTCAGCTCGGCTCTCACTCCGCAAGAGAGGTCCCAATGATGGGGCACTATTCCTCCCACTGATACCAATGATGGGATACTATTCCTCCCACTGATACCAATGATGGGACACTATTCCTCCCACTGACACCAATGATGGGACACTATTCCTCCCACTGACACCAATGATGGCCACTATTCCTCCCACTGACACCAATGATGGGGCACTATTCCTCCCACTGATACCAATGATGGGGCACTATTCCTCCCACTGATACCAATGATGGGATACTATTCCTCCCACTGATACCAATGATGGGACACTATTCCTCCCACTGACACCAATGATGGGACACTATTCCTCCCACTGACACCAATGATGGCCACTATTCCTCCCACTGACACCAATGATGGGGCACTATTCCTCCCACTGATACCAATGATGGGGCACTATTCCTCCCACTGATACCAATGATGGGGCACTATTCCTCCCACTGATACCAATGATGGAACACTATTCCTCCCAATGACACCAATGATGGGGCACTATTCCTCCCACTGATACCAATGATGGGGCACTATTCCTCCCACTGCTACCAATGATGGGGCACTATTCCTCCCACTGATACCAATGATGGGACACTATTCCTCCCAATGACACCAATGATGGGACACTATTCCTCTCACTGATACCAATGATGGGACACTATTCCTCCCAATGACACCAATGATGGGGCACTATTCCTCCCATTGATACCAATTCCTGGAAACGTCTCAGTACCCTACTCCTCTCAAGAGCCACCAGCCCTGATGCAATCAGTGGGCTGGCTCTTGGGAGGAGTTATGCAAATTACAAAATGCCTTGATGGGTGGATGTCAATCTAGAGAAGTGGACGTTCCTAGGCAGACTATATTTGCATGCAGACCACAGTGGGCAGGACCGGCCCTACCATGGGTCCCGCTGGGTCCATTGGACCCAGGCAGCACTTGGGGAGGGGCAACAAGATTTTTTTCTCTAGCAGTTTTGTGTGTCATCAGATTGTGGTGCATTACCGGCAGCATTTCCCCATCTCATACTTCCACCCGTGGTGCAAACTGATGAGTATGAGAAGGCAGAGTGTCTCCTCTGGGGAACGTTCCTCACGTGACCGTGGTGTGCACAATGACGAAGGGATTGAGCAGAAGCAAGTCCTTTGAGCAAGCCGGGGTTGGTACACTAGAAGTGAGGCAGAGGGGACAATAGCAAGGATGGTCAAACAAGCCAAAGGTCAAACACTGGAGCAGGATCGGATGGTCAGGAGGCAAGCCGGGTCAAACAAGGAAGCAGAACAGGTTCACAGGTCACGGGTACAAGGAGCTGAAGATAATCCAGCGCTGGATGGGACTAAGAGCGCTCCTTATATAGGGGCTGGGCTGGCGTGCTGTGCGTCATGACGTACGCGCGTCACGCCAGCACGCCTGCGTGCCCGCGCAGCCACGATCCTGCGCATGCACGGTTGTCTGTTACTCTCCATAGCCACGGAGACGCGATTGCGTCCCTGACTGCGGGACTCTTTGGGCCCTAGGAGCACTAGGCGTGGGGAGGAAGAAGTTAAATCCTCTATTACTTTGAATTATGGGCAGGGCCAGGGAGTCACGGCCATGACGTCATTGCTTGCTAGACGCCAGGCAGCTCTAGCAACCAGTGGCCAATAGAGCCTAAGGTGGAGACGGGGGGGTTTACCGCCCCCTGCAAAGTGCCGCCCTAGGCCTGAGCCTTGCTGGCCTTGGCCAAAATACAGTCCTGGGGGGAGGGCAGCATTTCATATTTGGACCCAGGCAGGACACAATGTCTTGGACCAGCCCTGACACTACACTAGGTAAAACCCACATGTGATGCTCAGCTTCTATCATTGAAAGAAATAAAGCACAGTGATGATGTCATCACTCCCCTTACGAGGTAATATCTGGGTTTCAAAAGGCATGTACTGCACAGAATTTGAATATCTCCGAAGGACTATATTTGATTACTTTTCTGATGCCCAGAGTTCAGCTTTAATTCCTATATGACTTATAAGAGTTTTCCTACCCTTTTGGTACTGAAGCCAAAGTTGTTGCTGGACTTTCTTGCTTGGGAACCGGATGGTACACGTGAGTTCCGAACCGTAGAGCGCCTCTGAAATATAATGCGTGCCGTATGTTTGGAGTATGCTCTGCAACTCTTCTCGACTGCTGTGAGAACTTATGACCTTGAGAACGTTGGCAAATCCTGTAAAAGAAACGTGCATGCAGTTACCTCCTTGCGAAGATCTCTACTCTTTTATTAGCCATGCATATGAATAATATTGATCATAAAAATGATAAAAATAGACACCTCCAACTTTCTCCTCCAGCGTTGTGGAGCTTCGAGCTTCCAGCTACAAAACGCTGAGGTGTGAATGCGCCTTAGCGATTTGTGCCTTATATATCTGTCTTGAGTTCAGCTTTAAAAAGCAACAATAAAGCAGGAAAAAAAAAAAAAGGAACGGACCTGCGGACAGAGATATTGAGTTGAGTTTGACTTTATACAAGTTGCTCCGCACCCTCCACTGCTGGACTACAGGATATCCCATGGCTTCGTTATACCGCACTTCACCTAAAAAGGATGAAAAGAAAAAAAAGAATTGTAAACCAATGAGGTCCTATAGAGACAAGAAGAGGCCGCACACCCCCAGCTCATTTACTGAAGAGAGATGTGAACGGCCTCAGCCTGTAACTCCTCCACTGACGCATTTCGCCTCGCCCACCGGGGCTTAAATAAAATGCATTTCGTGACTCAAATTGCCACTTCCTCAGTTCGGGGTGAAAACAAGAATATTCAGCCTGGAGCTAGGATGTCACCAGGTACATGAGGATCTCAGGGAACCTCCTTGAGATCCTCCAGGACCTGGTAGACATCAGAGCTTCAGGCTGAGGATATTTAAGAAGTGGCAATTTTGAGCCACGAAACGCGTTTAATTTGGTGAATTAAAGAAACAATTTGGTCCAGTTAAGCTGATGACTGCTACTCATTTTTACACATCTTATTCCAGACACCCCCGGCCGTTTGGATTACCGACTGGACCTGTGCGGGTCTTGTTTAGTTTAGAATTTAAATTCGGCTGAATTTTTTATTATTTGGAAATTCAAATGTATCTGAATTTCCGAATACAACAGCACCAAATTTCCACAAATCAGAAAAAACAATTTTATTATTATTTTATTTAGAATTTTAAAACTAATGATTCTAATTAATTTGATAACAGCAGGTTGACTGCCGAATTTCCGAATACAACAGTAACGAATTTCCACAAATCAAAAATAACAAAATTAATTTGTTTCATTTGGATGTATGAAATAAATGATTCTAATTCATTCGATAACAGCAGGTTGTTAAGGAGCAGGGTGGCCCGCCGCATCCTTAGCAACCGTGATTCATCTGTTGTTAAGTAGCAGGGAGGCCCGCTGCGTCCTTAACAACCATGATTCATCTGCCGAATTTCTGAATACAACAGTAACGAATTTCGGGTCCGCCGGTCACACGCGCGGGGGGGTCCGTGACCACGCGGGAGCGCGCCTCCGGGGGCGCGCGCTCGCTCCCTAGACCCTCACAAGCTAGTGACGTAGCCCTACGTCACTTTGCCTGTGAGGGGCTGACTGCCGACGTAGATCGGCGTTAGGCAGTCGGCAAGTGGTTAAAAAAGAAAAAAGAAAAAAAAAAAGAAGTGATTAATCTCAGTCCCATGGGACATCCCCAGGAGAGGAGTTTTATAGAGTTGTCCCCGTTTTTATACTCTCGCCCGCCTAGCAGGACTCCGCGCCGCAAGAGACCGTGAAATCCCGCGCTCTTTGGTGCATTGCAGTGCTATTGTGTGTTATAATTGGGATTTAATTATATATTTTTTTTACACAATTAAGTATTAAATGTAATGTCAGTAATATAACTCAATTATCCGGCATTAAAATTTTAATGAAATCCTTAACCTAAACAATGGACACCGTGAAATGAAATTCTTTATAGATTTGTCTTTATCTTGCACCGCTGGTTGGTTGTAGAAGAGCTTGCATGCTATCAAAACTATGAGAACTATGTGTCCATCCTCGGCAGATTAGGTGCACAGATCGACAATGGGAAAAAAATTGTTTTCCACCAGTTATGGACATTGGATGTACTACACAGGTCCAAATCCAAGTACATGGGACATACGCAGCATGTCCACTCCTTATGCCCCTCTCTTGCACCCCCCCACTGCACTCAGCCACTTCACCCACACTCATTACAATGACAGTTGGGAGCTGCTGTGTACAGTAGGTGTGGAAGCTGCTGCTGTCATAATCAGATGCAGTGTTTATAAACATTGTGCAGACTGTAGATAAAGAGATACAAATAAATAGTGTTTATAAACATTGTTCGAAGAGATACAAAGTAGCTTTGTTTATACAAACAGTTCAGATTGGAGATAGAACAATACAAAGTAACATTTTTGTAATAAACATTGTTCACAAGGAAGATAGAGAGATACAGAGTAACGTTGTTTATAAACATTGTTCAAATTGGAGATAGAGAGATACTAAGTATCTTTGTTTATAAACATTGTTCAGATGGGAGATAGAGAGATACGAAATATCATTGTTTATATACATTGTTTAGGCGAGAGATAGAGAGATACAAAGTAACATTGTTTATAAACAATGTTCAGGCGGGAGCTAAAGAGATACAAAGTAACATTGTTTATAAACAATGTTCAGGCGGGAGCTAAAGAGATACAAAGTAACATTGTTTATAAAAAATGTTTAGGCGGGAGCTAGAGAGATACAAAGTAACATTGTTTATAAACATTGATCAGACAGGCGATGAAGAGATACAAAGTAACATTGTTTATAAACATTGTTCAGACAGGAGGTAGAGAGACACAAAGTAACATTGTCTATAAACATTGATCAGACGGGAGATAGATACAAAGTAACATTGTTTATTAACATTGTTCAGGCAGGAGATAGAGAGATACAAAGTAACATTGTTTATAAACATTGTTCAGGCAGGAGATGGAGAGATACACAGTAACATTGTTTATAAACATTGTTCAGATGAGAGATAGAGAGATACAAAGTAACATTGTTTATAAACATTTTTCAGACAGGAGATAGAGAGATACAAAGTAACATTGTTTATAAACATTGTTCAGGCAGGAGATGGAGAGATAAAAAAGTAACATTGTTGATAAACATTGATCAGACGGGAGATACAATGTTACTTTTTTATCTCTCCATCTCCTGCCTGAACAATGTTTATAAACAATGTTACTTTGTATCTCTCTATCTCCCGTCTGATCAATGTTTATAAACCATGTTACTTTGTATCTCTCTATCTCCTGTCTGAACAAAGTAACATGGTTTATAAACATTGATCAGACAGGAGATGGAGAGATACAAAGTAACATTGTTTATAAACATTGTTCAGGCAGGAGATGGAGAGATAAAAAAGTAACAATGTTACTTTGTATCTCCCGTCTGATCAATGTTTATCAACAAAGTAACATTCTTTATAAGCATTGATCAGGCAGGAGATGGAGAGATACAAAGTAACATTGTTTATAAACATTGTTCAGGCAGGAGACAGAGATACAAAGAAGCATTGTTTATAAATATTGTTCAGACGGGAGATATAAAAGTGTCCGTTCACACTAGGTCAGATCCGACTTTGGGGTGACTTGCACGGACTTCATAAAATGAATGTCTATGCAAGTCGCTCCAGGTCGCCCCGAAGTAGTACAGGACCCTTTTTCTAAGTCGACTTGTGTCGCTCCTATTAGAACCGTTCCTGTACTACACTATGGGACGCAACGGTGCGTGACTTGTCAGGCTGACCAAGTCACCTGACAAGTCGTACCAGAGTGAATGGAGACTAAAAGTAACATTGTTTATAAACATTGATCAGACTGGAGTAGAAAGATACAAAGTAACGTTGTTTATAAACATTGATCAGACTAGAGTAGAAAGATACAAAGTAACGTTGTTTATAAACATTGATCAGACTGGAGTAGAAAGATACAAAGTAACATTGTTTATAAACATTGATCAGACTGGAGTAGAAAGATACAAAGTAACATTGTTTATAAACATTGATCAGACTGGAGTAGAAAGATACAAAGTAACGTTGTTTATAAACATTGATCAGACTGGAGTAGAAAGATACAAAGTAACATGGTATTGGCGGTTTGAAGGTTTCATTTTTCAGTATATTTTAAAAAAAAAACTATTTTTAATTTGAAAATAACTTTAAAACATTTTGTGCCAGAACCAACACTTTCCTATCTACCTGTAAGCAGCAATATGTCGGGTCTTGGCTCGGAGAGGACACCTCTGCATTGTTCTTCTACAGGGAGCGGGATGACAAGAAGTCCATCTGCCAGCTGTGGGAAATCTTTAATGAAGTTATTCTCTCTGTGGAAAGAACCAACGAAGATAAAACTAATTCTTCAACAAAAGTCACTATTTTAAGTCTACACCGGCGTTGACAATAAAGTTACATACCTCTGGCATGGAAGCCTCCTGGGGCCTTCACATTTGTGATTTCTTTTGAACCAATTTTAAACTTTTGAAACCTCAAACCTCAGAGTTATCTAGGAAGTCATTGCTTGGCCCCATCCTTTCCTGGTGGGCTTAGAGGGAGGCGGAAGGGAATGAGGCCAAGCACTGTCTTCCCAGGTAAGCTTGAAATTTGTATAATCAGTGGTCCTAGGGCTGTCTAGAAGAATACTGAACCAACTTGTAAGTACCTAGAGCAGGGATCCTCCAACTACGGCTCTCCAGCTGTTGTGGGACTACACGTCCCATGAGGCATTGGAAAACTCTGACATTCACAGACATGACGAGGCATGATGGGAATTGCAGTTCCTGAACATCTGGGGTAGACCCCTGCAGTAATGAATATGGCTCTGTCTCCCGTGATGTACGATAAAGAAATATGGATAATAATATGGAAATAGTTTGAAGACCCCTGATCTAAGGCACCTCATCGGCTATATACAGTGCTTTGTGAAAGTATTCAGCCCCCTAGAACTTTTCGACCTTTTGCACCATTTCAGGCTTCAAACATAAAGATATAAAACTGTAATTTTTTGTGAAGAATCAACAACAAGTGGGACACAATCATGAAGTGGAGTGAAATTTATTGGATATTTCAAACTTTTTTAACAAATGAAAAACTGAAAAATTGGGCGTGCAAAATTATTAAGCCCCTTTACTTTCAGTGCAGCAAACTCTCTCCAGAAGTTCAGTGAGGATCTCTGAATGATCCAATGTTGACCTAAATGACTAATAATGATAAATAGAATCCACCTGTGTGTAATCAAGTCTCTGTATAAATGCACCTGCACTGTGATAGTCTCAGAGGTCCGTTTAAAGCGCAGAGAGCATCATGAAGAACAAGGAACACACCAGGCAGGTCCGAGATACTGTTTTGGAGAAGTTTAAAGCCGGATTTGGATACAAAAAGATTTCCCAAGCTTTAAACATCCCAAGGAGCACTGTGCAAGCGATAATATTGAAATGGAAGGAGTATCAGACCACTGCAAATCTACGAAGGCCTGGCCGTCCCTCTAAACTTTCAGCTCATACAAGGAGAAGACTGATCAGAGATGCAGCCAAGAGGCCCATGATCACTCTGGATGAACTGCAGAGATCTACAGCTGAGGTGGGAGACTCTGTCCATTGGTTTGAAGCCTGCAATGTGGCAAAAGGTCGAAA
The DNA here is from genome assembly GCF_965119305.1 of Pelophylax lessonae. Lineage (NCBI taxonomy): Eukaryota > Metazoa > Chordata > Amphibia > Anura > Ranidae > Pelophylax > Pelophylax lessonae. The sequence goes on from NC_138774.1 coordinate 290,491,635, forward strand.
AGTTCAAGGAGGCCGAATACTTTCGCAAAGCACTGTATCCCATCTCTCCACGAATTTCAAAATTCACACTGCCCTATGCCCACAATGCGGCCAACCATAAACCTACACTAGCCCACAGATTTTGGAGACTTAGACCTGGAGACTTGCACCTTTACATCAGAGAGATGATCCAGAGTACCCCTGGGCACCTACCCAGTACCCCCAGCCCAAGGGAAATATGGTAACCAGAAGGGTAAAAAGAAAAGCCACCAATCAAGCCTTATATTGTTTTTAATCAAATTTGGCCATCTAAGAGAAGACAGGTACTTTGGAATAAATTTCATCGGTATTACAAATCTTCTTTGGGTCAGATCTTTAATTTTATAAATATGTTGACTTTACTGAAATTAAAAATAATTGCTTTGAAAAAGAAATAATAATGGAGCACTAAATAAACACGAACTTCCAAAAGTGCAATGCACTTAGAATGTAAAATCTCATTGTCCCCCATGTGTGCTTGATAGCGGTGGACCTATAGAAGTGAAAATTGGTTCTGATAGGTATAACGTAAGATGCATTTTCTTTCAAAGATGAAGATCTATGGTGACAACAATTTAGTATTGGTGGACCTTGTTCTGGTCCTAGGCTGCTACCCCTCCAATTATGACAAAGTGCTAGAGACGGCCTGGTAATGACTTTGGAGGTACCCTATGTCTCTCTTTTGTTGAGGATCTCTCTCAAAATCCACATTTGGTTGGCTGGCTGGGGGGGCTGTGGGCCACCCCCCCCCCAAGTAAATTAAGCACCAGCCACCACTGTTCTCAACCAGGATTCCGTAGAACCTTAGGGTCCCTTCAGAGTATAGAAAGGGTTCCTTGAGCTGTGGCTGATTGACCTCCCATTTGGTGATCCCTGCATAGTTCTGGGTCCAAGGTCATCTGGCAGAAATAGCTGCATGATCCCAATGATCTTTTGGATCTTTTGAACTGTCTGTAAGGGGGCATTCTTCTCACTGACCACCAATGTAAGGGACATTCCTTCGACTGACTACCAATGTAAATAGCATTCTCCTCACTGACCACCAGTGTAAGGGACATTCTTCTCACTGACCACGAATGTAAGTGACATTCCTACGACTGACTACCAATGTAAAGAGCATTCTTCCAAATCACCACCAATGTAAGGACATTCTTCCCACTGACCACCAATGTAAGGGAAATTCCTCCCACTGACCACCAATGTAAGGGAAATTCCTCCCACTGACCACCAATGCAAGGAGCATTCTTCCCACTGACCACCAATATAGGGAGCATTCGTTCCAATGACTACCAATGTAAGGGGCATTCTTTCTACTGGTCACCAATGTAAGGGGCATTCTTCTCACTGACCACCAATAGAAGGAGCATTCTTCCCACTGACCATTAATGTAAGGGGCATTCTTCCCAGTGGCCACCAATGTGATGGGCATTCTTCTTACTGACCACCAACGTAAGGGGCATTCTCCATACTGACCACCAATATACAGTAAGGAGCATTCTTCCCAATTTTGTTTATTAAAAGTCTTGCAATCAATAAGCATAAAATCAATATACATAAATAAATATATACATATTTACATGAAAAGGGGAAAAAAAATACATAGCAAATTCTGCTCTCAAATAAAGACTGCCTTTACAGCAAAAACAAAACTCACATCATGAAACACATCAGTACCGGGAAAAATAATCTTAATAAGACTCACACCACCACACCAGACATCAAACCTGCGAGGTCAAGAAACAAAACCACCCCCATTATGCATGCAGCCCTTCTTCAAAAATGAAGATATTAACTAACAAAAGCTAAGGGCGTGAAAGAAATAGCATAGGAAAAAAGCTTTTCACCCAGAGATGGACAGTTCACCAAAAGCAGGTCTGATATTCCTCCACGCCCTTATCCAGACCGCTCGAGGCTCCCTGCCCTTCTCAAGACCCCGAATCTTCCCAACCTCACCAAGAATATCGTACACCACCACCCTGACAGGGAGGACTTTCTTCCGCAGGGTAATCTGGCACCGTGCATTCCACGTGAAGTAACGGACAACTATACTAACTAGAAAAAGTGTATCCAAATCAAAATCCCAGCGAGTCGGGAATGCCCCGTACACCCACTCCGCATAACTCATGCGATAGAGAAAGGGGATGCCTAGAGCCCTCCCCACCCTTTTATACACCTCTATGTTAACCACTTTACTACCAGTCACGTAACCTCTACGTCGGCTGACTTTGAGTGGTTATACCGGGATGATGCCTCTAGCTAGAGGCATCATCCCGGTACCGTTGTTTGAAGCCGACGGTCGGCTTTCCGTCGGTAACGATCGATGCGGCTTTGCTCGGGGCTACCGTCCCACCGGGAGCCCCGAGCACCCAGCCGGCACGTCCGCCGGCTGGATGGAGTCCCGATGAATGCCGGAAACGGCATCGATCGGGTCTCCGATGACGTAACCCGGAGGCGGCGTCCATGACGTCACGTCCGGGTTACTGTGCTGCAAAAGGCGGCAGATTTGAAAAACGGCTGTATGCAAAAATGCCGTTTTCGGCGTTTTGCATACAGGGAAGTGTAGTGGAGGGGTCTAGGGTCTTTTAGACCCTCGATCCCTCCATAAAGTGTACCTGTCACGACATATTGCTGTCACCAGGGATGTTTACATTGCTTGTGACAGCAATAAAAGTGATCAGATTTTTTTTTTTTTTAAAAACCTGTAATAAAGTTTAAAAAAAAAGAAAAAATAAATAGGAAAAAAAAAAAAAAAAAATTTAGCCGTCCCCGTCACCGTTAGCTCGCGCACAAAAAAAAACGTATACGCAAGTCGAGCCGCAAATGAAATCGCTGTTCAAACCACACATGTGAGGTATCGCCGCGATCGCCAGAGCGTGGGCAATAATTAAAAAAAAAGAGCTACACTCTAACTCTAAACTGGTAACCGTTAAATAAATTTAAAGCGTCGCAGATTGAGATCTCTATTGACCGTAGTTTGTCGCCATCCCACGGGGGGGCGCAATTTTAAACCGTAACATGTTTGGTATCTATTTACTCGGCGTGACATCATCTTTCACAATATACAAAAAAAATGGGCTAACTTTACTGTTTAGTATTTTTTAAATGCAGTGAAATGTGATTTTTCAAATTTTTTCCAAAAAAATGGCGTTTTAAAGACCGCTGCGCAAATACCGCGTGACAAAAAATTTTGCAATGACCGACATTTTATTCTCCAGAGTCTTTGCTAAAAAAATATATATAATGTTTGGGGGTTCTAAGTAGTTTTCTAGGAAAAAATACTGGTTTTAACTTGTGAACAAAAAGTGTCCGAAATAGGGCTGGGGCTAAAGTGGTTAAAGGGACACTGGAGCAAAAAGTGGTCCATAGACTCCACTTTACCAACACACTCCGCTCTAGGACAATCCCGATCATCCACAGGGCGATGCTTCAGGTTCCCTCTCACATAGAGCCTTCCATGGAAAGCGAGCCAGGCTTGATCCCTAAACTTCAAAGGGATTCTTCCTAAGTTAATTAAACGCAACCCCTCCCTCATTACGGGGCCTGGGCAATCCCTTAAGGTCAGCGACACACTGAAAGCAGAGCCCAAAATCCTCTTCTCCAGAAGCTTTCTGGGGAGGGACTTGATATCCCCCACTGTCACCTGCCACTGCCTAAGTATTTTCAGACACGGGGCAACATAAGCCGGAAGCTTGCCATGTCGGACTCTCAGACTTTTCACTGGCCCGCCATCTTCCCAGCATCGCAGAAAAGGTCTAAACCAAGATTGAAAAATACCCACCCATCCCGGCGGGGTCTCTGCTAACATATTACCAAGATTATACTTTAAAAAAAGCAGAGAAAAGAAAACTATAGGGTTGACCATTCCTAGACCACCCTCCCGCCTGGACAGGTAAGTTACATTGCGTTTGATCAGGTTCAGCCTATTTCCCCATAACAGTTGGAAAAAGCAGCTGTACACCCTTGCATAGAGAGATTCCGGCAAGATACAGACAAAGCTGACATATAAAAAGATTGGGATCAGGTAAGTTTTAATCAAGTCAACCCTTTCCCTCAAGGAAAGTTTCCATTTCTTCCAGCTTGCCACCTTGGCATTGGCATTCAACAACCTGCTTTCCCAATTTCGATGACCATAGTCACCAGGACCAAATTTGATGCCCAACACTTTAATTTCCTGCTGGGGCTCTGGGAAGGCATCCGGAAGTTCGAAGCTTTCACCCTCCTCACCCATCCAGAAAACTTCACTCTTTTCATGATTGATTTTAGAGCCAGAAGCCTCAGTGTACTGCTCTATCACAGAGACCACCTCCTGCGCCTCCTCCATCCCAGAGATAATAACAGACACATCATCGGCATAGGCCACGACCTTCAAAGGCGGCACACCAGCAATGCCCAAAGGCACCCCACACAACGATCCACTCTCTAACCTTCTTATGAAGGGGTCGATTGCGAATACATATAGCAGGGGGCTCAAAGGACACCCCTGGCGCACACCAGAGCCAACCTCAAAAGGCCGTCCAACCCAACCATTAACAAGTGGGAAGCTCTCAGCCCCTTTATATAATGTTTTCAGCCAATCAATAAACCTCCCCTGCAGGCCGTATCTACCAAGTAGCAAATACAGGTACTCATGATTGACTCGATCAAAAGCCTTTGCCTGATCCAATGCCAGCAAGTACTTTCTCCATCCAGCAGCCCTGCATCGCTCCAAAGCCTCCCGGACAGCTAAAATTGCTGAAAAGGTACTTCTGCCCTGGACCGAGCAGTGCTGATGATTGGACAACAAATCGCCTGCTACTGACGACAAGCGCCAAAAAAGAATCTTCGCCAAGATCTTTCTATCAACATTGAGAAGACTGATGGGGCGCCAGTTCTCAATTATTGAGGGGTCTTTACCTTTTGACAGAAGAATCACAGCGGATTGCCTCATGGAGGGAGGGAGAGAACCCTCTTCTAAACAGCTGTTATAAACCTCCGCTAAAAAGGGAGCCAGAATGGACTTAAAACACTTGTAAAATTCAGCTGTCAACCCATCTGGCCCAGGCGACTTTTTGGTAGCCAGCTTCTCTATAGCACGAACTACCTCATCCGCTGAAATTGGTTCTGTCAAATCCATCAAAGGCAATGTATCGTTTCCCAATCCTGGAGTAGAATCCAGAAAGCTTTCCATCCTGTCCCGACTAAGGTCCTTTCTTCCCAGAAGGTCTGCGTAATATGACCTGAAGATCTCCAGGATCCCTGATCTGGACTTCACCAGGGAACCCGTACTATCCCTCAGACCTATGACCGTCTTAACTGCTATGCCTTGCTTACAGTTCTGGTAAGGATCAGGCGAGTGATATTTCCCATAATCTCTCTCCAGAACCAAGGAGGCATGCCGGTCGTATTGACACTTCCTAAGAAGAAGCTTTACCTCCGAGATCTCCCCTGGATCTCCTCCATACGAGACAAGACGATCAAGCTTCCTCCGCAAATGCTGGTAGGCAATATACATACCAAGCTGCTTCTTCTTACTTATGGCCTTGAAAAGTCCAAGCGCCCTTTGTTTCACAAGCTCCCACCACTCTGACTTACTGCTGCAAAAGTCCAGAATAGAAACCTGTGCCTGAAAAAAATCCTCAAAGGATTGTCTTACCTCTACATCTTCCAGGAGAGCCGAATTCAGTTTCCAGATACCCCTTCCCCTGGGTGGAGTGTCCGAGGCATTCAGAGTCACGGACAGCATACAGTGGTCAGAGAACTCCACCGCCCTCAACTCAGGAGCCGAGAAAGCAGAGTTCTCCTTTAAAAAAAACCTATCTATCCTACTCCGACTATTCCCTCTCTGAAACGTGAATCCTGTGCTGCCAGGGCAGTGCTTAATGTGCACATCTACCAGGCCTGCTTGTCTAACCATATCTCTAAGAAAAACGCTATCATAACCCAGCCTGTCTATGGAGACCCTCCTGTCTTCAGGCCTAATTATGGTGTTAAAGTCACCTCCAAAGACAACCTGCTGGGATGTAAAAAGGAAGGGCTTGATCTTTGTGAAGAGGCATTTCCTGTCCCATTTTGACTGCGGTCCATAGATATTGATCAGGCGCAGGTCCTGCCCCCTAACAGAGACGTCTAAGACCATGCATCTCCCCATTTCTACCTCAATTATCCGCCGGCACGTTACCATATCGGTTTTAAAAAGAACCGCAACTCCGCTGCAAGGCTCAGCCGCAAGAGACCAAAAGGAGGGACCGCATCTCCACTCCCTTTTTGCTAGATGGACATCGGCCAAAGTATTGAGCCAGGTCTCTTGCAAAAATAAAATCTCAGCATCAAACTCACTGAGCAAAAATAAGGCAATATCACGAGCTCTTGCAGATTTCACGCTGGCGACATTAATGGTCGCCACCTTTATCAGAGCGGGCACTGCCATCAGGATGATTGGGGTAGTCGTTTCTTAACCTCCACCACACTCTCATCACCCGAGACAGCTCTTTTTACACTATGTGACTCCCCCTCATCCATAGATGATAAAGAAATGCATAAATCGGATACTAACTCCTCCCCTGATAACACAGAAAATGAGTTGCCAAGAGGAACCCCTCCTGGCTCTAACTGTAAGGAGGAAACGACCGCTTTACTGGTTTTCCTCTTTTTCTTTTTCTTCCTCCTTGTCCTCTCCCACCCCTCCTCATCCGAATCCTCCACAACAGAGGGTGAGACATGGGACATGGACACCCCTCCCTCAACCCCATCGACCCCACCACCATCCAGCACCCCTGCACCCTCTTGGCCGCGTTTGCGGTGTCGAGAGACAGGGACTGGAGATGGAGTAGGCCGAGGGGGAAGATCCACTATATCCGCCCCCCCAGCAGCTTCCGCTAGTCTGGAGGATCTACGCACAGTAGATGTAGGAACAACCACAGGAGGGACAGACTCAGGGACCACATCACTAGGGGAAACAGAATCTGACACAACAGACACAGGAAGGACAGACTCAGGGACCACCTCACTAGGGGAAACAGAATCTGACACAACAGACACAGGAGGGGCAACAACAATTTCCTCTCTAACTTCAGCTGCTTCATCTTCTTTATCAAGCCTCTGCAGCTCAGTCTCCAATCCTGGCAAGTTATGCAGTGCCTCTGGGCACTGGCTATATGGATGACCCAGCTGCTGGCACAAATTGCACCGAATCTGGGTGCATTCTCTGGCCAAATGGCCTAAATCCTGGCACAGTGAGCACTTCTTGTGGGTGCAGGGCGATGCAAAGTGGCCTTTATCACCACATTTATTGCACACCTTAGGCTGACCTTGGTAGAAAATGGTCAGCCTATCCCTACCCAGAAAGGCTGAGCAGGGAAGGTGCTGAACTACATCGCCCAGCACCCCCAATTTTAGTGACACTGTCCAGGCCCCTGTCCATATCCCATGCTCATCAAGGACCTTCCGCAGTGGAGTGAGGACCTCGCCATATCGGCGTAGCCATACTAATAAATCAGCCTCTGGTATGGATTCGTTACGCACCAAAATGGTCACTGATTTTATCAGAGGCTGCCTTGAGATCACTTTTGGCACCAAACCACTCCACTGCTGAAGGCCCTTGCACCTCCTAAATCTCTCCCAAAAGAGATCCAAACTTTCAGGTTTTACAAACGACAAATCAAATTCATAACTCCCCACCGGGCAAATTAAAGCAAAAATATCACAAGCTTTAAACCCCATTTCCAAAATCAACTCAGCCATCCTCCCCCTTACTGGTGGAGTTCCATCCCCCACCCACCTCAACTGTACCACATTCCTCCTCCTATACCCACCAAACCTCCCTAAATTTTGACTAATAACAGAATTCCCACCACCCACCCTGGTGTGACTCCCCAAAGCTGAAGCATAGCTTCCAACATTCCTCCCAGCAGAAAATCCATCAGTTTTTTTTTAAATTATCTGACACACACTTAGCAGATAACGATTGCACAGATTCGGGATTGATCTGTGCAATCAAATCTTTCCTCTGCTGAGCAGGAGGAGAAATGTCATTTTTATTTTTCCCAGCATTACTAACCCCTTCACCACCACCCACCACATTCATTGCTTTAACATTAATGTCATTTTTTATACTTGCTGGGATATTTATTATTGCTGTTGTCTTCACAGCAGAATCCATAGCTGCTGCTGCACTGGTAAGAGTTTCAGCGGTCATCTTCTCTTCCACTGGGACAGAGTTTTCAGTTGTAGAAACAGAATCCTGTTTTAACACAGCAGCAGGTAAAGCATTGCAGGATATTTCCATTGCTACTTCCATTCCACTCGCAGCACCATGTTGATCCCCCTCCCCCACTAGCAATCAGCTGGTCAATCAGCCCTGGAACACTGGGAAACTCAGCTGAAGCAAAATCTATGGAGTTTGCAGCCATTTTGCTTGCAGAGGGACTACTGGTCTCAGCAGGAGCAGAAAAATCCATGCCTGGGGTGTTAGATGCAGGTCCATCCACATTTTTCTCACAATCTGGTGATTCGGTCAGGGATTTACCCTGCATGTCTGCACCGGATTTATCCTCAGCAGTAACTCCAATATGCAGTTCCTTCTCACCTGGGACACCATCCACTACAGCAGGTGGGGCAGACATGCTGGAAGGCAGCATGGTGTACTGGGATTTCTCCACCAGTACTGGCTTTGCTGGTTTGAATCTCCTCTGCCCATCCTCAGGGATTTCTGATGGATCATCAGAAAAGACAAACTTGTCTGCTTTCAGGGGTGACTCCATCTCCTGGATAAATGTCAGGGATCCATGTCCACTCTCAACCCCCTGGCTGGTTACCGCTGGCGATTCCCAGTCCTGATATGGGGGGAGAGGTGCAGAGGCAGATGGAGCCTGGTCATCCATTAACGGAGGCTGCTGATCCACAGATGCTGATGCTTGGCGGGTAAATCGCCTCTCATTGTCAAACTTTTCTTTAAACACTCCGCTTCTGCCTTTTAACTTTTCCAGTAATAAAGATTGTTTCTTTACCTTATCTTCCAATTCCTGTAGCTCAGGCTTCATGGCTGTGCGATTTTTACTCCAGGCCTGGCAGTATTTGGCTCTGAAGGATTTGTGTTCAGCCTTCAAAACTTTAAGTTTTTCTTCAGCTCTTCCAATCACCCTAAAACGATTGATAACCTTCTGGCTGAAGACATCCGCATTCTCACCAGGGCCTGGACCCACAGACAGGTCCTCCACCTCCTCCTCACTAGGCCCCGTGTCATCAGGGGGATCCCTCCCAGGGCCTCCCCCAGGATCAGGCATTGTTCCTGGGCCAAGCTAGCAAGCAAGGCCCAGGCTTTGAAAAGGGCTGGATCTCACAGAGAGCTCCTTGGGTGTGTCCTCCTCCTTCTTCCCACTGACCACCAATGTAAGGGACATTCTTCCCACTGACCACCAATGTAAGGGGGACATTTTTTTATGACCGCCAGTGTAAGCTGCATTCTTCCCACTGACCCCCAATAAATTAGACCTGGAAATTATGTAAAGGGTTCCTCTGCGGTAGAAAGGTTGCAAAAGGCTTTTCTAGCCCCGTTAACAAGTCCATAATTCTCTTCAGAGGCTTCAAGCTGTATATTTCAGAGTCAGGCAGGCGATACATTTTCTGGCTCAGCTATGCATGATCCTATGTCACCTTTCCTCCTCCAGTCTGCTCCCTGGACAATGAATCAGTATTATCTCCTCAGTCCAGTGAGCAGGAAGGTCACCCAAGAAGCTCCAAAGCTGAACAAGGGAACAGTAAACTGATCTTGGCTGTGCAATGAGATGGAGGTGTATGAATTACATCGGCAACTGAACAGAATTATAAACCTTTGGCAAATAAAGCAATAAACATGTTTTTTTTTCTTAACTGCACACTTGCACGCTTGCCCAGTGTGCCATGGTCGAAGGATTTACTGTTCATGTCCCCTATCTGTCCTTGGCTCCTGCTGCTGAACTGATGGGGCCTGGGGAACTTCTATGTAATTTCCAGGATCCATGACTTGTAGGAATACTGTGCATGAGCCCAAAGGTATTTAAATAGTTTCCTCACTTCCCCTAGGCCCCCTGCTGGACTGATTGGGTAAGCTCTAACCCCCCCCCCCCTCCCCTCCTATCAGCAACCCTGGGGTATAGGGCTTGCTGAAAAATCAAGTAGATTGTGTATGAAAAGGAAAGGTTCACTTTTTAGCTAGTCCTTCACCCCAGGGGCACTAATAAGAGGTGGGGAGAAGAGCCTCCTATACCAGGCCTGGGCCCCATCAGTTCACTGGGGGGCCAGGGCTTGTTACAGGAGGGCCGGCTCTACTTCCCCCCTCCTATTGGCGACCCTGGGCTGAAGGGCTAGCTCAGGGGTCTCCAAAATGTCTCACCAAAGGTCCAGTTTACTGTCCTTCAGACTTTAGGAAGGCCGGACTAGGGTCAGTGGAAGTAGACAATGTCCTGGCATCCAGTGGGAATAAACAATGCCCTATCTTTGGTGTCAATGGGAGGACTAGTGCCCTAGAGTTGGTGTCAATGGAAGGAATAGGGTCCCATCATTGGTATCAGTGGGAGAAATAGTGCCCCATCGTTTGTGTCAGTGGGAGGAATTGTGCCCTTTTGTTGGTGCCATTGAGAAGACTAGTGCCCCATTGTTGGTGTCAGTAGGAGGAATAGTGGCCCATCATTGTTGTCAATGGAAGGAAATATGTCCCATCGGTGTCAATAGAAGGAATTATGCCCTATCATTTGTTTCAATGGAAGGAATTGATGAAAGTTGGAGGAATTGTGTCCTTTTGTTGGTGCCATTGGGAAGATTAGTGCCCCATTGTTGGTGACAATGGTAGGAATAATGCCCCATTGTTGGTGTCAGTTGGAGGAATAGTGCTCCATCGTTGGTGTCAATAGAAGGACCCCTGCCCCATCGTTGGTGTCAGTGGGAGGAATTGTGCCTTTCTGTTGGTGAATTGGGAAGACTAGTGCCCCCTTTTTTTTGTGCTAGTGGGAGGAATTATGCCCCATCGTTGGTGTCAATGGAAGGAATTATGTCCCATCGTTGGTGTCAATGGAAGGAATAGTGCCCCATCATTGGTATCAGTTGGAGGAATTGTGCCCTTTTGTTGGAGCCATTGAGAGGAATAGTGCCCCATTGTTGGTGTCAGTGGGAGGAATAGTGGCCCATTGTTGGTATCAATGGAAGGAATTATGCCCCATCGTTGGTGTCAATGGAAGGAAGTATGCCCCATCGTTGGTGTCACTGGGAGGAATTGTACCCTATCGTTGGTGTCACTGGGAGGAATTGTGCCCCATCGTTGGTGTCACTGGGAGGAATTGTGCCCTTTTGTTGGTGCCATTAGGAGGAATAGTGGCCCATTGTTGGTATTAATTGAAGAATTATACCCCATTGTTGGTGTCAGTAGAAGGAATTTTTCCCCATCGTATGTGTCAATAGAAGGATATATGCCCCATCGTGGGTGTCAATGGAAGTAATTGTGCCCCATCATTGGTGTCACTGGGAGGAATTGTGCTCCATCGTAGGTGTCAATGGAAGGAACTTTGCTAAATCGTTGGTGTCCGTGGGAAGAATTGTGCACATTTGATGGTGTCAGTGGGAGGAATAGTGCCCTAAGAGCCAGATTGAGGAAAGCAAAGGGCCACATCTGACCCCCAGTCCACAGTTTGGAGACCGTGGAGCTACCTAATAAGCAGACCTTGCATTTTCATACAAGATCCACTTTAATGTTCCAACAAAGCTCAGTTTCACCAGCCAGCCCTGCCTATCTGGGAACCTGAGCTATTGTAAATAATTAGGAAATGAATGCAAAGCAAGTTAGTGAAATTGCTCATGTCAGGCCAATAATTAATAGGTGGATTCAAACAGAGGATGGTTGTTTAGGAGGTCGTATTTTATAGCTTCACTGAGGATGGAATATTTATTGTGTTGTAAGGTGCGATCCCTTGGCATTAATAAACAAAAATCTGCCGTGGAATAATTTTGAGTGTCATTTTTATCCCTCTATCCCTGCTTATTCGGAGACAGAAAAATACAGAATGAAGATCTGGGAAAGGTTAGAGCTTCGTCTTTGATTTACATTTCAAGAGATTACAGAGAGGATGTCCCATATGCATTGTCTGTTCCATCAGACACCTTCTCTCTACAAGACCATCCTCTCTCATAATGTATAATGCACTTATTTAGGTTTTCCTAACTAAAACACAAATGGAGGAAAACAGTAAAGATCTAGCAACACTTTTCTGGTAGTATGGCCCCTTAAAATGGTTTGCACCAAATATATAAATGTAGCACTACTCCCATGGGAGCTGCTGTGTGTGGCTTCCCCTGGGTTACCATTAGCAACAGTAGACCATTCTGACATGTTTCCAAGTGTTTTTACCTCAGACAAGGACCAGTCCAGTTTCTTTGGTTTTTATGTTTTATTAGGAACTTGGGGTGTGGGATACTCCAATTAAACTGACCTACAGTGCATTGCGAAAGTATTCGGCCCCCTTGAACTTTTCGACCTTTTGCCACATTTCAGGCTTCAAACATAAAGATATGAAACTGTAATTTTTTGTGAAGAATCAACAACAAGTGGGACACAATCATGAAGTGGAATGAAATTTATTGGATATTTCAAACTTTTTTAACAAATAAACTTAAAAATTGGGCGTGCAAAATTATTCAGCCCCTTTACTTTCAGTGCAGCAAACTCTCTCCAGAAGTTCAGTGAGGATCTCTGAATGATCCAATGTTGACAGATAGATAGAATGATGATAGATAGAATCCACCTGTGTGTAATCAAGTCTCCGTATAAATGCACCTGCACTGTGATAGTCTCAGAGGTCTGTTTTAAAGCGCAGAGATCATCATGAAGAACAAGGAACACACCAGGCAGGTCTGAGATACTGTTGTGGAGAAGTTTAAAGCCGGATTTGGATACAAAAAGATTTCCCAAGCTTTAAACATCCCAAGGAGCTCTGTGCAAGCGATAATATTGAAATGGAAGGAGTATCAGACCACTGCAAATCTACGAAGATCTGGCCGTCCCTCTAAACTTTCAGCTCATACAAGGAGAAGACTGATCAGAGATGCAGCCAAGAGGCCCATGATCACTCTGGATGAACTGCAGAGATCTACAGCTGAGGTGGGAGACTCTGTCCATAGGACAACAATCAGTCATATACTGCACAAATCTGGCCTTTATGGAAGAGTGGCAAGAAGAAAGCCATTTCTTAAAGATATCCATAAAAAGTGTCGTTTAAAGTTTGCCACAAGCCACCTGGGAGACACCAAACATGTGGAAGAAGGAGCTCTGGTCAGATGAAACCAAAATCAAACTTTTTGGCAACAATGCAAAACGTTATGTTTGGTGTAAAAGCAACACACCTCATCACCCTGAACACACCATCCCCACTGTCAAACATGGTGGTGGCAGCATCATGGTTTGGGCCTGCTTTTCTTCAGCAGGGACAGGGAAGATGGTTAAAAATGATGGGAAGATGGATGGAGCCAAATACAGGACCATTCTGGAAGAAAACCTGATGGAGTCTGCAAAAGACCTGAGACTGGGACGGAGATTTGTCTTCCAACAAGACAATGATCCAAAACATAAAGCAAAATCTACAATGGAATGGTTCACAAATAAACATATCCAGGTGTTAGAATGGCCAAGTCAAAGTCCAGACCTGAATCCAATCGAGAATCTGTGGAAAGAACTGAAAACTGCTGTTCACAAACGCTCTCCATCCAACCTCACTGAGCCCGAGCTGTTTTGCAAGGAGGAATGGGCAAAAATTTCAGTCTCTCGATGTGCAAAACTGATAGAGACATACCCCAAGCGACTTACAGCTGTAATCGCAGCAAAAGGTGGCGCTACAAAGTATTAACTTAAGGGGGCTGAATAGTTTTGCACGCCCAATTTTTCAGTTTTTTTATTTGTTAAAAAAGTTTGAAATATCCAATAAATTTCATTCCATTTTATGATTGTGTCCCACTTGTTGTTGATTCTTCACAAAAAAATACAGTTTTATATCTTTATGTTTGAAGCCTGAAATGTGGCAAAAGGTCGAAAAGTTCAAGGGGGCCGAATACTTTCGCAATGCACAATATGCTGAGACGATAAAGAAAATGCTGATTTACGCCGGTTAACGCTGACTGACGCTGGTTAACGCTGTTTGAGCTAGGCACGGCTAGGCCCCTTACTTTACTCCTCCTTTGACTGTAAAAGAGTCATTTTAGCTTCCTAAGGCACTCCTTTCCTGAGGTAGCTGTCCTTTATAGTAGACTGCACTGCTGAGCAACTTCAGGGCCCTTCCTGGTGCCCCCTTTTACCCTCTAATCTTCAGGGCTTAACAACTTGGCACCCCCTTTGCTATGACACTCTGGGTTAGCTGACTTCTGGATCCCCTAAACCCCTCTGGAGTGGTCCCCTCTATCTTAGGCAGACCCCTGGGCAGATGCTTGAGTACTCACAATACTGTTTTTCCAGAAGTATTCTGCCCAGCAGCTCCACTTGGTCAGCACACTGGATCCTTCTGCAACACAGCTCAACCCCTGGTCCCTAGGCCGACTGCCTGGACCACCTTCCTCAGCAACAGGAGGAGAGACAGCCATCACCCTCCTCCTGGGTCCTGGTTTCCCGCCCGAAGACACCCTGTTACATGCCCCCTCCGGATTTATTTCCAATTCCAGGATGCATAGCAGCAATGACCACCCACTGGGACAGTCATAAACCCTGGTGTGCTATTAGCTAGGCTCCTTCCACTGTCCAACAAGGTCCCTCATTGGATACAGTGGGGAGACTCCCCAGACTCAACAGGTCACACCTGGAAGCACGTGACAGGCTAACTAACAGATCAGACCCTCCTGATTAGCAGAACAGGGTCACTTATATGCTTTGCCTAGCACCTACCTAGGAGGGTGCTACATAAATATAATGATGTACATGTGATGTATGGTAGTCATGGTCATCTCCATCTACATAGTTACATAGTTAGTCAGGTTGAAAAAAGTCCATCTGGCTCAACCAATAAAAAACAAAAAAACAGTAAAGAAAACACAACCATACAATCCCATATACACAATCATATACCCGCCCCAACCATACAATCCCCTATACACAATCCTATACCCGCCCCAACCATACAATCCCCTATACACAATCCTATACCCGCCCCAACCATACAATCCCCTATACACAATCCTATACCCACCCCAACCATACAATCCCATATACACAATCCTATACCCTCCCCAACCATACAATCCCATATACACAATCCTATACCCACCCCAACCATACAATCCCATATACACAATCCTATACCCGCCCCAACCATACAATCCCATATACACAATCCTATACCCACAGTTGATCCAGAGGAAGGGGAAAAACCCCAGCAAAGCATGATCCCATTTGCGACAGCAGGGGAAAAAAATGCCTTCCTGATCCCCCGAGAGGCAATGGGATATTCCCTGGATCAACTTTACCTATAAATTTTAGTACCCAGTTATATTATGTACACCTAGGAAAGAATCCTTTTTAAAGCAATCTAGGGAGCTAGCCAGAACCACCTCTGGAGTGAGTCTATTCCACATTTTCACAGCTCTTACGGTGAAGAAACCTTTCCGTATTTGGAGACAAAATCTGTTTTCCTCTTGACCTTAAAGTGAATAACTCAACACCAAGTTCACTATATGGACCCCTTATGTATTTATACATGGTGATAATATCCCCCCTTATGTATTTAATACATGGTGATAATATCCCCCCCTTATGTATTTATACATGCTGATCATATCCCCCCTTAATCTCCTCTACTCAAGAGAGGATAAATTCAGTTCCTCTAATCTTTCCTCATTGCTGAGCTCCTCCATGCCTTTTATCAGTTTGGTTGCCCTTCTCTGCACTTTCTCCAGTTGCCCGATATCCTTTTTGAGAACTGGTGCCCAAAACTGAACTGCATATTCCAGATGAGGTCCTACTAATGATCTGTACAGGGGCAAAATGATATCACTCTCTCTGGAGTTCATGCCTCTTGCGGCCAACATGTACACTAAGTTCAATATTATTGCGCTCGATTAACCTCCAGAAACCTGCGAGGTGGGTCCTAAGATTTTGACTGCCTAGGGGCCTCCACAGAGTTTAATCCGTGATACCTTGCATGTGTGCAAATTAGACATGTACGCCCTGTGCTTGCATTTGTGGTTGTGCGCAGGGCGATGGGGTTTCATTCATTATTTTTTTTATTATATTTTGATATATTTTTTTTTCCATTTAACTTTGTTGTTATCACACTGGGACTAACAAGCCCCCTATGTGATAACATTGGGTAGGCGACAGGTTCTTGATGAAGCTAGTGGAGACCACTGTAGTAGCTGTGTCTTCTCCAGTGATTTTTAGCTTCTAGAGCAGCCATTCTCAACCAGGGTTCCGTGGAACCATAGGGTTCCTCAAGGGATGTCTAGGGAATCCATCAGCTGTGGCTAACTGAGCTCCCATCTGATGGTAGCTGCAAAGTGGCGTGACTGCAAGGGCATCATTCTGGCCACCCTTGTAATAGGGATATTCTTCGCCTGGGGTTTCTCTAGGAGTAGCTAGGGGTTCTTGAAACTGTGGCTATCTGACCTCCCACCTGATGGTACCTGCATAGTTCTAGTACCAACACCACTTGGCAGAGCCAGTGGTATGACTGAAATGGCTAGGGGTTTCTTGAGCAGTTGATAACTGACCTCCCATCTGATGATGCCTATATAGTTCTAGGGCCAACGAGCACTTGACAGAGCCAGTGGCGTGACTCCAAAGGTGTCATTCTGGCCACCCCTGCAATAGGGACATTCTTCCTCTGGGGTTCCTCCAGGGTGGCTAATGGTTCCTTGGGCTGTGGCCAACTGACCTCCCATCTGACAGTACCTGCACAGTTCTAGGTCCAATGCCACTTGGCAGAGCCAGTGGCATGACTTCAAGGGTGTAATTCCGGCCACCCCTGTAATGGGGATATTCTTCTCCTGGGGTTTCTCCAGGGGTGGTTATGCATTCCTTGAGCTGTGGATAACTGACCTCCTATCTGATGGTGCCTACATAGTTCTAGGGCCAACACCGCTTGGCAGAGAAGGAGGCATGACTGCAAAGGTGTAATTCTGGCCACCCCTGTTATGGGGCCAACACCACTTGGCAGAGCCAGTGGTATGACTGCAAAGGCGTCATTCTGGCCACCCCTTTAATGGGGAAATTCTTCTCCTGGGGTTTCTCAAGGGGTTGTTATGCGTTCCTTAAGCTGTGGATAACTGACCTCCTATCTGATGGTGCCTACATAGTTCTAGGGCCAACACCGCTGGGCAGAGAAGGAGGCATGACTGCAAAGGTGTAATTCTGGCCACCCCTGTTATGGGGCCAACACCACTTGGCAGAGCCAGTGGTATGACTGCAAAGGCGTCATTCTGGCCACCCCTTTAATGGGGAAATTCTTCCCCCCAGGGTTTCTCCAGGTGTGGCTAGGGTTTTTTAAACTGTGGATAACTGACCTCACATATGATGGTGCCTACATTGTTCTAGGGCCAACACCACTTAGCAGAGCCAGTGGCATGGCTGCAAAGGTGTCATTGTAGCCACCCCAGTAATGGGGACATTCTTCCCCCAGGGTTTTTCCAGGGGTGGCTAGGGGTTTCTTGAGCTGTGGATAAAATGACCTCCCATCTGATGGTGCCAAAATAGTTCTAAACCCAACACCACTTGGCAGAGTTAGTGGCAAATGTGTCATTCTGGCCACTCCTGTAAAAAGGATTTTCTTGACCTGAGGTTTCCACAGAGGTGCCTAGAGGTTCCCTGAGCTGTGGATATCTGACCTTCCATCTGCCTATATAGTTCTAGGGCCAACACAACTTGACAGAGCCAGAAGCGAGACTGTAAAGGCGTCATTCTGGCAACCCCTGTAATGGGAACAGTCTTCCCCTCGGGTTCCTCCAGGGTGGCTAAGGGTTCCTTGAGCTGTGGCCAACTTACCTCCCATCTGATGGTACCTGCACAGTTCAGGTCCAATGCCACTTGGCAGAGCCAGTGGCATGACTTCAAGGGTGTCATTCTGGCCACCCCTGTAATGGGGATATTCTTCTCCTGGGGTTTCTCCAGGGGTGGTTATGCGTTCCTTGAGCTGTGGATAACTGACCTCCTATCTGATGGTGCCTACATAGTTCTAGGGCCAACACCGCTTGGCAGAGAAGGAGGCATGACTGCAAAGGTGTAATTCTGGCCACCCCTGTTATGGGGCCAACATCACTTGGCAGAGCCAGTGGTATGACTGCAAAGGCGTCATTCTGGCCACCCCTTTAATGGGGAAATTCTTCTCCTGGGGTTTCTCAAGGGGTTGGTATGCGTTCCTTAAGCTGTGGATAACTGACCTCCTATCTGATGGTGCCTACATAGTTCTAGGGCCAACACCGCTGGGCAGAGAAGGAGGCATGACTGCAAAGGTGTAATTCTGGCCACCCCTGTTATGGGGCCAACACCACTTGGCAGAGCCAGTGGTATGACTGCAAAGGCGTCATTCTGGCCACCCCTTTAATGGGGAAATTCTTCCCCCCAGGGTTTCTCCAGGTGTGGCTAGGGTTTTTTTAAGCTGTGGATAACTGACCTCACATATGATGGTGCCTACATTGTTCTAGGGCCAACACCACTTAGCAGAGCCAGTGGCATGGCTGCAAAGGTGTCATTGTAGCCACCCCAGTAATGGGGACATTCTTCCCCCAGGGTTTTTCCAGGGGTGGCTAGGGGTTTCTTGAGCTGTGGATAACTGACCTCCCATCTGATGGTGCCAAAATAGTTCTAAACCCAACACCACTTGGCAGAGTTAGTGGCAAATGTGTCATTCTGGCCACTCCTGTAAAAAGGATTTTCTTGACCTGAGGTTTCCACAGAGGTGCCTAGAGGTTCCCTGAGCTGTTGATATCTGACCTTCCATCTGCCTATATAGTTCTAGGGCCGACACAACTTGACAGAGCCAGAAGCGAGACTGTAAAGGCGTCATTCTGGCAACCCCTGTAATGGGAACAGTCTTCCCCTCGGGTTCCTCCAGGGTGGCTAAGGGTTCCTTGAGCTGTGGCCAAATGACCTCCCATCTGATGGTACCTGCACAGTTCAGGTCCAATGCCACTTGGCAGAGCCAGTGGCATGACTTCAAGGGTGTCATTCTGGCCACCCCTGTAATGGGGATATTCTTCCCCCAGGGTTTCTCCAGGGGTGGCTAGGGGTTCCTTGCGCTGTGGCTAACTGAGCTCCCATCTGAGGGTACTTGCATAGTTCTAGGTCCAACACCATTTGGCAAAGCCAGTGGCGTGACTTCAAGGGTATCCTTTTGGCCACCCTGTAATGGGGATATTCTTCCCCTGGGGTTTCTCTAGGGGTTCCTTGAGATGTGGATATCTGACTTCCCATCTGATGGTGTCCACACAGTTCTAGGGCCAACACCACTTGACAGAGCCAGTGGCATGACTTTAAAAGTGTCATCCTGGCCACCCCTGTAATGGGGACATTCTTCCCCCAGAGTTTCTCCAGGGGTGGCTAGGGGTTCCTTGAGCTGTGGCTAACTGGCCTCCCATCTAAGGGTATTTGCATAGTTCTAGGTCCAACACCATTTGGCAAAGCCAGTGGCGTGACTTCAAGGGTATCCTTTTGGCCACCCTGTAATGGGGATATTCTTCCCCTGGGGTTTCTCCAGGGGTGGCTATGCGTTCTTCGAGCTGTGGATAACTGACCTCCAATCTGATGGTACCTACAAGGTTCTAAGTCCAACAGTGGCATGATGGCAAAGGTGTCATTTTGGCCACCCCTGTAATGGGGATAGTCTTCCCCTTGGGTTTCTCCAGTGGTTCCTTGAGCTGTGGATATCTGACTTCCCATCTGATGGTGTCCACATAGTTCTAGGGCCAACACCACTTGACAGAGCCAGTGGCATGACTTTAAGAGTGTCATCCTGGCCAACCCTGTAATGGGGATTTTCTTCCCCTGGGGTTTCTCCAGGGGTGGCTATGCATTCTTCGAGCTGTGGATAACTGACCTCCAATCTGATGGTGCCTACAAGGTTCTCGAGCTGTGGATAACTAACCTCCAATCTGATGGTGCCTACAAGGTTCTAAGTCCAACAGTGGCATGACGGCAAAGGTGTCATTTTGGCCACCCCATGTAATGGGGACATTATTCACACTTACCACCACCAACGTACGAGTTCATTTTCCCAAAGACGCTAGATGGACTAATCTTCTGAGGGGTTCACAGAGACCTGAAAATAATTTTTAAGGGTTCCTCTGGGATAAAAAGGTTGGGAAAGGCTGTTCTAGAGGGATCCTACAGGTATGGTAAAGCATAACTACATTAAATTAAGCTGAAACAATGTAAGTACTGTATTTTCTGGCGTATAAGACTACTTTTGAACCTCAAAAAAATCCCCCAAAAATGGGGGGTCGTCTTATACGCCGAGTATAATATCTTAAAGGTAACCTAAGTATAAGTATTACTGGTAGATGAAAATTAGGGGGGTCGTCTTATACGCCCAGTCGTCTTATACGCCGGAAAATACGGGTAAGTAAATATTACCATACCTGGAATTCTTTTTTGAATTAATTAGGAATTTTTAGAACTTTTTAATTCCACCTATTTAAGTCCTCAGCACACTACTGCTAGTTAGTTTATATTTCATACTCATTCTTTTTACGCCTAACTTTGATCACAAGGTCCCCTCCCTTGTTATTGTACAGTATATTCTTATTTTCCTTTCATATCATGAAATACTTTGAAAAACTGAAGTTGTATTCAGTCCTTATTATACTTAGCCCTTAACATTTTCTCTTATTAGTTTTTATTAAATAGATTGACAGGTACCTTGACAGGAATGAAAATGACCTTATTAAACACATCGCCTTTGCCATGCGCTTACGTTCAACTGATTATCTGGCTCTCCGCTGTGCTGCCCGGTCCTCAAACAGATTAATAAATTATGTATGCCGGAGAATATTATTTCTGTATGGATGAGTAGAAAGCAGAGGTTGCAGCAAAACTAAAAACATTTGATTAATATTAGCTATTCATACTGTTGGCCGGAATTTGAAAATAGTCCGTCCATCCAACTCCGATATCTAAAACAGGCTCTTCACTTTCTGATCTGGAGACGCAACAGGAAATGAGAGGAAGTCTCTCCAAAATGAACAAAATTTCCATCCTAAAGCTGAATTCAAGAGAACTGGGCTGCCCCCACACTGCAAGGGTCAAAATAAATCTCTCTACCCCCTCACTCCTCTCAGGCTTCCAGGTAGCTGCAGATCCCATAACTGTCTACAGTGCCTCCCAGCTGCTATAGTGCCCAGGGATGGGGCAAGGGGGTGGGCATAGGGGGGGGGCGGCTGCCCCGGGCCCTATGGTATCATGTGAGGTGCTGGGGGGGGGGCACCTCAAGGACATTAGGGGGAGGCATGGGCCGGGGGGGCGGCAGACAGATCACACCAGCCCACACACCATACCCCCTCCCCTGGGTTGCCGGCTCGCTCACCATGTAGAGGGCAGGCAGGCAGAAGCGGCAGTGGCGGCTTCCCCCTCAGTCTCCTGCATTTCCTCCCTCCTCCTTGGCCAATAGCATGGCTTCTCCTTTCGGCCAATCGGGAAACGGGTCTCAGGACCCGCTTCCTGATTGGCCAGGAGGAGGATCAGTGTGACAATAGCGAATATTCATTCGCTATTGTCACACAACTGGGTGGGCTCAGGGCGCAGTGCTCTGCGCCCCGAGCCCACTCTTTTTTGAAGCCTATTAGAGCCTCTGGCTCTAATCACGTGCTTAAAAAAAAAAAAAACCTTATTGGAATCCATGTATCCGACGCCCTCCATGTAGATTAGGGGGCCGGACGCATGGATAGGGGGGCGGTGCCCCTGCACCCCCAATGGATGGGCCACCACTGGGGGGAGGGAATTTTGGGGAACGGCAGAGGGTAAGAATTGTTCTAGGAGGGCAAATTTAGGGAGTTGTGCTAGGAGTGGTGATTTGTGTTGGGAGGGGGGGATGAGAGAAGAGGACTTGTGCTGGGAGGGGGGGGGGCATTTGGGGGGTTTGTGCGGTAAAAGTAAAATGGTAGAGGGGAAATAAATATTTTCTTTTTTTGGGGGGGGGGCATTGTGCTAGTAGGGAGGATCGGGTGGTATTAAAGTTAGAAAGGAGAAATTTGTGAGGGGGGTATGTTCTAGGATGGGGGATTGGTGGAGGGGAGTTTGTGCTGGAAGAGGGCGATTTGGAGTGGGGGGGGGGGGATTTGTGGTTGGAGGGGAAATTTAAGGGGTAGAAGATCTGTGCTAGGAGGTGGAATTTTTTTTTTTTTTGAGGGGGGGGGGGGAGAGGCATTTGTGCTGGGGGCATCATATGAGAAGAGCTGGGGGAGATGGGGGGGGGGGGGCAAATATTTGTGCTAGAAAAAGACATTCCAGCACGTTGGGGAATTGTATTGGGGAATTTAGGTTTAGGGGGTGAGTATGCAGATTAGTACTTTCTTTTTTTTGGGGGGGGGGGGGATTTTCACTGACATATAATGCTTGTACATCTTAGGAGGGAGGACGCATGTTTGCCCTGGGCTCTAGCTGACATTGTCCTGGCACTGATAGTGCCGTCCTGGCACTGATAGTGCCACCCACTCTCCTCTCCTCTCGCAATGTCCACAGGCCCCCTAAATCCCTACATCCCCATAGTGCCTACCAACCTTCCACAGTTCCCCTTAGTCCCCTGCAGCGCCCCCTAGCTTGCTGCAGAGCCTGCTGCTCCTATAGTTTTTCCAACAGTGTCCTACAGTGCCCCCTAGCCAATGCAATGTCCTCCAGTCTCCCACCTTGCCCCTGCAAACTCCCAACCCAATCCAGAGACTACAACTCCCACAGTTGCTATTTTAGGTTTAGGGTACTGGAAAAAGTAATTTACATTATCTGATTCTCCACTCCCACTGGCTCTGATGCTAGATGGGTGCCTGTATGGGTGGCCAAAATATCGGTATCAGCAACGAAAAACCGATATCAGTCGATCCCTAGTGCACACTCCAAGCATGGTCAGCCAGAGCAAGAGGGCAGAACATGGTACCTGAAGGTATGCCCATTCTAGCTTTAAGAACTTGGCTTCTCTCAGTCCTCAATGACAAGGAGATGATAAAAGAAACAAGGAAACAAGCCTCCTTTGTTGCAAAAAAATTCCATTGTCATTTGTCTGGTCTCACCTGAAACTCATCTGGAACACTTGACCTTGGTTGACTCTTTGGGTCTTGTTGTCAAATCCATGAAGCATCTCTCCAAACAGTGTGTTGTTCAGGTGACTTTCTGGTCGTAAGCATCTGGCCCCTTCACAAATGTCCGTTACCAATATGCAAGATCTGCCATCGATAGCCAGTCGGTATTCTTCAACACAGCTAGGGGAAAAAAACAACACAGCCTATGTCATTAAATACACACAGTGCTATAGAGAACTACATGCAAAAGTCTGCATAGCAATTTGCCCAGAAAAGTGGAAAATACCACATCTGGCCACTAGATGGTGCTCAGGAAATTTATTATGACACGTTAGTGCCATCTAGTGGCCAAATGTTGTATTTTCCTTTTAAAAGCAATGAAAAACATTCATCCAACATAGGAAGTAGCAGGGTTTTTTTTTCAGCGGGAACGCGGGGGAAAGCAGTTCCGGCACCTCCAGCACTGAATGTATGTAATGGCAAGGGGTGCTGGAGGGTCTGTTGATGCTGGCTGCTGGGGGGCTATTTGTTCCAGGAGGGGGATCTATTTTTGCATGATGGAGGTAATTGTTGCTGGTGGAGTTTAGTTGTTGCTCGAAGGGATCTACTGCTGAGAGAGGGGCCTGTTCTTGCTGGCTGTTGGGGTATCTATTGTTGCTGGAGAGCGTCTATTTTTGTGGCAATCTATTATTGTTGGGGAGATCTATTGTTGGGGGAACTATTGTTGAGGGAGTGGTCTATTGTTGCTGGCTGCTGGCGAGTCTATTGATGCTGGGAAATCTATTGTTGGTGGGGGAACTATTGTTGAGGGAGTGGTCTATTGTTGCTGGCTGCTGGAGAGTCTATTGATGCTGGGAAATCTATTGTTGGTGGGGGAACTATTGTTGAGGGAGTGGTCTATTGTTGCTGGCTGCTGGAGAGTCTATTGATGCTGGGAAATCTGTTGTTGCTGCCGAGTCTATTGTTGTTTGGATCCATTTTAACTGGAAAAAAAAATCTATTTTCGTTGGGAAGGATCTATTGCTGCTGGCTGCAGGGGGATCTACTTTACTACTTTTCTTGTTGTTAACAAATTCCATACAAATTACTTATCACCATAAAATGTTATTTGGTTCTGTATTCTCTAAAAAGGGGCGGTACTGGGAGGTGGATAGGGGGTGGAACCATAGGAAGTTGCTTGGAGGTAGGTAGGGAGCGGATCCAAGGGGTGTTGCTCAGAGGCGGGTAGGGGGCGGAACCAAGGGATGTTGCCCAGAGGTGGGTATGGGGGCGGAGATAAGTAGATTTAAAAGGAGGGAGTTCCTGCACCTTTTCTCTGAGAAAAAAAGCTCTGGGAAGTAGCCTTGCACTTTTACTGGGTAAACTCACTCCTTCTTTTTTAGCAGGAACGCGGGGGAACGCAGTTCCGGCACCTCTGGCATTGAATGTATGCAAGGGGTGCTGGGGTGTGCTGAAGGGTCTACTGATGCTGGCTGCTAGGGGATGTATTGTAGCTGGAGGGGATCCATATTTGCACTGCAGGGGGTCTATTGTTGCTGGGGTTTGTCTTATGTTGCTTTGAGGTCAGTTGTTACTGGGATAGATCTACTGTTAAGGGGGTCTATTGATGCAGGCTGTGAGGAGATCTGTTGTTGCTGCCAGGGCTTTATTGTTGTACTGTGGGA
Source organism: Pelophylax lessonae (assembly GCF_965119305.1). NCBI lineage: Eukaryota > Metazoa > Chordata > Amphibia > Anura > Ranidae > Pelophylax > Pelophylax lessonae. The sequence goes on from NC_138774.1 coordinate 290,516,516, forward strand.
TATTTTGTTGTGGGTGGTGCATTGTTGTTGGGGGGATCTATTGTTGCTGGAGGGTGTATTGATGTTGCTGGCTGCAGGAGATCTATTTTACAGATTTTTTTGTTATCATTAAAAATCATTATCAAATTCCATACTTACTTGGTACGAAAAATAGTTCTGTATTCTCTATAAAGGGCAGTACTGGGAGGTGGGCAGGGGGTGGAATCAGGGAACGGTCCTCGGAGGTGGGTGGGGGGCGGAGAAAAGGAGTGAGTCAGAAAGGGGGAGTTCCTGCACCTATTCTTCGAGAAAAAAAGCCCTGGGTAAACTTCTATGCATTTGTTTTTACAAATACACCTCTTGGTGTTCCTGTGTTCCCGTAGAGTTTAAAGTGTATGAAGGCAAAACTTTGTTTTTTAAGTTAGAGCTTCTGCCAAGTTTTTATTGCTGTCTGTGTCCCCTTTGGGAAAATGCACCCCTCTATCCTCTCAGGCCTCCAAGTAGCTGCAGACCTCTAACCTTCCAGGTGCCTCATGGCTGCCATAGTGCCACCCCATCTCCCATAGTGGTGTGCAGTGCCCCACATCCTCTCACAGGCCCACTAAAATCCCTAAGTCCCTACAGTGCTTACCAACTTCTCACAGTGCCCCTTAGCCCTCTGCAGTGCCCCCTAGCTGCCCCACATAGTTTCTGCAGCGCCCCCTAGCTGCCCCACATAGTTTCTACAGCAGTGTCCCACAGTGCTCCCTAGACCCTGCAATTCCCTCCAGTCTTCCACATAGCCCCATGCAAAACCCCAGCCCAATCCAGAGACCCCATTCCCCCCAAACTCGCTCATCCACGTCTTTATGGACCTTGCTGTGTGCACTGGTCCAAATCATTTGGTGGAGGGGGATTATGGTGTGGGGTTGTTTTTCAGGGGTTGGGCTTGGCTCCTTAGTTCCAGTGAAGGGAACTCTTAAGGCGTCAGCATACCAAGACATTTTGGACAATTTAATGCTCCCAACTTTGTGGGAGGAGTTTGGGGATGGTCCCTTCCTGTTCCAACATGACTGCGCACCAGTGCACAAAGCAAGATCCATAAAGACATGGATGAGCGAGTTTGGGGTGGAGACACTTGACTGGCCTGCACAAAGTCCTGACCTCAACCCGATAGAACACCTTTGGGTTGAATTAGAGCAGAGACTGGGAGCCAGGCCTTCTCATTCAATGTAACTAATGAGCCACATGTCCAGGGTAAGTGAGCCGGCGATCTGGGGGGGGGGGAGGGGTTTGGTGTGCATGCTGGTGTGGTCCGGGGGGGTTTTGGTGTGCATGCTGGTGTGGTCCGGGGGGGGGGTATGGTGTGGTACATCTGCCGCCCCCCCCCCCCCCGGACCATGGAGCACCAGCCACCACTGACCACTGGAAGAATGGTGAAACATTCCCATAGACACACTCCTAAACCTTGTGGACGGCCTTCCCAGAAGAGTTGAAGCTGTTATAGCAGCAAAGGGTGGGCCAACTCAATATTGAACCCTACAGACTAAGACTGGGATGCCATTAAAGTTCATGTGTGTAAAGCATAATTGTGATGTTGGAGAGAAGACCTGGCTCGCAGTCTCTGCTTTTATGGAGGGATTTATGGAGGGATCGGGGGTCTAGACCCCAAACCCCTCCACTGCACTTCAATGTATTCGGCATTGTTGAATACTGACAGTTTTTTAAATTTTGCGTCTTTAGCCGCCCGAGTAACTCGGACGTGATGTCATCACGCCGCTTCCGGGTTACTACATCGGAGACCCGATCAAAGCCAACTGCCCGGTTGCTCGGGTCTCCCGGTGGGACGGGACGCTTCATATTTGTTCCTTTAGCATTATGCAAAGATTCCAAGGCTGGAGAAAACCTGCAAAGCCATGGATAATATTTTTTTAACAATGAAGATTACATTTGAATAAAAATCCCCCTGTAGCCAAATTGTATCCTTTTACGAGCGTTGTCACTTTGTATCCATCAGACAAATGTCAACCTAAAAATAAAACTTTCAGAATATTTTTAACAAGAATAAAAACAAATTCAATCCACTCTCCTTTCCTCTAGGCTTTTGAAGCCCCTAAGTGATGATGAATTTTGAGTTTAGTTCTTGTTTGTTTGTTTTTTTAACCACTTATGGACCGCCCACCACGTATTTACGTCGGTACTTTGGCGTTAAATACCGGGGTTATGGCAGCAGATAGCAGATAGCTGTCATAACCCCGGTATTTTTTTAAACGGCGGGCAGTCCGCTTTAACATAAGGGTGGTCCCAGCGGCGCGAGATAACCTTTTTGGGTGGCGGGAGAGTTGCCCCTCCCGCCGCTTCCCAGTCCTTTTCCCCACTTACCAGAGCCATTGTTAGCGGGGAAAACGATCCGGTCCGCTCTCTTCTCAGGTAGGAAGTCCAGTGAGGGCAAGATGGCCCCCCACTCCACTCTATGGCCTTGGAGGACCGGAACGACATCATACGTCGCTTCCTAGCAACGGTTTTAAAGAGCCCATTTTTTTTTTTTTTTGCATCATAAAAAAAAATTTTTTTTTTTTTTTACTTTTTTCTATTTTATTCTCTAGGGCAGGGATCCTCAAACTACGGCCCTCCAGCTGTTGCTGGACGACATGTCCCATGAGGCATTGTAAAACTCACAGACATTACTAGGCATCAGTGGCGGCTTCATTCACAGACATTACTAGGCATCAGTGGCGGCTCGCCCATAGAGGGCGCAGGGGCCACCCCCCCCCCCCCCCCCAAACGTAGCAGAAAAAAAAAGATTAAATAAAAAAAAAAAAGGAAAGTTTTCACCCACTAGGGGCGCCCGACTGTGTGCTGGGTATGGGGGGGTGGGGTTTTTGACCCCACCCTCGCCCGGCAGAGGCGCCGATTGGCGCTCTTCTAGAGGTGTGTCGGGGCTCAGAGCAATGCGCCCCGACACACCCCACTTTACCGATGTCCGGGCTGTAATTGGTCCAGAGTCCAGCCTGGACCAATCACAGGAGGACATCAGACCTGGTGACGTGACGCCTGGGGGGCGGTGCACCGCCCCGGCGTCACATTCACCTTCAGTTCCCGCCCGACGGAGAAGAGGAGACAGAGAGCCGCATCCCGCCGCCGGAAGAAGAAGATCACACTGCACCACCTCCCGCCGCCCGGGCCGACTCAGAGCAGCACGCCGTCCATGGAGGTAAGTGTCTGCTTTGAAGGGGGCACGCACGCTAAACTCTGCATTGGGGACATGTATACTGGTCACTGCATTGATTGGAGGCACGCACGCTGAACTCTGCATTGGGGACATGTATACTGGTCACTGCATTGATTGGAGGCACGCACGCTGATCTCTGCATTGGGGACATGTATGCTGGTCACTGCATTGGAAGCACGCACGCTGAACTCTGCATTGGGGACATGTATGCTGGTCACTGCATTGGAAGCACGCACGCTGAACTCTGCATTGGGGACATGTATGCTCGTCACTGCATTGATTGGAGGCACGCACGCTAAACTCTGCATTGGGGACATGTATGCTGGTCACTGCATTGGAAGCACGCACGCTGATCTCTGCATTGGGGACATGTAAACTGGTCACTGCATTGATTGGAGGCACGCACGCTGATCTCTGTATTGGGGACATGTATACTGGTCACTGCATTGGAGGCATGCACGCTGATCTCGGCATTGGGGACATGTATACTGGTCACTGCATTGGAGGCACGCATGCTGATCTCTGCATTGGGGACATGTATGCTGGTCACTGCATTGGAAGCACGCACGCTGAACTCTGCATTGGGGACATGTACACTGGTCACTGCATTGTTTGGAGGCACGCACGCTAAACTCTGCATTGGGGACATGTATGCTGGTCACTGCATTGGAGGCACGCACGCTAAACTCTGCATTGGGGACATGTATGCTGGTCACTGCATTGATTGGAGGCACGCACGCTAAACTCTGCATTGGGGACATGTATACTGGTCACTGCATTGGAAGCACGCACGCTGATCTCTGCATTGGGGACATGTATGTTGGTCACTGCATTGATTGGAGGCATGCACGCTGATCTCTGCATTGGGGACATGTATACTGGTCACTGCATTGGAGACATGCACGCTGATCTCTGCATTGGGGACATGTATACTGGTCGCTGCATTGGAGGCATGCACGCTGATCTCTGCATTGGGGACATGTATACTGGTCACTGCATTGGAAGCACGCACGCTGATCTCTGCATTGGGGACATGTATGTTGGTCACTGCATTGATTGGAGGCACGCACGCTGATCTCTGTATTGGGGACATGTATACTGGTCACTGCATTGGAGGCATGCACGCTGATCTCGGCATTGGGGACATGTATACTGGTCACTGCATTGATTGGAGGCACGCACGCTAAACTCTGCATTGGGGACATGTATACTGGTCACTGCATTGGAAGCACGCACGCTGATCTCTGCATTGGGGACATGTATGTTGGTCACTGCATTGATTGGAGGCACGCACGCTGATCTCTGCATTGGGGACATGTATACTGGTCACTGCATTGGAGGCATGCACGCTGATCTCTGCATTGGGGACATGTATGTTGGTCACTGCATTGATTGGAGGCACGCACGCTGATCTCTGTATTGGGGACATGTATACTGGTCACTGCATTGGAGGCATGCACGCTGATCTCGGCATTGGGGACATGTATACTGGTCACTGCATTGGAGGCACGCATACTGATCTCTGCGTTGGGGACATGTATGCTGGTCACTGCATTGGAAGCACGCACGCTGAACTCTGCATTGGGGACATGTACACTGGTCACTGCATTGATTGGAGGCACGCACGCTAAACTCTGCATTGGGGACATGTATGCTGGTCACTGCATTGGAGGCATGCACGCTAAACTCTGCATTGGGGACATGTATGCTGGTCACTGCATTGATTGGAGGCACCCACGCTAAACTCTGCATTGGGGACATGTATACTGGTCACTGCATTGGAGGCATGCACGCTGATCTCTGCATTGGGGACATGTATACTGGTCACTGCATTGGAAGCACGCACGCTGATCTCTGCATTGGGGACATGTATGTTGGTCACTGCATTGATTGGAGGCACGCACGCTGATCTCTGCATTGGGGACATGTATACTGGTCACTGCATTGGAAGCACGCACGCTGATCTCTGCATTGGGGACATGTATGTTGGTCACTGCATTGATTGGAGGCACGCACGCTGATCCCTGCATTGGGGACATGTATGCTGGTCACTGCATTGAAAGGGGGCATGTATACTGGTCACTACATTGAAGGGGGCATGTACTGTGGGGATTGTGCTAGGGGGCCTGTACTGTGGGGTTTGTGCTGGGTGGCCTGTACTCTGGGATTAGTGCTTGAGGGGTTTGTGCTGGGAGGGGGGTCTGTACTGTGGGGTTTGTGCCACTCTCAGTCAGTGTATCCCATAATAGGGTGTCTCTCACAGTATATTCCATAATAGGGCCCCTGCTCCCTATTATGGGATATACTAGTACTGATGGACCCCTTAATATATTGGGAGAATTTGTTCACGCAAGCAAAATACATGGGACAAAATGGGTGGAGTCTATAAGGGGTGGGGCTTCTGAGAAATGGGAGGGGTCAAAATGGAAGGGCGGGGTCTTGCGCCCCCCCATCTTAAAACTTCACCAGCCGCCACTGCTAGGCATGATGGGAATTGTAGTTCCTGAACAGCTGGAGGGCCATAGTTTGAGGACCCCTGCGTCTAGGGTCTCTGCTAAAAATATATATACTGTATATATAAAATGTTTGAGGGTTCTAAGCCATAAAAAAAAAAATTAAAGCGCTCTGTCCCCGTTAGCTTGCGCGCAGAAGCGAACGCATATGCATGTCGCGCCCACATATGTAAACAGTGTTCAAACCACACATGTGAGGTATCGCCGCAAGCGTTAGAGCGAGAGCAATAATTCTAGCCCTAGACCTCCTCTGTAACTCTAAACTGGTAACCTGTAGAAATTTTTAAAATGCAGCCTACGGGAATTTTTAACTACTAACATTTGTCGCCAATTCCACGAGCGTGCGCAATTTTGAAGCATGACATGTTGGGTATCTATTTACTCGGCGTAACATTATCTTTCACATTAGAGAAAAAAAAATGGGCTAGCTTTACTGTTTTCTTATTTTTTAATTCAAATAAGCGTATTTTTAAAAATAAAATTGCGTTTGTAAGACCGCTGCGCAAATATGGTGTGATAAAAAATATTGCAACGATCTCCAATTTATTCTCTGGACTCCTCTGCTAAAAAAAATATATATAATGTTTGGGGGTTCTAAGTAATTTTCTAGCAAAAAAAAAAAAACCTGATTTTAACTTGTAAACAACAAGTGTTAGAAAAAGGCTCGGTCCAGAAGTGGTTTTAATTTAAAAAAAAAAATAAAATAAATTAATTAATAAAGAAAGAAAGAAAGGAAAAAAAAATGTATTTTTTTTTTATTTTTACATTTATTTTGCATTTGTGTCTATACCACCTCCTGTGCTCTCACCCGCAAAACATATATATGGCACTCTCGCTGGGATTATTAGGGAGGGAAATCATCTGTTGGAGACATAATTGTTCGCAGCCTCCATTAGACCCATCTGAGCAGTCAATTCCTTTGCTATAGTCATAGCAGCCACTTCCATCCTTCATCGGCTTCAGACCCGCAGGACACTAAAAGAAGGCAAAAAAAAATCGAAATTGTAAAGTAGCATGTTGTAAAGTCCTGATAGAGAAATAGCACTTTACAAAAGCTTTATTATACATTCAGCACATACAGTATATAGATGATGGGGGTTGTTTCCAAATGTATTGAAAGCCAAAACCTTCTGGTGGATTTGGATGGAGAAATGGGGGAATTACAACTCCTGTCGGGTTTTATTGCTATTTAAACAGAAAGCCAACACTTAACCAATGAATCTCAAGATTTTAATGGGGTTATTTTGCAACCTCAGAAGCCCCTTTGCTTAAAGCACTGGTCTCCAAACTGCAGTCCATGGGCCGGATACAGAGCCCTGCGTGCCTTTGTGTATATATATATATATATACAGTATATTACTGATATTAGTCACTTTTCTTTCCACTGACACCAACAATAAGGCACCATTCCTTCCAGTGACACCAACAATGTGGCACTATTCCCCCCACTGATACCAATGATGTGGCACTATTCCTCCCACTGACACCAATGATGAGACACTATTCCTCCCACTGACACCAATGATGAGACACTATTCCTCCCACTGACACCAATGATGGCACACTATTCCCCCCCCCCCACACTGATACCAATGATGGGGCACTATTCCTCCCACTGATACCAATGATGGGACACTATTCCTCCCACTGACACCAATGATGAGACACTATTCCTCGCACTGATGCCAATGATGGGGCACTATTCCTCCCACTGATACCGATGATGGGGCACTATTCCTCCCACTGATACCAATGATGGGGCACTATTCCTCCCACTGACACCAATGATGGGGCATTATTCCTCCACTGATACCAATGATGGGGCACTATTCCTCCCACTGATACCAATGATGGGGCACTATTCCTCCCACTGATACCAATGATGGGGCACTATTCCTCACACTGACACCAATGATGGGGCACTATTCCTCCCACTGATACCAATGATGGGGCACTATTCCTCCCACTGACACCAATGATGGGGCATTATTCCTCCACTGATACCAATGATGGGGCACTATTCCTCCCACTGATATCAATGATGGGGTACTATTCCTCCCACTGATACCAATGATGGGGCACTATTCCTCACACTGACACCAATGATGGGGCACTATTCCTCCTACTGATACCAATGATGGGGCACTATTCCTCCCACTGATACCAATGATGGGGTACTATTCCTCCCACTGATACCAATGATGGGGCACTATTCCTCACACTGACACCAATGATGGGGCACTATTCCTCCTACTGATACCAATGATGGGGCATTATTCCTCCACTGATACCAATGATGGGACACTATTCCTCCCACTGACACCAATGATGGGACACTATTCCTCCCACTGACACCAATGATGGGACACTATTGCCCCTCACTGATACCAATGATGGGGCACTATTCCCCCCACTGATACCAATGATGGGGCACTATTGATCTTTTATTGAAAAGAATCAAGCAACATATTTTATACAAAAGTAAAAAAACAGAACTATAGTACAATATTCCAACAAAAAAAACAAAGGAATTCACATCCATGTGCAGAATATATACAATATATACATAATCCACTTCCAACATTCTTAGAAAACTATTTACATAAAGCAGCAGAGAGGGCCTAAGAGGCACAACCCATCACCTATGTATGCAGCCATTTATCAAAAACTGAGCATTAAGAAAAAATCTAGGGTGATAAGAGACAGAAAGCCACACCCGGGAAAGAGACTCCTGGCAGTCAGGGAGGCTTGAAACCCCTCCACGCCTTCAGCCAAGCCCTCTGACCCCACTTGTCTCTCTCAAGCGCCCGAATCTTCCCCACCTCATGCAGAATGTCACACACCACCACCTGAACAGGAAGGATTTTACGCCGAAGGGTGACCTGACACCGTGCGTTCCATGTGTAATAACGGACTACTAAACTAACTAAAAAAAGTGTATCCAAACAAAAGCCCCCACCAGTATTGAATGCTCCGTACACCCACTCAGCATAACCCAGCCTGGAGAGGAAAGGAACACCGAGGGCCCGCCCAACCTGTTTGTATACCTCTATGTTAAAAGGGCAACGAAGCAGAAAATGGTCCATAGTCTCCTCCTCACCTGCACATTCCTCCCGAGGACAACCACGATCCATCCCACTGCGGAATTTCAAATTGCCCCGAACATAGAGCCTCCCGTGGAAGCACAACCAGGCCAGATCCCTGAATTTAAGGGGGACTCTAGCCAAATTAATCAATCTTAACCCTTCCCTCAAAATTGGGCCTGGGCAATCCCTTAAGGCCAGTGGGTCATGAAAGACTTCACTCAAGACTCGGCTCATAAGGACTTTCCTCGGAGCGGATCTGAGATCTTCAGCCGACAGTCGCCACTGCCGCAGCAACTTCAGACACGGAGCGACATAGGCTGGGAGCTGACCACGATGACCCCTGAGATTCTTCACTTGGCCACCTTCTTCCCAAAGTCGCAGAAAAGGCCTAAACCAAGATCTAAACATGCCTGCCCATCCAGGAGGTTCCACTGCAAGCATACTACCAATGTTAAACTTGAGAAATAGCAGTGAAAAGAAAAGAACGGGGTTGACCATACCTAAGCCACCCTCCCTCCTGGATAGATAGGTGACATTCCTCTTGATGGGGTTCAGTCTGTTCCCCCACAGCATCTGGAAGAACACACTATAGATCCTAGCATAGAGAGACACTGGCAAGATGCAGACAGGGCTGACATACAAGAAGATCGGTATCAGGTAAGTCTTAATCAGATCAACCCTTTCCCTCAGAGATAACTTCCATCTCTTCCAGCTGACCACCTTAGTATTGGCAACTTCCAGCCTGCCCTCCCAGTTTTTGAGGCCATAATCGCCAGGTCCAAATTCAATGCCTAATATCTTAATTTTTTCCTGGGGCACTGGAAAAGTGTCCGGGAGATCAAACCCCTCACCTTCCTTTCCCATCCAAAAAACTTCACTCTTTTCCTGATTGATCTTGGAGCCTGATGCTTCAGAGTACCGTGATGCCAGAGAGACCACCTCCTCCGCTTCATCTGTCCCAGTGACAATCACTGACACATCATCCGCATAGGCAACAACCCTCAAAGGCGGCTCACCCGGGATTCCCACTGGTACCCCACACAACATGCTGCTCTCTAGCCTCCTGATGAAGGGGTCGATTGCAAACACATAGAGCAGGGGACTCAGCGGACAACCCTGGCGCACCCCAGAACCAACCTCAAAGGACTGTCCAACCCAACCATTAACAAGAGGGAAGCTTTCTGCCCCCTTATACAAAACTTTTAACCAATCGACAAAACCACCCGGCAGACCGTACTTACTAAAGAGCAACCACAGGTACTCATGGTTGACACGATCGAAAGCCTTTGCCTGATCCAATGCCAGTAGATACTTTCCCCAGCCTGCAGCCCTGCACTGCTCCAAGGCCTCCCGGACAGCTAAAACCGCTGTGAAGGTGCTCCTACCCTGGATCGAACAGTGCTGATGGCGAGAAAGCAAAGACTCTGCTACTGCCGATAGGCGCCAGAAAAGTATCTTCGCCAGCACCTTTCTATCGACATTGAGAAGGCTGATGGGGCGCCAATTCTCAATCATCGAAGGATCTTTACCTTTTGAAAGAAGAATCACAGCTGAGTGTCTCATGGAAGGGGGAAGCACCCCCTCAGCAAGACAACTGTTAAAAATCTCTACCAAATGTGGGGCCAGAATAGACTTAAAGGCTTTGTAAAACTCAGCCGTCAGACCATCCGGTCCAGGTGACTTCTTGATGGCAAGCTGTTCAATTGCCCTCGTCACCTCTTCAACTGTGATCTCTTCTGTCAAATTCATCAAAGGGACATCTCCACCATTTAGACCTGGAATAGAGTCCAAAAAGCTTTCCATCTTGTCTCGGTCAAGCTCCTTCCTCCCAAGAAGTTCAGCATAAAAAGACCTCACGACCTCCAGGATCCCTGACCTGGACTTTGTCAAGGAACCTGTACTATCCTTAAGGCCAACGACCATCTTAACAGCTACACCCTGTTTGCAGTTCTGGTAAGGGTCAGGCGAGTGGTAAGGGTCAGGCGAGTGGTATTTCCCATAGTCCCGCTCCAGAACCAAAGAGGTATGCCGGTCATATTGACACTTCCTGAGGAGGATTTTCACTTCAGAGATTGCCCCAGGATCTCCTCCTCTCGAGACAAGAATATCCAGCTTCCTCCGCAAACGTTGGTAGGTCATGTATCTATTAAACTGTTTTTTATTGGCTAGGCCCCTGAAGAATCCAGCAATCCTCTTTTTGGTCAGCTCCCACCACTCAGCCTTGCTGCTACAAAAGTCCAGGATGGTCACCTGTGCCTGAAAGAATTCCTCAAAGGATTGTCTAACATGTTCTTCCTCAAGGAGAGTCGAATTTAATCTCCAGATGCCTTTGCCCCTCTGAGGGAAATCTGAAGCATTCAAGACCACAGATAGCATACAGTGATCAGAGAACTCCACCGCCTGCACCACTGGGGGTGAGAAAGCAGAGGCCTCCTTCAAAAAAAACCTATCTATCCTACTCTGACTATTACCTCGATGAAAGGTGAACCCTGTGTCATCCGGGAGGTGCTTAATGTGCACATCCACAAGACCAGCATCCCTAACCATACTATTTAAAAAAACGCTATCATATCCCAGCCGGTCATTGAAGTCCTTCCTGTCCTTGGGCCTAGTCACAGTATTAAAGTCACCTCCAAAAACCACTTGCCGGGATGTAAAAAGAAATGGCTTGATCCTTGTAAAAAGGCATTTCCTGTCCCACTTTGTGTGCGGCCCATAGATATTAATTAGGCGCAGGTCCTGCCCTCCCACCAGAACGTCTAAGACCATACATCTCCCAATCTCCACCTCAATAACCCGCCGGACAGTTACCATGCCGGTTTTAAACAACACCGCCACCCCGCCGTAAGGCTCGGCCGCAAGAGACCAGTAAGATGGACCATACCTCCACTCTCTCTTGGCCATATGAATATCTGCCAAGGAGGTGAGCCTAGTCTCCTGCAAAAATAAAATTTCAGCATCTAATTGGCTGAACAAAAATAAGGCCATAGAACGAGCTCTTACCGACTTAATGCTGGCGACATTTATTGTCACCACTTTTAACGGAGGGGGAACCGCCATTTGGGTTATTGGGTGGATTGCTTCTTAGCTCCCCTCTGCTGCTCATCACCAGAAGCCTCTCTCTTTCTTGAAGCCTCCTCCAACTCCATTTCAATTTCTGAATTCTGCTCAGAAGAATCCCCAGATGAGGAGATATCCCAAGCAGAAGCCCTAGAACGGTTGGAGACAGTCACTGAGGCATCCTGTCCCTGTTCCGTCCTCACCGTCTGTCTCTTCCGCCTCACAACCTTCCTTCTCTCCTCCAGGTACTGAAGGTCAGATTCAGAGATGCTTTCATCTCTTGTTTTCTTCTTCTTCTTTGAAGTCTTCACAGAAGACTTCTTTACATAAGAAGCCGCAGCAGCACCCTTTTTGGTACCCTCTACCACTCCTGGTGGGTGGGGGGCTTCTTTAAGGTCACACTTAGGAAGGGAAGACTGATCGGGAATAACTGACTCAGGGGGCACAGACTTGGCAGATTCTGACACAAGAGGAGCCGGTACAGTAGGCTGGGGGGACACAGGGACAGACACAGAAGGAAAACTTACAGATACAGGAGGGGTGGGCACAGGGACTAGGGAGGGATCCTGCACAAGACCAGGGGGGTCAGTCACCGCAGAGGAGGGTGGTACAACAGGGGCCTCATCCTCCATCCTGTCCAGCCTTAACAGATCATCTATCACCTCTCTATCCATATTATGCCAGGCTTCAGGACATCGGCTGTAGGGGTGGCCAAGGCGCAGGCACAGGTTGCACCTTATCGCCTGGGTGCAGTCCCTGGCCACATGACCCTGCCCCCGACACACTGAACAGATCAGAGCTGAACAAGAGGAGCTAAAATGCCCCTTTTCTCCACAGCGGTGACACAGTTTTGGCTGACCGGGATAAAAAATGGTCATCCTATCCCTCCCTATAAAGGCAGAGGAGGGCAGGTGACGGACAACATTCCCATCCCTAGCCAACCTGACCGTTACCGACCAACCCCCGGTCCAGATGCCACGCTCATCATGAATTTTATCCGGCCTGGTCAAAACATCCCCATAATTTCTCAACCAGACCTCTAAGTCCCGAGCAGGAACACTCTCATTTGTAAGGACAATAGTAATTTTCTTCACTGTTGACCTTTGGGAAACTGCCACTGGCACCAGACCTTCCCATTCGGGTCTTGACCTGCACCGAGCCATATATCGTTCCCAGAACAAGTCAAGACCCTCTGGTCTGGTGAAACTAACTGTGTATTCCCGGCTTCCAGCCACATGTATCAGGGCATATAGGTCATTAGCCCCAAAACCCATATCTAAGATCAGGTCCACCACCATACGCCTTGCTAGAGGGACTGCACCACCTTCCCATTTAAGGAGGACTACGTTCCGCCTTGGACCCCCAGCAGAAGCCATAGATCCAATACCAGATCCAATGGTGCTCATAGTGGCAGCCCGCGAGGGAAAACCCTGATTAGAAGCAGAGCTCCTCCTTGATTGTAACCCTGGCTTGGTGATATTGCCAGGAGCACAGCTTACCACCTGTGCAAATGTAGGCTTATTAGGGCCAAGACCCCATACTGATGTCACATTATCAGGTACACTACTATTATTATTTTTACCAGCTTGGCCTAAACAAGCAGCATTATCAGTTCCACATATAATGGTGGGATCCACCATGCCTGCAATGTTATTAGGGATAACTGTTTCTGATGCAGTACCAGATGTTTCCTGCTGCTGCGCTGTAGAGTCCTGTTCAACAGTGACTGAAATAGTTTTAAGCTCAGCAGAAGGGGGGTTAATCGGCTCTTCTGGGTTTTGTGGTTCTTCAGCAGAAATGTCATTTTTTAAACACAACTTTTCCTGTTTAGAGACATCAGCAGCAGGCACAACATTGCTGAGCATAGGGGAATCACCCGGAGTGTCATTAGGAAACCCATCATTAGGCAAGGTGCTAAAAGGCACAAAAACTGTTTTATCTGTAAGCTGGGGCTTTATATACTTTACTTTATCAGGCACACTCTCAGGTAAGTCCTCCACATCACCAAACACCAGCTGATCTTCCTGCATTGGAGACTCCATTACCTGTATAACTTTCAACATGCCTCCTGAGCCCTGAGATGGCAATGGGCTGCTTACCTCACCTTGAGGGGGAAGGGGGTCAGAACCGGGGGTCTCCTCCTCCACCTCCATCTTTGCAAACCTCCGTTCATTGCAAAACTTCTCCCTGAAGGGACCATCCCTGCCTTCCATCATGGCCACGATAGTTTCTTGATGATCCACACGGACTTTCGCTAATTGGACCTCTGAATCCATTGATCCACGGTTCTTGCTGAACAAGCCTTCACGCTGCTTTCTCAGGCGCTTTAAATCCGCTCTAAGCTTGTAGAGCTTGTCTCTCTCCTTATTGAGGACTTTGATCCCGGCCACCACTCGCTCCCGAATGGATCCAGCATCTTCATCCTCACCAGGTGCAGAGAGATCACCAACCACGGGCTGCACAGGAGCAGGGGTGCCATCCATCCGCCCAGGGGATGTCTGAGAGCCTCCAGCAGGAGAGGCCCTGCTGGCCTCCATGGCTTCCCCAGAAGGGGGCCAGGAGAGCTGGGAGGGATTTCACCTCACACCCTCTTACACAGATCACCTGCAGCAGCAACAGACACACAGCCAGAGAACCTTCCAGCAGCCACACCCGAAGCTGAATGATGGGGCACTATTCCTCCCACTGATACCAATGATGGGGCACTATTCCTTCCTATTGGTATCAGTGGGAGGAATAATACAGATACAACTGCTCCAATTTTTGCATTAATCCGTGTATGTAGCTGCTTGTCGGAAGTTCACCTTTCAATATAATTCTGGCTGATAATTGTCTATTACAAGCTAGAAAATTAAACCAACCACTAGGTGCTGAGGGCAACTCCATTATTTGTGTTCCTACTACATTAGTGTATTTATTTTGTTTGCTATAGATAAAGACCTTCATGGTACGTAAAAGGAATTTTACTTAAAAGAAGGTGGTCTGATATTGATTAATGCATTTTATTTTCCTGTATGGGTTGACAAGACACTTCCCCAGAAGAGACGCCGAGCAGCCCAAGGCTTTGATAGTAATGTACATTTTAATGTTATCCTTGAAGACGTAATTGCATCACCAATATGCCCTTCATTGTGATTCTTCGTTCTTATAATAATGCTCTTGTTTTTCATTTCTTTATTTAGCAAAGAAAAAAAAAAGGCCTTCGGAGGACAAATACTTGGACCATTCTTGTGCTTATTTACATGCCATAATTAATATGTGCCTTTCGCAAGACATTCAGTAACCTCTGGGTCACCATCTTATAGCTGGTCGTTTTTTCTTTTTAGTTGTTTGGTTGCTTGTTGATTCCTTTGCTTTTTCTGCTTCTTAATAAGATCATGACCCTGTTTAATTTTCATCGGTCTACACCGGACATTCCCGCCCAGGATTCCGTGGGACCCTAGGGTTCCTCCAAAGTTTGCAAGGAGTTCCTTAAGCTGTGGCTGATCAACCGACCTGGATTCGGTTAAAGCAAGGTTTGGTGAAATTCAAAGAAGTTTGGTTACCGATCCTGAACCCCATTGAAATAAACGGGAGTCAAATCTGGTATGGATTTTAAGAAGGATCCTCCACAAAAAAATTTGTTGGGGTCCTACTAAAAATCTATACCAGACCTTCTACCAGATCTGAGCACGCAATCTGGCAGGCCAACAAAGAGGGCTCATGCCCGAACCATACCAGGCCACATCCCTTTTGCTTATGTGGCCAGGCATTCCCTCGATCACTGAGCGGTTGCTAGGGGCTTATTTACAAGCCATAATTGATATGCTCCTTTCTAATTACTTTTAAGAAACTCTTGGTAACCACCTTATGGATGACTGGGTTTTCATACATAGTTACATAGTAGTTGAGGTTGAATAAAGACAATAGTCAATCCAGTTCAACCTGTGTAGGTGTGTGTGGCCGTAATCATCTCACATACCTTTTAATGTTCTGAGCCTTTAGATGTACGTTTAAGAGTTTTTTGAAAGTAGCCATACTTCCTGCAGTAACTACCTCTTGTGGTAGAGAATTCCACAGTCTTGTAGCCCTAACAGTAACAAACCCCCTACGTTGCCTGAGGTTAAAACGCTTCTCCTTTAATCGCATTGTATGTCCTCATGTCCTCATGCAATCCTTGTGACTGAATAGCTTTTTTTCTATGCTGAGATCACCATTGAGGTATTTGTAAATTGCTATTATGTCCCCTCTCAGGTGTATCTTCTCCAGGGAAGATTGTAAACGCTCCTCATAATTAAGGCCCTCCAATCCCCTAATCATTTTAGTTGCCCTTCTCTGGACTCTCTCCAGCTCCAACACATTCCTCCTGAGGACTGGCGACCAGAACTGGACAGAATACTCCAGGTGTGGTCGGACCTGAGTTTTAAAAAAGTGGAAGGATTTTAGTTTTATCTCTGGAATACACCCCTTCCTTATGCATGCTAATATTCTGCCGGCCTTGGCAGCTGCAGCTTGACATTGCATGCTATTGCCAAGTCTATCCTCTACTAAGACTCCCAGATCTTTCTCCATTTTTGATTCCCTCCATGTAATTGAGATCAGCAAAGTTCTGTAGGAATTACGCATCTTCCTTTTTTTTTTTTTTTTACTACTAACCACACATCCAGTGGAGTCCACTCTCCGCTCGGAGACACACTTGAAATTCCGTGAACAGCCTCCATTACTGAACGAGCAATCACGAACCGGTCCAAACGAAGAGAGCAGGTCATCAACTGTTTCAAAGTGGGTTGCCAAAAGGGCTTCTTGCCTGCAGATTGGAGAAAAGTACAATTACGGTTACCAAGAAAAATGGTAGCTAAAAGAAAAGGACAGCAAAAACACAAAATACAATTTTTTTCAATCCCTTAAATAAAGAGAACCTGCATGCCAATATAATGACAATTGCCTTCAGTGGAAGAGGTATTATACTCACCTCTGGTGAGTGGCTTGCGCTGCAGCTTCAGTCAGAGTTTTCTGGGAGAGTGGGATGCCTTAGGTCGGTCTCCCACCCAGTGGTGTATTTTGGTTTTGTGCTGCCCTAGGCAAGACTAAAATTGGGCACCCCCCCTCCTATGTAACTTTGCCCCACTCCTTTTTTAACAGATGTGACCCTCCAAAATTGAAGGACTACAAGCAAGTCCCAGCATGAACCCCTGAGATCTCACGAGAGGGGGGGGGGGAGAGAGGGGGTGGATGAGGGAGAGAGGAGATGAGAGAGAGAGAGGGATGAGAGAGAGAGGGGGGAGTGGGGGGATGAGAGAGAGAGAGGGAGGATGAGAGAGAAGAGAGAGAGGGAGGGGGATGAGAGAGAGGGGGGACAAGAGTGAGAGGGGGATGAGAGAGAGAGAGAGAGGGAGATGATAGAGAGGGGGGTGAGGGAGAGAGAGAAAGGGGGGGGGGGGGTGAGAGAGGTGGCTCTAGCAACCAGTTGCCAATAGAGTCTCAGGTGGAGGGAGGGGCGGCTTTTTTGCTGCCCCCCTGCAAAGTGCCGCCCTAGGCCTGGGCCTTGTTGGCCTAGGCCAAAATACAGCAGTGCTCCCACCATGCACAGTGGTTCCATCTGTTGACCCCTACCTGACATAGGTATTGGAGGATAGAATCATAGAAAGCGGAGGGGCACACTGGCATTTGAAATTCCCCTGAAAATGATATTCAGGACATGGTGGTCACACAAAGGTCCAAGGGGTTTGGTCCCAAAGAGGTTTTCACCGGTAACGTCTGGGTGTCAACCGGAAAAAAAAGGGAGAGTCGGGAGAGACCTTATTGTGTAGTTACTGTAGTTGACCAAAACATAATGATAATAAGCTCAAGAGGCTGTGGTCACCCTATGGCTCAAGAGGCTGTGGTCACCCTATGGCTCAAGAGGCTGTGGTCACCCTATGGGATAGAGACAAGCAACCTTCCATGTGTGCCGGGGGAGAAAACCTTGTCTCCATGTAGGGGAAATATGGTCGCTACACATCCACCTGAAAACATGGAGCCACTGCAACAAAACTTCACAATGTATCACCTAGAGCTGAGAAAGCAAGATAAATCCTTAGACATATGTCAACGAGCACCTCTGCCAATCGGACCACCAATGGACGTTTTTTTTAGACCTCTATCAACTCCCCTGAAAACGATGAATGCCATGCATGGGCTGGTTAGTGTACATTTATAAAAAAATGTATATACCAATTGTTTCAATTTTATTCACATTTTCTTGTGTTTGTGATTAGAGATACAGTATGAAGTATGGTCAAAACAATTCTCAATCTGGGAGCGTGGCTACCGCGCTGCTGGACGAATGCATGGCTGAGTAGCTCCTCCACCGCCCCTCCTATAACAAATAGAGGCGATCAACCGCATCACAGACACCCCTACTTGCTTGCCTGATTGCCCCTGCATTCTCGGACATGGCCCAAAAGAAGGACACCTCAGGCACTAGAAAGCTGCCACACTTCTTCCTCCCCACTGAGCGGCCATATGCTCAAGATGGTGCTGCTGGCCTCATCCAGCGACTCCTACCGATCCACACAGAGCCCTACACCTGCAGGAGCCTCTAAAGCTGTTCAGCCATGATCACCAACAGCTTCTACTTCATCCTCACAAAACCCTGCCAAATGCAAACCGCGACTATCTGCTGGATCTTCCCCCATAGGGATAAGCCACATCTGCAGCTCTGCAAACACTACCAGGTAGCTGGCTGACACCTTTAGTTCCTTCCCTGCTTCCAATCAGCCAGTCTCTGAGTCCACGTTAAAGGACATGCCGGTGTTCCTGCGGGCCTCTTTACATGCAGATATGCTGGAGTGTGTGACAAATTTCAGGGCTGAAGTACAGAAACTAGGAGGGAGAGTAGATCACATAGAGACTAATATGGGTTAATTTGCATCCCCTCACAACAACCTTATTGATGCACACAATGACAAAGATGAGGATCTGAAAAAAGCAAAAGTTGCAGACATTGATGACCGCTCACGGCGGAACAATGTGACATCCCCCAATATACACTACAAAAAAGAAAATCACTCCTGCCAATTACGAAAGCATTACGCAATCAAAATATCACTTACCACTGGGGCTACCTAATGAAGCTCACTAACACCCACAATGATACTACCTCTGTAATCACAACGATTAATGAAGGTCTACCACTGCTCCGCTCATGGGATATCCTTCATGACCAGGAACCAGCACCCAGGTCACCCCCTACCAAGATGGATACCTGTGATGGACTCTGGACACCCTGACTGATATCTCCGCCAAGAAGCTGCTTCCTAAGCTCTAGAAAATGAGATCTGTGAATCTGGCTATAGTTACCCCAAGAACTCGACAGTACAAGTTTTAGAGTCAACCAGAAAATAAACTGTTTATTGAAACACAAGCACAAAGAGATATACACTGTGGGACAATCCCCCCTCACCCTTAGCAGCCAATCCACATACACATATACATCCCATAATAAGTTGATCTTAAGGCAGACAGAAACAATAGAACAATGGAATACAGGTACTTAACAATAGGAATAACAAACCCCACCCGGTCTCACTATCTAGCAAGGGTCTATGAGACACTCCTTCAATATTCTAGCAATCTGAAAAGTCAAACCGTTCATCTTCATTAATTTCCTGAGGGATATTTTTCAGAAATATTATTGTCCCAAGTGAAAGAGCCCCTCACTCTTTCAAAACAAACCACACATATAGAAACAAGGATAACCGGGGTAACACCAAATGCTGAGTCCGCTGTGGTTGTACAGTGAGTCTGACTAGTGCAGACCCAACTGGGGTTCTTGGTCACCCTGTGCCCCTAATAGACACAGGGTGACTTACACATAAGAGGGGCTGGGGAAGCTGGACAAGGAGTCTCTCAAACCTCCCTAAAGCAATCTGGTTGGGGGGCTTCTGGAACCCAAAGTGACTCACGTCACAATACCCAAAACGAATAGCAGACTGTCTCTCACAAGCACAAGCAAAAAGAACACGCACTCTGATCGTCTCTATCCTTCAAGCCCAAAGTAAATGCAATATCTGACCTCCCGGGTCAGAGGGAGCACATTTTTCACGTAACACCCGGTACAAGCAATGTGCAGTACTCCTGCAATCAGATTCTAGTTGGAATCGAATACCATTTTTACTAATTGTTGCTGTTTTCTTTCACATTTATTTTTCATTTTTGTTTTTTCCTTTTTATTCCTTGTCGGTTCCAGGTCTAAGGTTCAAGATGAGCATCCAACGGAATTCCTAATGACATATTACTGCGCAACTCCCACAGGAACCTACACTTTGGCCTGCTGTCTCCTATATATCTCGTCTCCTTTGTACATCCCCAAGGTAACACAAGCTTTTCAAATGATGTGTCCCAATGGTACTAAAAGTAACTTCATTTAATGTGCGGGGGCTCAACCACCATGCCAAAAGAGCATTTCTATGGAAGGAATCTATCAAATTGGGAAGCGACCTTCTCTGTGTTCAAGAAACACATTTCCATATCTCAGCCCCTCGTACTTTCAGCCATAAATAGTTCCCTCACATTATTACCGCATCCGCACTGCACAAGAAGAATGGCATTCTAATTGCGGTCAAAATCACCATAGCCTTCTCCCTGCATAACACCATCCGCGACCAAGAGCGTAGATACCTGATCCTACTATGCGATATTAATAACAGACCGTTTACCATCACAAACGCCTACGCCCCCAACACGCACCAACTTCTCTTTGCACATAAACTCTTTCGCAAAATCTCAAAAGTCAAGCTGGGCTCCTTAGTAGTGTGCAGGGACTTTAATCTTACTGTGGACCCCCATCTGGATCTGTACTCAAAACCTAAAAAGCATCCTCCAGCACTTCAACCAATATTCCAACAAAGAGGAAATCTTTGACACCTGGAGATGTCAGCTGAGGAGCGTGACTACACCTTCCAATCGTCATGCCACAACTCGTACTCTGGAATCAACATAGTTACATAGTTACAGTACATAGTAGGTGAGGTTGAATAAAGACAATAGTCCATCCAGTTGAACCTGTGTAGGTGTATGTGGCCGTAATCATCTCACATACCCCTGAATGTTCTGATCCTTGAGATGTACGTCTAAGAGTCTTTTGAAAGCCACCATACTACCCGCAGAAACCACCTCTTGTGGTAGAGAATTCCACAATCTTGTAGCCCTAACAATAAAGAACCCCCCACGTTGCCTGAGGTTAAAACGCTTCTCCTCTAATCGCATTGTATGCCCTCGTGTCCTCATGCAATTCTTCTGACTGAATAGCTTTTTTTCTATGCTGAGATCACCATTGAGATATTTATAAATTGCTATCATGTCCCCTCTCAGGCGTCTCTTCTCCAGGGAGAATAAATTAAAGGATAGCAGACGCTCTTCATAATTAAGGTCCTCCAATCCCCTAATTAGTTTAGTTGCCCTTCTCTGGACTTTCTCCAGCTGCAACACATCCCTCCTGAGGACTGGCGACCAGAACTGGACAGAATACTCCAGATGTGGTCGGACCAGAGTTTTATAAAGTGGAAAACATGATTTTAGTGGACAGGGTTTTGCTGTAGGCTGTGTCTTCCTCCATAATATTTCATAATAATATTTCATGGTCGGACCAACTTCAGTATCAATTGTGGAGGAACACACACCCAACCCTGCCTACATCTGGAGAGTTAACTCCCAAATATTTAACTCATCCCAGAATGTTAAAGATATTAACAAATGTCTTCAAAAATATTTCCTGATGAACTCTCACTCAGTCTTGGACCCCTTTACTGTTTGGTGTGCCCATAAGGCCTTTATTAGAGGTATTTTTATACAAATGTGTTCACGGATTAGGAGGCAGAAGTCAATGCATCTCGACAGACTACTGGGAGCCAATCGAGTCCTGGAATCTATTAATGAAATAAACCCACCTACCCATTCCTCGTACACGGCCCTTTCCAAATTACGCATGAACTTCGTTTCCTGGTTCCATGACATTTCATAAAGCGATCAACCCTGTGGGGTGCTACATACTCAAATACTTGTTGTACCATGTATTGGTATACTTATATTTCAATAAAAACAAATGAAACAAAACAATTCTTAGACCCGTTCACACTGGGGCGACGCTACTTGCCGGGGCGACCTCACAGGTCGCGGTGCGCAGCTCGCTCCGCGACCTCGGAGCGGCCGGCACGGACTTCATATCATTGAAGTCAATGCAGGTCGCTCCAGGTCGCCCCAAAGAAGCTCCGGACCATTTTTCTAAGTCGGAGCGACTTGTGTCGCTCCTATTAGAACGGGTCCACAGCTTCTCTATGGCAGGCGACCTACGGCGACCTGTCAGGCAACCAGGTTGCCTGACAGGTCGCCCCAGTGTGAAGGGGGTCTTAATCTTACGCAAGTGTTCCTAACAAATATTCTTGCTTTAACTTGTAGGGGTGGATTTACGAAAAGGCCAATGGGCTGTCTACTTTGCAAGAGACGTTAAACTAGGCAAGGGAATTATCCTCAGAGCTTAGGTGCAGCTCCAGTGACTTCCATCATCCAATCATGTCCAAGTATAAATTCTGTTTTTTAAATTTTCTTGCATGTAATTGGGCATTTTTTGCAGCAGATACCCTTGTAAGAATTGCCCAGAGCATCAGAGGTTCCGCATATGGGGTGTGTACACTGGGGTGCCATTGGAGAGGTATGATGGGGTGCCATTTTTTGCATTGAAGAGGTGTGATGGGTGCCATTCTGTGTATTGCAGAGGTGCAATGGGGTGCAATTCTGTACATCGGAGAGGTGTGATGGGGTGCTATTTTGTGCATTGAAGAGGTGTGATGGGGTGCCATTCAGTGCATTGAAGAGGTGTGATGGGGTGCCATTCAGTGCATTGAGGAGATGTAATGGGTTGCCATTCTGTGCACTGGAGAGGTGCGATGGGGTGCCAATGTGTGCACTGGAGAGGTGCGATGGGGTGCCAATGTGTGCACTGGAGAGGTGCGATGGGTGGCCAATGTGTGCATTGGAGAGGTGCAATAGATGCCATTCTGTGTGCTGAAGAGGTGCCAAGGGGTGCCATTCTGTGTGTTTCAGAGGTGCAATGGGATACCATTCTGTTTATTGGAGAGGTGCAATGGGGCGCCATTCTGTGCACTGGAGAGGATTGATTGGGTTCCTTTCTGTGCATTGGGGAACTGTGTCTGAGCAGAGGCCGGTTCCATGCCCCACTGGAGACTCTCCTCCCCTGGCCAGGCCCAACTGAGCTTTCCAAGCTCCCCCTATCTGCCCCCTGCTGGCCAGGTTCGGAACTCGGAGTAGAGAGTACCTGGAGCAGGGCTTCAGCCTGGAATGGGGGTCAGGAGGAGGACGGGAGGAGGGAGAGTGGGAGGGGGGCCAAGTCGCTGCACCAGGAGCCTCTGGTTTGTACTTGCCCCCTGGGCCGAAAGTTGCCAGTCTGCCCCTGGTTAGGTTATTGTCCAGAAGATCAGACAGCAGCATGCAATTAAAATTGATCTTATGTTTTACACCTTAGCTCTAACAAAGATGTTCCAACTTTCCTCTTAGAAATAAGATAATGCACAAAAATTACTTTAAATATTTATTTTTTTTTTTTTAAATAAATGTTAAATACACTGTCACTGTGCAATACTTCAAACGCAAAGTTACATCATTACGTGTCGTAATAAATTTACAACACGCTTTTTAATTCTTTACAGAGCTTGACAGGCTCATTAAAAGAAACCTGCGGTGAGAAAATATGGAGGTTACCTTTTCTGACCTCCTTCTTTTATTCACTGTAGTTATCCTATAAAATATTATCATTAATGATTTGTTAGCCTTTTTCCTCATCTGCTGCAAACAAATGAATGCCGATAAGTTAATTTATTGTCATAAAATATAACTGCAGAAAATAAACAACTTGGGCTTAGTTTGTGCAATCTCTTGACGTAAGACGAATAGAATAAAGAAGATAAATAATAAATAGAATTTATGACTTGAATCATCTGCTAATAAAACTGTTTGTTGATAAAAGGATCAATAAAAGTTTTAGTAAAACTTATTATAAGTATTTTACTACTTCAATCACTTCTTTTTCTTTTTCTGACACTTGTTGTTTACAATTTAAAATATTTTTTTTTTTTTTTTGCTAGAAAATTACTTAGAACCCCCAAACATTATATATATTTTTTACATAGCGTAGCTGCTGGCTTTTAACATTAAAACACTTACCTGTCCAGTAATCCAGCAATGGCGGCACCCCAGCCGATGTTTCCGTTGACTGTTGGGTGCTGCCGCCACCATTGCCGGTAAGAGAAGCCGGTGCAGCTTCACGGCTGGGTCACTACTGCGCATGTGCGAAGCGTGCTGCGCTCTCTTACTGGCCTGGCAGCAGGGGGAGGAGGAGGGGGCTGAACTTCTGAAGTATCTCGCCATAGCGAGGTCTGACGGAAGTGGGGACAAGGTCCCTGTCAAACACAAGTTCCCGCTCCCCCCAAAAGGTGCCAAAAGTGGCACCAGAGGGGGGGAGGAGACAGATAAGCGGAAGTTCCACTTTTGGGTGGAACTCCACTTTAGCAGGCAAATGGTAGAGAAGAAGGAAGCAGCCAGCGTGACAAATGGGGGGTACAGGTAGGAAGAACAAGATGGTGAAGGGTAAGAGAGGTTGGTAATGTAACGGCTCTGAGGTTGTGGTCCTACCACCACCACCATTGTATGGGGGAAAGTTTTGTTGAGGTCTACATCCATGGCAGGAGGAAGAGGTTTATGGAAGGGCCATGGCCGCCAGAGATGAGTTAACAGACCTGTAGTAGAGGAGAAGTAAGCAGCCAGCTTGACAGATGGGGAGTACTGGTAGGAAGAACAGATGGCATGGCAATGGTGAAGGGTAAGAGAGGTTGGTAATGTAACGGCTCTGAGGTTGTTGTCCTACCAACGCCAGCATTGTATGGGGGAAAGTTTTGTTGAGGTCTACAACCATGACAGGAGGAAAAGGTTTATGGAAGGGCCATGGCCACCACAGATGAGTTAACAGACCATTAGTAGAGGAGAAGTAAGCAGCCAGCTTGACAGATGGGGAGTACTGGTAGGAAGAACAGATGACAGGGCAATGGTGAAGGGTGAGGGAGGTTGATAATGTAACTGCTCTGAGGTTGTGGTCCTACCACCACCACCATTGTATGGGGGAAAGTTTTGTTGAGGTCTACAACCATGGCAGGAGGAAGAGGTTTATGGAAGGACCATGGCCACCACAGATGAGTTAACAGACCAGTAGTAGAGGAAAAGTAAGCAGCCAGCTTGACAGATGGGGAGTACTGGTAGGAAGAACAGATGACATGGCAATGTGAAGGGTAAGAGAGGTTGGTAATGTAACTGCTCTGAGGTTGTGGTCCTACTACCACCACCATTGTATGGGGGAAAGTTTTGTTGAGGTCTACAACCATGACAGGAGGAAAAGGTTTATGGAAGGGCCATGGCCACCGGAGATGGGTTAAAAGACCGGTAGTAGAGGAGAAGTAAGCAGCCAGCTTGACAGATGGGGAGTACTGGTAGGAAGAACAAGATGACAGTGCAATGGTGAAGGTTAGGGGAGGTTGGTAATGTAACGGCTCTGAGGTTGTGGTCCTACCACCACCATAGTATGGTACTTAGCTGTCCAATTACCCTTTCTTCTGGCAAAGTCTACCGGTTGTGTCAGATGCCTACACCACCCCCTTTCCTCCAGCTGTACACTGTGGTACCTCCAACCAATCACTATGTCACTATAATGCAACTGCTCTGAGGTTGTGGTACTACCACCACCACCATTGTATGGGGGAAAGTTTTGTTGAGGTCTACAACCATGACAGGAGGAAAAGGTTTATGGAAGGGCCATGGCCTCCAGAGATGGGTTAACAAACCAGTAGTAGAGGAGAAGTAAGCAGCCAGCTTGACAGATGGGGAGTACTGGTAGGAAGAACAAGGTGACAGGGCAATGGTGAAGGGTAAGGGAGGTTGGTAATGTAACTGCTCTGAGGTTGTGGTACTACCTCCAACTCCACCACCACAATTCCATGGGTGAAAGTTTTGTTGAGGTCTACAATCATGGCAGGGGGGAAAGGTTTATAGAAGGGCCATGGCCACCAGAGATGAGTTAACAGACCAGTAGTAGAGGAGAAGTAAGCAGCCAGCTTGACAGATGGGGGGTATTGGTAGGAAGAACAGATGACATGGCAATGGTGAAGGGTAAGGGAGGTTGGTAATGTAACTGCTCTGAGGTTGTTGTCCTACCACCACCACCACCATTGTTTGGGTGAAAGTTTTGTTGAGGTCTACAACCATGGCAGGGGGAAAAGGTTTATAGAAGGGCCATGGCCACCAGAGATGGGTTAACAGACCAGTAGTAGAGGAGAAGTAAGCAGCCAGCTAGACAGATGGGGAGTACTGGTAGGAAGAACAAGGTGACAGGGCAATGGTGAAGGGTAAGGGAGGTTGGTAATGTAACTGATTTGAGTTTGTGGTCCTACCACCACCACCACCACCATAGTATGGTACTTAGCTGTCCAATTACCCTTGGCAAAATCTACCGGTTGTGTCAGATGTCTACACCACCCCCTTTCCTCCAGCTGTACACCGTGGTACCTCCAACCAATCACTATGTCACTATTGTTACCCTGGAACACATTGGAACCATAGCGGAAGAGTATAACCTCTCTTCTGTTGTTGGTTGTGAGCATTTTTCTACTAAACTAAACTAAAGCAACTAAAATAACTAAAGTATAGTCCAAGGCCATTTTCCTCTAAAGGCCACTTCATACATAATAGCCACTTATACTTTGTAGTTCGCTAATAATACCTTCTCATGAAATTCACTGGTGTTAATAAAACTATCTTTGTTGTTTACTTCCTACTACGAAGGCTTTGTTTACCCGTTCAATAAACCTTTCTATC
Source organism: Pelophylax lessonae (assembly GCF_965119305.1). Classification (NCBI taxonomy): domain Eukaryota; kingdom Metazoa; phylum Chordata; class Amphibia; order Anura; family Ranidae; genus Pelophylax; species Pelophylax lessonae. Next base: position 290,543,260 of record NC_138774.1, read on the forward strand.
GCTGGATGTGTACTTATACACTGATCTGATGTCTGAGGCTGAATTATCAGAGGAAAATGGAAAACGCTCGAGCTTTCAGAGCTTCTTTTGTCTAGTCTCGACCTTTGTTTTCTTTCTTTCTTTTTTTTTTTTTACTTTTCCAATCTTTAATATAATTTATACAAACTTTCTGAAGCAACTTTCTAGTTTGCTGGAAATCTGAGCATGTTTATTAGAAGATTGAGAGAGCGGAGTTAACATTTGCACAAGGGCATTGGAAGTAGAACGCCAGGCGGGATTGATTGTGGACTGATAAGGCTTCATGTAGCAACTTTGATGATGTTATATTAAGTATAATTTTTTTTCAGTTGTAATGACACAGTCACAATAAAAAAAATATAAAAGCAATGGTATGATATTTGATTGCTTTTATATGTAGGTGATATTTTTTTAAGGTAATTTTAGCTTTTTGTTTTGTTTTCTTTTTTTTTTTTTGCACAGCACTCCTTCAAGTAAAAATGCTGTATTTTCTGCAAGGCAGCAAAGCATTGGGGTTGATTTACTAAAACTGAAGAGTGGAAAGCAAAACCTGGTGCAGCTCTGCCTGGTAGCCAATCAGCTTCTAACTTCAGCTTGTTCAATTAAGCTTTGACAAAAATAACCTGGAAGCTGATTGGTTTCTATGCAGAGCTGCACCAGAAATTGCACATTCCAGTTTTAGTAAATCCACCCAAGTGTTACTCCGTGTTCCTCCGTGTGTGACCTGGCTTGGCTGATGACTCTCCTGGCTCTCTAACCCACAACGGCAGATGACCTGGCATCGGTAGACTATCCGCTTCTGGACTTGCCCCCGGCTTGGATGACTACCAGCTTCTGGACTTGACCCCGACTTGGATGACTACCCGCTTCTGGACTTGACCCCGGCTTGGATGACTACCCGCTTCTGGACTTGACCCCGGCTTGGATGACTACCCGCTTTTGGACTTGCCCCCGGCTTGGATGACTACCCGCTTCTGGACTTGACCCCGGCTTGGATGACTACCCGCTTCTGGACTTGCCCCCGGCTTGGATGACTACCCGCTTCTGGACTTGACCCCGGCTTGGATGACTACCCGCTTCTGGACTTGCCCCCGGCTTGGATGACTACCCGCTTCTGGACTTGCCCCCGGCTTGGATGACTACCCGCTTCTGGACTTGCCCCCGGCTTGGATGACTACCCGCTTCTGGACTTGACCCTGGCTTGTTCCTGCTCTCACTTCCTCACTCTTGCTGTTCATTTATTGTTGTTTGCTCCATTAAACTGCTTTATTTTACCTGCATCCTCGTGTGGTCTGGTTTCCTGGCACCGTGTCAAGGTCTTACCTTGCCTTCCTGTTGGCAGCCATCTTGGACATGGGCAGACTGCTGCCTCTTATAAACTCTGATTGCATCATCACTTGCCTGCTGCCTGGATGTCACACAGTGATGATGCTGCACACCTAACTATATCTATCACCTGATGGATTGCAGTCCTTGCCCTTGTGTTTGTGCTCCAATGTGCATCTCTGCTAGCAGTCTTCTGTTTGCCGTGTTCCTCCGTGTATGACCTGGCTTGGCTGACAACTTTCCTGGCTCTCGACCCCACATCGGCAGACGACCCCACATTGGCAGGCGACCCAGCATCGGTAGACTATCCGCTTCTGGACTTGACCACGGCTTGGATGACTACCCGCTTCTGGACTTGACCCCGGCTTCTTCCTGCTCTCACTTCCTCACTCTTGCTGTGCGTTTACTGTTGTTTGCTTCAATAAACTGCTTTATTATACCTGCATCCCCGTGTGGTCTGGTTTCCTGGCACCCTGTCAAGGTCTTACCTTGCCCTCCTATTGGCAGCCATCTTGGACATGTGCAGGCTGCTGCCTCTTATAAACTCTGATTGCATCTTCACTTGCCTGCTGCCTGGGTGTCGCACAGCGATGATGCTGCATACCTAACTATATCTATCACCTGATGGGTTGCAGTCCTTGCCCTTGCGTTTGTGCTCCAATGTGCATCTCTGCTAGCAATCTTCTGTTCTCCGTGTCCCTCTGTGTATGACCTGGCTTGGCTGACGACTCTCCTGGCTCTCTAACCCACATCGGCAGACGACCCAGCATCGGTAGACTAGCCGCTTCTGGACTTGACCCCGGCTTGGATGACTACCCGCTTCTGGACTTGACATTGGCTTGTTCCTGCTCTCACTTCCTCACACTTGCTGTGCGTTTATTGTTGTTTGCTCCATTAAACTGCTTTATTTTACCTGCATCCCTGTGTGGTCTGGTTTCCTGGCACCATGTCAAGGTTATACCTTGCTCTAATGTTGGCAGCCATCTTGGACATATGCAGACTGCTGCCTCTTATAAACTCTGATTGCATCACCACTTGCCTGCTGCCTGGGTGTCGCACAGTGATGATGCTGCACACCTGACTATAGGCGATTTTCCAATGCATGGAACCGAACGGTTCGGCTCGCTTTTGCGCTTTCCACTGCATGGTACCGCATGGTACGGTGTTGGAACGGTTCGGTTCGGTACGGTACGGTGGCGCTTATCCACTACATGGAACCGAATGGTACGGCTCGCTTAAACAGTACCACCTCGATTGTGGTTCCAAGAGGGACGTACCGATACCATATCCCACAATCCTTTGCATGCAGCCTTGACTGTTTGTCACTACTAGCCAGTGATTGGTCAGAGAATCGTTGTTATCGCACCCACTTACTACTTTAGTGGAAAAGCAAACCGTATCGAACCATTCCAACACCGTACCATGCAGTACCATGCAGTGGAAAACCAAACCGAGGCAAGCAGGCCGAGTGGAGCCGAGCGCCGGTACTTGCAGTGGATAAGTGCATCGGCAGATGACCTGGCATCTGTAGACTATCCGCTTCTGGACTTGCCCCTGGCTTGGATGACTACCCGCTTCTGGACTTGCCCCCGGCTTGGATGACTACCCGCTTCTGGACTTGCCCCCGGCTTGGATGACTACCCGCTTCTGGACTTGCCCCCGGCTTGGATGACTACCCGCTTCTGGACTGTCCCCCGGCTTGGATGACTACCCGCTTCTGGACTTTCCCCCGGCTTGGATGACTACCCGCTTCTGGACTTGACCCCGGCTTGGATGACTACCCGCTTCTGGACTTTCCCCCGGCTTGGATGACTACCCGCTTCTGGACTTGACCCCGGCTTGGATGACTACCCGCTTCTGGACTTGACCCCGGTTTGTTCCTGATCTCACTTTCTCACGCTTGCTGTGCGTTTACTGTTGTTTGCTCCAATAAACTGCTTTAGTTTCCTGGCACCCTGACAGAACAACAGTCTTTCAGTCAATGCCACTAGTAGAAGGGAAGGTAGATCTCTATGTGATACTATTGCAGTTTCTATATGTATCCACAGTTTATTAGTCTTCTGGTCAAACCAAGATTCCATCTGATCCAAAAGCGCTGCGTGGTAGTATTTGCATAGGTTTGGAAATCCTGCCCCTCCTATCTGCTTTTGCTTGAGTAAAGCAGAGAATGAAAGCTTAGCTACTTCACCACTCCACAAAACTTCCGAAACATTTTATTAACTGTAAAGAAAAAGGATTCAGGAAGGCATATGGGAATGGTACAAAAGTGGTCAATTATTTTTGGCAGTGAGATCATTTTTAGAGCTGCTTTTTATCCTAACCAGGTAAGCTCATGGGAGGAAATATGTTCCCTTGGTCCCCCACCTTACTCACCTCCCAGTACTGTCCCTTGGTTCCACCCTCTACCCACCTCTCAGTACCGTCCCTTGGTTACACCCCCTATCCACCTCTCAGTACCACCCCTTTTAGAGAAAAAAAAAACAAGTATCATTTTGTGGTGCTAAGTAATTTGCATGTAATGTGTTATTGTTGATTTGCAACTGTAGATCCCCCACACAATATTAACCCCCCCCCCAGCAACAATTGATGCACCCCAACAACAATAGATCCCCATCAGCAGCAACAGATCTCCCAGCAACCAGCATCAATAGACCCTCCAACAGCCAGCAGCAATAGACCCCCCCCCCCTCAACAGTAGATCCCTCACAGCAACAACTGAGCCCCCAGCAACATAAGACACCCCAGCAACAATAAACCTCAATGCAAAAATAGGGCCCCTCCAGTGACAATAGATCCCCCAGCAGCCATTATCAATAGACCCTCCAGCACATCCCAGCACCCACTTACATTCAGTGCTGGAGGTGCAGGAACTGCATAACCCCGCGTTCCCACTGAAAAAAAGCCCTGGCCGAGAGTACTGAAGGAGGGATAGTCAAGGATAGAGCAGAGGAGCTGTCAGAACTGAATCATTTGTTTTTCAACAGCCATTATATACCTGGCGTAGAAGTGACAATTACCAAACTCACAACCTGGCAGCAATAGGACAGGATTGGTGGTCCAAACACCAGATAGCACCAGGGGTGTAGGTGAAGGAAAAGCCAGGGAGAGAGCATTGGAGTTATCAGGTATTATGGACCCAGGATTGTTGCAACAGACATGACATACATAGTTTAGAAGTGAAGGTTACCAAACTCATGATTGGCCAGGAGGAGGATCCGTGTGAAAATAGCGAATTTTCATTCGCTATTGTCACACAATGGGTGGGCTGGGGGCGCACTGCTCTGCGCCCTGGGTCCACCCGTTTCCGAAGAGAAGGATCGGGACTCGGGAGCTTGGGCAGAGGCAGATCGGTGTCACCCTCCCCCCGGTCGACACCCTGGTGCGGTCCGCACCCCCTTTGTGACGCCCCTGATTTGGCCGCAATAGAAATTGATTTATTTGTTGGTCCAAACAACAAATAGCACTGGCTGGGAGTTTTGGAGGAGGAATAGATAAGGAAAGAGCGGTAAAGCTTTCAGTACTGATAGTGGTATGAATTTATGATGGTTTATCGTGTAATAGACAGTAAGCCTGTATCTCTGGAGATGATTATTGACTGCTGTGAAGGAACAAGACTATTATATATTGTTTGGATCAATGAAAAAAAGTAGAGCCTAAGGGAACATTGTATAATTTGGATACAACAGTGTGCATAGATAGTTGTGGAGGGCGATCCCTAATAATAATTGGCATTGTGTTATAGATCTTCTGAAATACTTACCTCGTCTATGGCATTGAACCCCCAAAACCTCTGCTCCTATATAGTATTTCTGGTTCTGTTAGGATGAATGATGGGCATTGTCATTTAACTCAGTTCCTTTACTTCGTGGCCGCCATGGCCACAACCCCTGGTTAGATGTAATCACAGCAGCCCAGGCTCATAGATGGTTTTGGAGGGTTATCATTGTTATGATAATTCCCATTGTGATATAGATTCTGTATTATTCACATCTTTTATGATAGAGGTCTCCAAACTTTCTAAACAAAGGGCCAGCTTACTGCCATTTTATACCCTAGGGGGCCTGGACTGTGGCCAGTGGGAGTAGAAAATGGTATCAGTGGGAGTAATAGTGCCACATAATTGGTGTCAGTGAGAGGAATACTGTCCCATCCCTTGAACCCTTGATTTAAGGCCATGCCTCTGCACTTCCTGGTTGCCAGAATATTGTGCCTTCTCCAGCCAATATCTCCCTGGTCTCTCCTGCTGCCGTCCGTATCTTTGCTACTATTCATTGGCTTGTTCCTTGACTATGCTTCTGCTGAATCCAAACCTAAGGTGACCAGATTTTTAAAATGAAATCCGTGGACATTTTTTTTTATTGGCAAATGGCACGGGAGTGCTTGATACACAGAGCACCGGGCACAGGACTACATAATACACAGAGTGCTGGGTACAGGACTGCATAATACACAGAGTGCTGGGCATAGGACTGCATAATACACAGAGCGCTGGGTACAGGACTGCATAGTACACAGGGCGGTGGGTACAGGACTGCATAACACACAGAACGCTGGGAACAGGACTGCATAATACATAGAATGCTGGGCACAGGACTGCATAATACACAGGGCGGTGGGTACAGGACTGCATAATACACAGAGCGCTGGGTACAGGACTGCATAATACACAGAGCTCTGGGTACAGGACTGCATAATACACAGAGCGTTGGGTACAGAACTGCATAATATACAGGGCAGTGGGTACAGGACGGCATAACACACAGAGTGCTGGGCACAGGACTGCATAACACACAGAGCACTGGGAACAGGACTGCATAATACACAGAGCGTTGGGTACAGGACTGCATAATATACAGGGCAGTGGGTACAGGACGGCATAACACACAGAGTGCTGGGCACAGGACTGCATAACACACAGAGCACTGGGAACAGGACTGCATAATACATAGAGCGCTGGGCACAGGACTGCATAATACACAGAGTGCTGGGCACAGGACTGCATAACACACAGAGCACTGGGTACAGGACTGCATAACACACAGAGCACTGGGTACAGGACAGCATAATACACAGAGCACTGGGCACAGGGCTACATAATATACAGAGTAGTAGGCATTCAAGCCACCAGGCTGTTTTTCAGCCAGCATGAGATGACCTGTCTACAGTATTCTGGCCCTGAATCTGGAGATAAAACCAGGGACAGGCTTGGTCCGGTGACAGTGTCCTCAGTCCGGGGACTGTCCCAATCCAAACCTGCAACTATACCTTACTCTTTGGCTTGTTCCTCGACTATGCTTCTGCTGAATCCAAACCTGCAACTATTCCTTACTGACCTTTGGCTTGTTCCTCGACTATGCTTCTGCTTGATCCCTACCTGCTATATCTGCTTCTGGACTCCGGCTTGATCTCCTCCTGGTGGGGCAATCCTGAGGACCGCAGCCTGGTACTGACATGCAGCAAAGTCCATCTCCACCTTCAGGAGCTCTGGTGAACACTGGTAGATACTTCAACTGGTAGGTGTCATTAACCAGGGTGACCTGCGTGAATATTTTTCCCTCTTGTCGGTGGGTGCTGCTATAGCTACTGGCCTCCAAGCCTGACTCTGGACCGTGACACTTTCCTTGTATATAGCATTTTATCAATCATCATTCCATGTACACATATTCATTTAAAGCCCATGCCATAGTTTCTGTGTTAAGGTCTATATTTATTCTTACCGGACATCCCCGGGATCTTCTGTAACAAGCACGTCGGTCTTACAGCTGGCCAGCGGACTGATCGATAGCTCCATCGGAGGCACCACAAAGCTTTTGCTGACAGGGAGCCATACGCCTTGCCCCAAGCTGTATGTGGACCTGTAACATATGTCATAGTGGATTCATGAGAATGTGCTTTGGACATGTATAGTATATTCAGAGGTTTATCCCTTTTCTTGACTTTCCAAAAGTATTTTTATTAAGGTTTTTCGGGAAATACATAAACAGCAAAAGAAATTGTACACAAAGCTACATTCGCTAGTTTTACAGCATACAGTAAAATAATAATAACAGTTGTAACATGGTAACGACAGTTGTAAAAACACGTGAAGGCAGTTATTGATAGTTAAATGATGGCGTGTATATAAAGCTCCAACTTGAAAGAGATACACACACACACATTTGCACACATGTGTTTAAACTTTGGGGTGCACACGTATGTCTGACAATATGTTCTGTGCCACTGACCTGAAGCCAGTATAGTGAAATTCAATATTGACTTTTCTCTAACTTTTGCTTGCTTCATACTTGCTCTGGATCAGCAAACTCTAAAGGAAAATCCAGCCAGACACAACCCAGACATGGCAGCCCCCATACTGTTGGTATGACAGGTATACATTCAAAAGAATCTATCACCAAGAACAATGGATTTATATAACTGGAAAAAAAATGTAACGTCTTTTAGCCAAGTCTTTTTTTGTGTGTGGAATAATGTTACAATGTAATACCAAATTAACTCTGGATGTGGCCATTTTTAGCAATGATCCCAACATAGAGCAGCGCTGAGATCACATGACTCCATTCAGCTTTCTGCTACGGAAAGCAATAGACGGTGTCAGGATGATTAATATTCTACTGTTGGGAACTTGGCAATGGGAGCTTGCATGTGAAAGCAATATATATCTCGTTAGAGGCACAGCTCTGCCATACACTGAGCTCCATTTTTTTTTCTTTTTTTTTTTACATATGGCAAATAGGCTTTAAATGTTCTTTTTTAAATCTGAATGCCGGGCAGCTATGAAAGACACAAATGAATGCAGTTCTGTATGATGGATGATTGCTTTTGTTAAGCAGTGTAATCACTTACATAGGACATGGTATTGGCCTTTTTGCAGTCTTTTTACAGCAGAGCGCAGACTGAGAGAAACTGCACGGGGAGCCAATCAAGGCTTCTGCAGTGCTCATATGCTAACAAGGGAACACACTGATTGGAGGAGATAGCAGAGTGACTCAGATATGAGCTCATTAGTAGGATGCTTCTCCATTCATAGTCACAAACTGGGGAAGGGACAAGACTAGTTGTGAGCTTGCCATTCCAGGGCCAATGAGCTGCAGCTGGGATATTCCCTGTGCCAAAGCTAGCCATACACAGAGATTAATTCCACAGAGAATCATTGACCTAATATGGCATTGGTTCGCAACCCCGGGCCTCGGGAATCATTGACCTAATATGGCATTGGTTCGCAACCCCGGGCCTCGGGAATCATTGACCTAATATGGCATTGGTTCGCAACCCCGGGCCTCGGGAATCATTGACCTAATATGGCATTGGTTCGCAACCCCGGACCTCGGGAATCATTGACCTAATATGGCATTGGTTCGCAACCCCAGGCCTCGGGAATCATTGACCTAATATGGCATTGGTTCGCAACCCCGGGCCTCGGGAATCATTGACCTAATATGGCATTGGTTCGCAGCCACGGGAATCATTGACCTAATATGGCATTGGTTCGCAACCCCGGGCCTCGGGAATCATTGACCTAATATGGCATTGGTTCGCAACCCGGGCCTCGGGAATCATTGCCCTAATATGGCATTGGTTCGCAACCCCGGGCCTCGGGAATCATTGACCTAATATGGCATTGGTTCGCAACCCGGGCCTCGGGAATCATTGCCCTAATATGGCATTGGTTCGCAACCACGGGCCTCGGGAATCATTGACCTAATATGGCATTCGTTCGCAACCCCGAGCCTCGGGAATCATTGACCTAATATGGCATTGGTTCGCAACCCCGGGCCTCAGGAATTATTGACCTAATATAGCATTGGTTCGCAACCCCGGGCCTCGGGAATCATTGACCTAATATAGCATTGGTTCGCAACCCCGGGCCTCGGGAATCATTGACCTAATATGGCATTCGTTCGCAACCCCGAGCCTCGGGAATCATTGACCTAATATGGCATTGGTTCGCAACCCCGGGCCTCAGGAATCCTTGACCTAATATAGCATTGGTTCGCAACCCCGGGCCTCGGGAATCATTGACCTAATATGGCATTGGTTCGCAACCCCGGGCCTCGGGAATCATTGACCTAATATGGCATTGGTTCGCAACCCCGGGCCTTGGGAATCATTGACCTAATATGGCATTGGTTCGCAACCCCGGGCCTCGGGAATCATTGACCTAATATGGCATTGGTTCGCAACCCCGGGCCATGGGAATCATTAACCTAATATGGCATTGGTTCGCAACCCCGGGCCTCGGGAATCCTTGACCTAATATGGCATTGGTTCGCAACCCCGGGCCTCGCGAATCATTGACCTAATATGGCATTGGTTCACAACCCCGGGCCTCGGGAATCATTGACCTAATATGGCATTGGTTCGCAACCCCGGGCCTCGAGAATCATTGACCAAATAGGGCATTGGTTCGCAACCCCGGGCCACGTGAATCATTGACCTAATATGGCATTGGTTCGCAACCCCGGGCCTCGGGAATCATTGACCTAAAATGGCATTGGTTTGCAACCCCGGGCCTTGGGAATCATTGACCTAATATGGCATTGGTTCGCAACCCCGGGCCTCGGGAATCATTGACCTAATATGGCATTGGTTCGCAACCCCGGGCCTCAGGAATCATTGGCCTAATATGGCATTGGTTCGCAACCCCGGACCTCGGGAATCATTGACCTAATATGGCATTGGTTCGCAACCCCGGGCCTCGGGACCTACTAACAGGCCAGGTTTGCAAGATAACTGAAGTACATCACAGGTGATATATTTTGCTGCTCAGTGATTGCAGTATTCTAGTCTGTATCTCCCCAAGGTGATACTTAACCACCAGATTTACTGCGGCAGGCTGGCCCTCCTGCGCGAACCAACATAGCTCTACGTCAGTCGTGCGACTGCAGCTAGGGGGCGAGCGTGCGCCGACTCTGCTGCTGCCGCCGTGCTTCCGCCCCCACTTAGTAGTGGGGACTTCGATGCTTCGGGCAGGTGGCTCTGATTGCCGCCTGACACCCGCGATCACTCCCCGCTGAGAGAGAAGAACGGTCAGCTGTTGTAAACACAGCTGATCGTTCTTCTCCCTAGAATGATCACAGAGCTCATGTGATCCTTCTATTTAGGATCACATGTCTCTATGATCATTTCAAAAGCCACGCCCCCCCAGTTAGAATCACCCCCTAGGCTCACATTTAACCCTTTGATCACTCCTAGGTTAGCCCCTTCCCTGCCAGTGTCATTATTACAGTAACAGTGCATATTTTTAGCACTGATTACTGTAGTAATGTCACTGGTACCCCCAAAAGTTTCAAAAATGTCAGTTAGGTGTCCGATCTGTCTGCCACTAAAAATCGCAGATCGCCACCATTTCTAGTAAAAAAAAAAAAGAAAAATTACATAAATCTTTCCCGTAGTTTGTAGACGCGATAACTTTTGTGCAAAGTGCAAACCAATCAAAATACGCTTATTGCGTTTTTTTTTACCAAAAATATGTAGCAGAAAACAAATTGGCCTAAAATGTTAAAAATGTTGATGTTTACATTTTTTTTTTGGGGGGGGGATGTTATAAAGCAGAATGTGAAAAAATATATATATTTTTTTTTCTTTCAGAATTTTCGTTCTTTTTTTGTCTATAGCGCAAAAAATAAAAATTGCAGATGTGATCAAATACCACCAAAAGAAATCTCTATTTGTGGGAAAAAAGGACATCAATTTTATTTGGGTACAGCGTTGTACGACCGCGCAATTGTCTGTTAAAGTAACGCAGTGCCGAATCGCAAAAAATGGCCTGGTCATTAAGGGGGTAAATCCTTCCGGTCCAGAAGTGGTTAAAATCTGGCCTGTTAGTGGGTCCCGAGGACCGGAGTTGGGAACCACAATAATATGCCCATGTGGGCATATTAACCACTTACCGACCGCACGCTGTCGATTTACGTCAGTACTTTGACGCTAAATACCGGGGTTATGGCAGCAGATAGCTGCCATAACCCCGGTATTTTTTGAAACGCTGAACGGTCCTCTTTAAGATAAGGGTGGTCCCTGCGGGGGATTCGTTGCAGGATAAACCCCTCCCTCCAGCCGTGTAACGGTTGTTTTTTTCCGTAATAATATGTGAAAACAGCGCAAAATTGATTGTGATTAGCAATATAGTGGCAAACCACGAATAAATAATTGAGTGAGTAATTAATATATAAGACAGGTGCCCCTCCCTCCAGCCGTGTAACGGTTGTTTTTTTCCGCTTACTAGACCCGCTGATTCGATCCTCCCTCCTCGCAGACATAATAATAATAATAATAATAATAATATAGTAAATAATATAATAAATAGGAAAAAAATGAAAGCACCCTGTCCCCATTAGCTTGCGCACAGAAGCGAACGCATACGCAAGTCCCTCCTACATATGTAAACGGTGTTCAAACAACACATGTGAGGTATCGCCGCAATAGTTAGCGCGAGAGCAATAATTTGAGCCCTAGACCTCCTCAGTAACTCTAAACTGGTAACCTGTAGAAATGTTTAAAGTGTCGCCTATGGGGATTTTTAAAGTACCGATGTTTGTCGCCATTCCACGAGCGTGCGCAATTTTGAAGCATGACATGTTGGGTATCTATTTGCTTGGCGTAACATTATCTTTCACATTATGGAAAAAAAATTGGGCTAACTTTACTGTTTCTTATTTTTTAATTCAAAAAAGTTATTTTTTTCCAAAAAAATTGCGTTTGGAAGATCGCTGCGCAAATACGGTGTGATAAAAAAATATTGCAATGATCTCTATATATCTATCTATCTATCTATCTATCTATCTATCTATATATATATATATAATGTTTGGGGGTTCTAAGTAGTTTTCTAGCAAAAAAAAAAAAAAAAGATTTTTAGCTTGTAAACAACAAGTGTCAGAGATAGGCCTGGGCCTTAAGTGGTTAAGTCAATTTCATTGACCTAAAAACTCACCTGACACAGCCTTTGCCTGGGAATCAATTGTGATTGGCCAGCTCACCTTTAAATCACCTGTATCAGCATACCACCAGTGATCGTTATAGCGTTGTTACCTTGTGTTCTCCTGCTTGACCCAGCTAATATCTGCTCTGTATCTGCTCATGTATGACCCGGCTAGTTTTGACCCTGCTTTGCTCGCTTCTGATTCTGTACCGTTTGGACTCCGATCTACCTGTGTATGACCCAGCTTGTCTAGACTACACTTTGCCTTGAATCTACTGGAATGCCAGACTCAGCATTACTACTTGGCTGCCCTGAACCTCCTCTTACATCTGCAGCGGTGAACCTCAAGCACCAGCCAACCTCTACCTTCATCTGCAGCGGTGAACCTCAAGCACCAGCCAACCTCTACCTTCATCTGCAGCAGTGAACTTCAAGTTCCAGCTGACCTGCTCTGCTTAGACCTGCTCATGGTATGTGCTCTTGTTTATTGAACCCTTTGCACATCTGAACTGTTTCCTGCTATCTGCTCTTAGCCTGACATTATCACCAGCTATACATTTTAACCACTTGCCGACTGTCGCATGACTATTTACTGCGGCAGTCTGGCTCTCCTGGGCTAACTGACGTAGGGCTACGTCGCTCGCCCAGGAGCCTCTAGGGGGCGAACACGCTCCGCCGGAGGCGCGCTCCCGCCCTCGCTCATTCCCACGCGAGTGACTGGCGGCTCCGATGTCCGCCGGTCACTTGTGATCTCCCGCTGGAGAGGGAGAAAGGCAGGCGGCTGATGTAAACAAAGCTGCCTGTCATTCTCCCTCATGTAAACAAAGCCACCTGTCATTCTCCCTGGTGTAACAGCAGAGATCATACGATCCTGCTATGTAGGATCGTATGTCTCTGTTGTTACATCACAAGCCACGCCCCTTTACAGTTAGAAGCACGCCCCTAGGGACACAGCCCCTTGATCACTAATAAAGTTAACCCCTTCACTGCCAGTGTAATTTTTTACAGTAACAGTGCATATTTTTAGCACTGATTACTGTAGTAATGTCACTGGTACCCCCAAAAGTGTCAAAAATGTCAGGGGTCCGATCTGTCCGCTGCAATGTCGCAGTCCCGCAAAAAAATCGCAGATCGCCGCCATTACGCGTTAAAAAAAAAAAAAAAAAAAAGACAAAATCTTTCCCTTAGTTAGTAAACGCAATAACTTTTGCGCAAACCAATCAAAATACGCTCATTGCGATTTTTTTTTTTTTTTTTACCAAAAATATGTATCAGAAAACATATTGGCCTAAAATGTTAACCACTTGCCGACCGCCGCCTGACTATATACGGCGGCGGTCAGCCCCTCCCAGGCAAAGTGACGTACCGGTACGTCACTAGCCTGGGAGCAAATAGGGGGCGAGCGCGTGACGAAGTAATGTCACTGGTACCCCCAAAAGTGTCAAAAATGTCAGTCAAGAGTCCGATCTGTCCGCCGCAATGTCGCAGTCCCGCAAAAAAAATCGCAGATCGCCGCCATTACGCGTTAAAAAAAAACAACAAAAATGACAAAAATCTTTCCCTTAGTTAGTAAACGCAATAACTTTTGTGCAAACCAATCAAAATACGCTTATTGTGATTTTTTTTTTTTTTACCAAGCATAGGTAGCAGAAAACAAATTGGCCAAAAATTTAAAAAAAATTTAGATTTTTACATTTTTTTGGGGGGGAATAAAATGTGAAAAATATTGTTGTTTTTGCAAAATTGTCGCTCTTTTTTTGTTTATAGCACATGATCAAAAAATCCCACAGGTGATCAAATACAACCAAAAGAAAGCTCTGTTTGTGGGAAAAAAAGGACGTAAAATTTGTTCGGGTACAGCGTCGCACGACCGCGCAATTGTCCGTTAAAGTCACGCAGGGCCGAATCGCAAAATACCCCCTGGTCAGGAAGGGGGTAAAATCTTCCGGGGCTTAAGAGGTTAAAAACATTTAGATTTTTACATTTTTTGGGGGGGAAATTTCATATAAAAAAATGTGAAAAATATTGTTATTTTTTTCAAAATTTACACTTTTTTTTTTTTGTTTATAGCGCAACAAATAAAAATTGCACAGGTGATCAAATACCACCAAAAGAAAGCTCTGTAGGGAAAAAAAAGGACGTCAATTTCATTTGGGTACAGCGTCGCACGACCGCGCAATTGTCCGTTAAAGTCACGCAGTGCCCGATCGCACAATAGGCCCTGGTCTTTGAGCAGGAAAATCCTCCGGGGCTTAAGTGGTTAAAGGGAAGACTATCGTGGATCCTGCACAAGCTCAGTTGTTTGCTCAGGAACTTTGCCATTTATTCCATCAAGTCCAGGAAATGGCCAAAGTGCAATCTCCGTCTATGAAAATCGCTACAAATACTCCATCATCTGAACCAAAAATTCCTCTACCTGATCAGTTTTCTGGTGACCGTTTAAATTTTAAAAACCGCTGCAAGTTCTATTTAAAGTTGAAGCCATCCTCACCTGGCTCTGAAAATCTGAGGGTTCAGATAATTATCTATTTACTACTGGGTGACCCCCAGGCTTGGGCCTTTAACCTGGAACCAAACCATTTGGGCCTGCTAACAGTAGATGCCTTCTTTAAAGCCCTTGGGTTGCAATATGATGATCCAGAATCAACCCTGGGTAACTTACAGCATGGGACTAACACATCAGAGGCATGTCTGCTCAGTATACTGTGTGGGTGCGATTCCTAAGACCTTTGTAGTAAGTTTGAGCCTTCATCCCGAGAAGAGTTTGGAAGGGGTGGTCGGTGCCTCAAGCCAGGTAAGTTGGGACTTTATGGGCTATTACAACATATTTTTTGATTTTGCAATTTTATTGAAAAAAGATTGGTAACATAAATATACAATGATAACCATGGAGTGTGTGGGTTATAGACCCATAGGTGGTAGTGAATCAGAGAGACATACCATTGTCACCATATCACTATGTCACTTTTCCTCCTCTATCTGTCCACGCTTCTGGTGGCGTGGAGTCCGTAGGGAGAGATATATTGAATCAATGGGCATATGGCTATATTCGGTCAATAAGGTTATGAGCGTTCCCATCCCTTTGTGTACATGCAGCTGCAGGGTGGTGGGGAATCAACCTACAGCAGTGTGCAGACTGAGCGAACCGGCATGGAGAGCCAATGAAGTGTAATGCAGTGTTTGTGCTAAAGAGGAACATCCATAGTCATTGGGGGGGGGGGAGATACAAGACTAGTTGTGAGCTTGCCATTATGGGGTCAATGAGCTGTAGCTAGGAAATTCCCTGTGCCACAGCTAGCCATAGCCAGATTACTGTGACATCATTAACCTAATGTGGTCACATGGCCATATTAGGCCAATGTCATTGACCTAAAAAGGCCAAATTAAGTCATTGACCTATATGGCAATGTGAGCATATTAAGTCAATGTCATTGACCTTATATGGCCACGTTGCCCTGTTAAGTCAATTATCTAATATGGTTATCTGACCATAATCAGTCAGTCATTGACCTAATATAGGGATCCTCAAACTACGGCACACCAACTGTTGCGCAACTACATGTCCCATGAGGCATTGTAAAACTCTGACATTCACAGACATGACTAGACATGATGGGAATTATAGTTCCCAAATAACTGGAGGGCCATAGTTTGAAGACCCCTGACCTAAAATGACCATATGGCCAAATTAGGCCAATGTCATTGGTTTAATATGACCATATTAAGTCAATATTATTGACCTAATATGGCCATGTGGTCATATTAACCACTTCCTTACCAGGCCATAGACAAATGACGCCGGCAGGAAGACTCCCTCGATCTGGGCGGGCGTCATATGATGTCCGCCCGGATCCCCTGCTCTCCAGCCCCCCACCTCCAAGGGGCGCGCAGCGCGGCGATCGGTGACGCGGCGTGTCCGTCGGGACACAGCCCATACCCGATCGGTGTAAAGAGTCACTAAAAAAATGGCTCTTTACCATGTGACCGGCTGTGTCCAATCACAGCCGGCCACATGCACTTCCCTCTGGGCACGCCACTTGCGCGCGCAGAGCAGCGATCAGGGATGGAGAGTGTCACTCTGACACACTCCATCCCTGATGGGATGGAGAGTGTCCCTCTGACACACTACATCCCTGATCAGGGTAAAGAGCCAATGAAATTGCCTCTTTACTACGTGACCGGCTGTGTCCAATCACAGCCGGTCACAGAATGTCAACAGAGAACACGGTAACTAGCTGTCACCGTGTTCTCCTCCTCACACACTGACCCTGTGTGAGAAGGAGATTGCGGTAACAGCTAATTACCGATTACAATGCACCCCAAAACACACTGATTGCCCCCCCCCCCAATAAAGAGGACCTGTCACTAGCCCATCAAAGTACCTGTCGCCAGCCCATCAGGTACTCTGATGACAGGTACTCGGGTACTCTGATGGCCTGGTGACAGGTATTCGGGTACTCTGGCCTGGTGACAGGTATTCGGGTACTATGATGACCGGTACTCAGGTACTTTGAGTACCTGTCACCAGGGTACCCGAGTACCTGTCACCAGAGTACCCGAGTACCTGTCTCCAGCCCATCAGAGTACCCGAGTACCTGTCTCCAGAGTACCCAAGTACCTCTCTGTATCCAATCAGAGTACCCAAGTAGCTGTCTCCAGCCCCGAGTACCTGTCTGCAGCCCATGCCTCCAAAATGGGGTCATTTTATGAGGGTTTCTATTGTCCTGGTGTACCAGGGCCTTCAAAAGTGTGATTGGTTGTAATGAAATGATATGTGTAATTTATGCTCCTAGAACACCTGACGGTGCTCCTTGCATGTTGGGCCTCTGTATGTGGTCAGGCTGTGGAAAAGTCTCACATATGTGGTATTACCATACTCAGGAGGAGTAGCAGAATGTATTTGGGGTGTCATTTTTTGCTATGTACATGCTATGTGTAAGAAATATCTTATAAATTGACAACTTTGTGTAAAAAAAATAAATGCGTTCATTTTCTTTCCACATTTTCCAAAAACTTGTGGAAAAAAATTACATGTTCAAAAGACTCATTATGCCTCCTAAATTGTGTTGGGGTATTTGCTTTACAAAATGGGGTCATTTTGTAGGGGTTTCCATTGTCCTGGTGCTCCAGGGCCTTCAAAAGTGTGATTGGTTGCAATGAAATTATACGTGTAATTTATGCTCCTAGAACACCTGACGGTGCTCCTTGGATGTTGGGCCTCTGTAGGTGGTAAGCTGTGACAAAGTCCCACATATGTGGTATCGCCATACTCAGGAGGAGTAGCAGAATGTATTTTGGGGTGTCATTTTTTGCTATGTGTTAGATATAAATTGACAACTTTGTGTAAAAAAAAATAAAATAATGCGTTTTCATTTTCTTTCCACATTTTCTAAAAACTTGTGGCAAAAAAATGACATGTTCAAAAGACTCATTATGCCCTTTATAGAATATACGTTGGGGTGTTTGCTTTCCAAAATGGGGTCATTTTGTGGGGGTTTCCATTGTCCTGGTGTTCCAGGGCCTTCAAAAGTGTGATAGGTCATTAGGAAATTATATGTGTAATTTATGCTCCTAGAACACCTGAAGGTACTCCTTGAATATTGGGCCTCTGTATGTGGCCAGGCTGTGTAAAAGTCTGACATGCGGTATTTCCATACTCAGGAGTAGCAGAATGTATTTTGGAGTGTAATTGCAAGTATGCATATACTGTGTGTGAGAAATAACTTGTTATGTGAATTTTGTGTAAAAAATAAATAAATAATAATTTCTTCATTTTCCCAAGAATTGTGAGAAATTAGAACTTCAAAAAACTCACCATGCCTCTTACTAAATACCCTGGAATGTCTACTTTCCAAAAAGGGGTAATTTGGGGGGTATTTGTACTGTCTTGACATTTCAGGGCCTTAAGAAATGAGATAGGCCGTCAGTACATCAGGTGTGATCAATTTTCAATGACTGGCACCATAGCTTGTAGGCTCTATATCTTTCACACAGACTAAATAATAACCACTAATTTGGGTTATATTTACCAAAGATATGTAGTTGTATACATTTTGGCCCAAATTTATGGAAAAAAATTACTTATTTGCAAAATTGTATGATGGAAACTAAAACAAAATGTTTTTTTCAAAATTTTCGCTCTTTTTTTCACTTATATCGCAAAAAATAAAAAACCCAGTGGTGATTAAATACTACCAAAAGAAAGCTCTATTTGTGTAAAAAAAAAAAAGATTAAAAATTTGATAGGGTACAGCGTTGCATGACTGAGTAATTATCATTCAAAGTGTGAGAACGCTGAAAGCTGAAAAATTGGTCTGGGCAGGAAGGGGGTGTAACTGCTCTGTATGGAAGTGGTTAAGTCAATGTTATTGACCTAATATAGTCATGTAGGCATATCATATGTCAATATGATGGCCACATCGTTTTATTAAGTCAATGTCATTGACCTAATATGACCATGTGCCCATAATAAGTCAATGACCTAATATGGCCATGTGACCATAATAAGTCAATGTCATTGACCTAATAGTATCATGTGGCCATATTAAGACAATGCCTTTGACCTAATGACCATGTGACTATATTAAGCCAATGCCATTGACCTAAAAGTACCATGTGGCCATATTAAGGCAATGCCTTTTGACCTAATGACCATGTGACCGTATTAAGCCAATGCCATTGACCTAATATGGCCATGTGACCATATTAAGTCTGTCATTGACCTAATATGGCCATGTGACCATAATAAGTCAATGTCATTGACCTAATAGTACCATGTGACCATATTAAGTCAATGTCATTGACCTAATATGACCATGTGCCCATATTAAGGCAATGCCTTTGACCTAATGACCATGTGACCATATTAAGCCAATGTCATTGACCTAATATGCAATGTGGCCATAGTAAGCCAATGTCATTGACCTTATATGACCATGTGACCATATTTGGTCAATGAGGTTATAAGCATCCCCATCCCTTTGTGTACATGCAGATCCAGGGCACTGATTTAGGTAAAACAGTTTATGCATATAAACTGGTTTGTTTTGCTGTTTTCCTGGGGATTAGCTGCAATATTCACCTTCAATCTCAAGAATTCTCCTGCAGTACTTATATCTGCAGCTAGATGTCCTCAGTCTGATGGCCAGCAGCATCATTCAACCTGCTTTGCCTGAATCCAATTCACTCTGGACCCACCCACATTCTGTGACTTTACAGTAAAAGGAAAAGCTGCAATGTGATAAGGTCACCTCTCTGTCACTCTGTCTGCTCTCCAAGGACCACTCTGAGGACAGTGGCAGGTGGGGAGTTTGACTGGGGCGGTACACCTGTCAAACTGCAATGCAGGTGTCCTTAGGCAGACTCGGGGAGGACAGAAACCTCCAGTGGAGCAGAAGGCACGTGACCTGATTGGCTTGTTGTGCTGCTTCTTCCTTCCACGCTCCAATTTTGCTGTACAAGAACTGCAAGAGGCTGATGCACGGTCATATTCAGGTACTTACCGCTGACTCTTAAAAAAATAAATTATAACAAAATGTAATTCTAATGATTTAATAATGATTACAGAGATGCACTAATGCGTGCTTTTTATATTCAATGCTAAAATATGAGAGAAGCCCATGTGGTTGGAGTCCATTTTATGGTACATAATAAATATCACACAGTATATAAAGTTGGAAAAAAGTAAAGCGATCCTCATGTTAAAAAGCTGAATGCAGCCGGAAGTATAAAGCAGAAATATAATAAAGAAATGGATAGGAATATATAAGCAGAGCATGTAGATAATGAAAGGAAATAGAGGGAAGATGGGAGAAAATTAAAAAGTAATAATAATCTGCAAAAAAAGTTCTTGGTTATCAAACTTTATGGTGGAAAGAGGAGATAGAAAGCATAGAAAGGAAATCGAAGAACAAAATAAGTGCCGGCCTAAAACAAGAGCGAGTAAAGATGAACTTACTGACAATAAAGAATGATAACTCAACTACACAGGAGGAAGAACATTCTTTCATGTAGTAAAGAAATAGAAGCTGTTCGCTTAGCAAGCAAATCAAAAATCCCGAAAGACTAAACCTGGTTTTCAAAAGACTCCTTATTCCAGTGGTGGAGAGAGGGTATTTTTTCAGGACGGTTTTGGTTGATTGGTTTAATAAAATCAGAACTTCAGGCATTTAACTCCGGAAGGGTGATCCCGTGGCGAATCCGCCACTGGGACCACCCTTATCGGAAAGCCAACCGCCCACCGTTTCAAAAAATACCAGGGTTATGGCAGCTATCTGCTGCCATAACACTGGTATTTAGGTTTAAACGGAGGACGTATATATACAAAATGGATGGGTTTGGAAATCAATGAAGAAAAAAATGAAATATATGATAACATCTGGTAGTTTACGGGTCATAAAATATATTATATGGCTGAATTTGAGGACACCTGTCCATCACAGCATGATAAGCTTGTTGGTCATCCCATTCCAAAAGGAAGGTCATTATTTTTGGAGTAACATTTTTGTTTTTTCACTCCTCCAAAATGTTGGAGTTGGTACATGAAATGTATGAGCATTTGTGAGGTCAGGTGTTCAGTAGGGTTGTGATCACTCAAATTCCTTCACAGCAAACTCCTCAAAACTATGCGTTTATGCACCTTGCTTTGTCTATTCCAAAACCATTGCCATTAATCTAGAGTTGACCCCACCCCCCATGGCAACTAATAAGGAGTTTCCCCCTTTGTGGCTATAACATCGTCCACTCATCTGAGGAGACTTTTGACAAGATTTTAAAAGGTGTCTGTGATAATTTGTTCCCATTTGTGAGGTCAGGTACTGGATTGAATGAGAAGATCTGGATCACAATTTAAGTTCCAATTGAATCCAAGGGTGTTCAGTAGGGTTGAGGTCAGGGCTCTGTGCAGGACACTTGAGTTTCTCCACGCCAAACTGGTAAAACCATGTCTTTATGCAGCTGGCTTTGTACATGGGGCACAAACATGTTGGAACAGAAAATTTTGTTACCACAAAATTGGAAGCACACAGTTGTCTAAAATGTCTTTGTATCCTGTAGCATTAACAGTATCCTTCGCTGAAAATAATCTAAGCCATGTTAACTTTGGTTCTAGATTTTACTGATGATTAGTAAAATGAATAGCTTTTAATCCTCTTTAGGACTCTTAAGGCCCGTACCCACGCACAGATTGTTGGCCGTAAATTGTCGGCCAACGTCCGATCGGCCGATTGTAGGCTTGTTAGTATGATGCTTCCGACAACCAACTGCGAATTTTCGGCCGAAAAAAATCTGGTGTGCAGGCTATAAAATTTTTTTGGCAAACAGAACGGCCGATTGTTCCTCAGTCAGTACAGATTTCGGCAGACAAAAATCAGATGAGCAAGACTGGGCATGCTCAGAGAAGAAAAAACACACGGAAAGTCAACCATCACATGACATCACTTCTGAAGTTGGTTTTTGTTGGCCAACAAAAGTCCAGTGCAAGTCTAGAGCACTTTACAACCAACAAACACTGGACAAAAGACGGCCGATCGTTCGGCCAACAATCTGTGCATGTGTACGAGGCTTTAGTAAACAGACAAGAAAAACACAGAAACTTTGCATTAAACCAAGAACTTGGACACAACCTTCCAAGCAGCGATACATCATTAGGAACCCTGCAGGAAGGTCAGCCTAAAATCCTCCAAAACACACTGGCTTTATTAATTTTACCAGTCTACATGAGTTTCTACCAATCTCTACATGGGCATGACTCTTCACTCAAGGTGCCCCTCATTGCACACCCAAAGAAGCCAACAATCTGAAGAGCATTAACAGTGGCCTGAACTCAATTATTTCATGGGTTGTCCACATAGAGTGTAGATATGATGATTTGTCAAATGGTCAAGTGTCCACGAGTCTTTGTAAAGAGCATCAATAGAATATTACAACAAGAAACCATACATTTCAGAAAGTTAATAAGTTTAAACATTTAAAGGTAACTTCCAAAACCTTCTAGAAGTCATACAGCTAAAATTAGATCAGTTGAAATATACAGTTCTGAAATATACAGTTCTGAATCTTGCTGTTTCAAGCAAATAAGCAGATCACAAAATATTTCCAAGTATGGGAACGTAAAGTACTGTGGAAACCCGATAAAGCCGTATGTTCAAGTTAAATTAAGAAGTTGCAAGTTTATATTTAGATACTGTAAACTGTAGAAATATAGATTTATACTGAGCCAGCATGGAGAGAAAATAGGAAAGTAGAGGACTGTTAAAGAGGAGAAGATGTATCAGTAGGCCAGGGAAGAGATACGTAGATGACACTACGTGCCGTTAGATTTTACCGTTTTTATCAAGCCCAACATAGGTCTCCCATTGAATCTTATCTTGATTCTAATAACCTCCACTACTAAAGCCCTAAGGATGGGGGAGGCTTATGTAAAAATAATTGTTGGCTGTATTTGAAACTTTTAACCAATAAACATTTCAAAAAGACCTCTGAGTGACACAAATCTTTGAACTAGGCACCCTTCAATGGCCACATGGTCAAAATAAGTCAATGTCATTGACCTAATAAGGCCATGTGGGTATATTAAGTCAATATGATTGACCTAAAATGGCCACATCTCCTTATTAAGTCAATATGATTGACCTAATGTGGTCACGTGACCATATTAAGTCAGTCATTGACCTAATGACTTAAACATCTGTAAAAATCTTTTGATGAACTCCAGTGACAGAGATCATTTTGCCCCTGTACAAATCATTAGTAAGACTTCATCTGGAATATGCAGTTCAGTTTTGGACACCAACTCTCAAAAAGGATACCAGGGAACTGGAGAAAGTGCAGAGAAGGGCAACCAAACTGATAAGAGGCATGGAGGAGCTCAACTATGAGGAAAGATTAGAGGAACTGAATGTATTCTTTCTTGAGAAGAGGAGATTAAGGGGGGATATGATCACCATGTATAAATACATAAGGGGGGGGGGTATGATTACTATGTATAAATACATAAGGGGTCCATATAATGAACTTGGTTTTGAGTCATTCAATTTAAGGTAATCAGAGGACAAGGGGGCACTCTTTTTGTCTAGAGGAAAAGAGATTTATTCTCCAAAAACAGAAAGGTTTCTTCACAGTAAGAGCTGTGAAAATGTGGAGTAGACTCCCTCCAGAGATGGTTCTGGCCAGCTTACTAGATTGCATTAAAAAAAAAGCCTGGATTCTTTCCTTGGTGTACATAATAAAACTGGGTACTAATATTTATAAGTAAAGTTGATCCAGGGAATATCCAATTGACTCCTCGGGGAATCAGGAAGGAATTTTTTCCCCTGCTGTAGCAAATTGGATTGGGTTTTTTCGCCTTCCTCTGGATCAACTGCAGGTATAGTATTGTGTATATGGGATTGTATGGTTGTGTTTTCTTTACTGTTTTTTTTTTTTTAATCTCCTTTTTTTGGTTGAGCCAGTAGGACATTTTTCAAATTTTTCAACCTAACTATGTAAATCCATTCTTTCCTCTACCACATAACCCCCCCCCCCCTCAATCCCTCTTTCGAGCACATATTCCCCCCTCCCCAAAACCCCAATTACATTTCCCAAAACAGATAGCCTCCCCATTCCCCCTCACCCAACTTACAGGGGGCAGTCACTAAAAGCCAGGAGGAGGTGCGCTGTGTTGTGCTCTCCCTCCTCCTCTCTCCCTTTTTCTCCTCCCTCCCTCCCTCCCGCTTACTGTAGATCGCATTGCACTGTACACTCACACCACCCCCTATCTCCTCCAAGGGCGCCTCACCTCCCAGCAGCAATAAATGTGGATATGGAGCAGCAATCAAGCTGTGTGTGTGTACAGTGCAATGCGATCTACAGTAAGAGTGATCCTGTCCCATGTGATGTATAGATGAACGCTCTTCAGACAGGAGGGAGAGCACAACACAGTGCACCTTCCCCTGGCTTTCCTCTCTGCCTCTTCCCTCCGCTCCATCCTCCCGTCTCCTTGTCCCGGCTGAGACAGGAGGGAGAGCACAACAAAGCGCACCTCCTCCTGGCTCTTTCCTCTCAGCCTTGTCCCTCTGCTCCATCCTCCCGTCTCCTTGTCCTGGCCGTGACAGGAGGGAGAGCACAACAAAGCGCACCTCCTCCTGGCTCTTTCCTCTCAGCCTTGTCCCTCTGCTCCATCCTCCCGTCTCCTTGTCCTGGCCGTGACAGGAGGGAGAGCACAACAAAGCGCACCTCCTCCTGGCTCTTTCCTCTCTGCCTCATTCCTCTGCTCCATCCTCCCGTCTCCTTGTCCCGGCAGTGACAGGATAGAGAGCACAACACAGTGCACCACCTCCTGGCTTTTTCCTCTCTACCTTGTTCCTCTCTACCTTGTTCCTCTGCTCCATCCTCCCGTCTCCTTGTCCCGGCCGTGACAGGAGGGAGAGCACAACACAGCGCACCTGCTCCTGGCTCCTTCCTCTCTGCCTCATCCCTCTGCTGCATCCTCCTGTCTCCTTGTCCCGGCCGTGACAGGAGGGAGAGCACAACACTGCGCACCTCCTCCCTCCTCCCTCCTCCTGGCTCTTTCCTCTCTGCCTCTTCCCTCCGCTCCATCCTCCTGTCTCCTTGTCCTGGCCGTGACAGGAGGGAGAGCACAACACAGCGCACCTCCTCCTGGCTCTTTCCTCTCTGCCTCTTCCCTCTGCTCCATCCTCCCATCTCCTTGTCCCGGCTGTGAGTGCAGGCGGAAGTGGGGGGCAGGAGAAGAGCTCAGCGGCGGCCAGTCAGGGGGTAGAACAGAAACCTGGGTGGGCACAACTCACCCCAGAACCCCCTAAATCCAGCCTGCTGTGCAACTGAAAGCAAGCGGGGGGGGGGGGGAGAGGGGGAGAAACCGGCTTTCAGTTCCTGGGTGAGTGGGACAGAGGGCATTGTTCCTTTTCTGCTCCACCAATCCTCCTGCTTTCCGGGCCACCTACAGGAGGACCGGTAGTCCCCCCCCATCAGCGGCCCTGTCCGTAGATGTTGCTTGAATATTGTGACCCACCCCAGCACCCCCTAAATCCGGCCTGCTGTGCAATTGAAAGCCAGTGGGGGGGAGAGGGGGAGAAACCGGCTTTCAGTTCCTGGGTGACTGGCGCAAAGGGCATTGTTCCTTTTCTGCTCCACCGATCCTCCTGCTGTCTGGGCCCCCTGTGTGCCCGTGCCCCCTACAGGAGGACCGGTAGCCCCCCCCCCATCAGCGGCCCTGCCTGTAGATGTTGCCTGAATATTGTGACATCAGAAGAATTTAGTCATGCAGATTACTAAAAAGATCCCCTTTAGGTTGTTTCCTACGGCTCACTATTCTTTAGAAGTAAAATAAAGTCTGGATGTCATCTTACATATATTCAAAGTTCTGGAATTTAAAAAAAAAAAAAAAATAGTGTAGGGATCAAACTTTAAAAGGAACATAATGCCATTATAAGTAAAATATCCAATAAAGAGGTACAAAAGAAGCACACATTCAATTCCTATCATATTAAGAACTGGATAATAATAGACATAGCTATAAATGTCAGTCAGATTTGTATGGAATATGACAGCATTATGTGACTTAGGGGGAACATGCTGTGATGTGAGACTATGAAAAATAATGTAAAGACAATATAACACCAAAGGTGCTTTCTTAAGCAGCTTAAAGTCTTAAATATCTCCAGTCGCACGACGCTGAAGCAGTAACTGCGGCAAAAATACAGCAAATTCCCCAATTAATCCTTTACTGAAAAAAATGTACTGTATTACTCAATTAATCCTATAATTGTACATTTTTTTTCATATAAAAAGCTTGTAAATAGAAACTACAGTTACTACAATTATTTTTGGTCAATTTATTTTACTTTTTTTTTTTTCAGTTAATTCTTTTTTTTTAAAACACTTGCTTGTGCACTGATAAGGCGGCACTGAGGCAGCACTAGTGGGCACTGATCAGGGGGCACTAATGAGGCTGCACTGATAGGTGGAACTGATGGGCACTGGTAGGTACAGATAGTGAGCCATTGATGGGCACTGATAGGTGGCACTGGTGGGCACTGATGGGTGGCACTGGTGGACAGTGGTAGGCACT
Source organism: Pelophylax lessonae (assembly GCF_965119305.1). Classification (NCBI taxonomy): domain Eukaryota; kingdom Metazoa; phylum Chordata; class Amphibia; order Anura; family Ranidae; genus Pelophylax; species Pelophylax lessonae. The sequence continues at coordinate 290,569,593 of NC_138774.1, forward strand.
GTTTAGCAGTACTTATGGGCACTGGTAGGTGGCACTGGTGGGCACTGTTTTTTTCAGTTAATTCTTTCTTTTAAAACACTTGCTTGTGTGCTGATAGGCTGCACTGATAAGCTGCACTGATAAGGCGGCACTGAGGCGGCACTAGTGGGCACTGATCAGGGGGCACTAATGAGGCTGCACTGATAGGTGGAACTGATGGGCACTGATAGGCACTGGTAGGTACAGATAGTGAGGCATTGATGGGCACTGGTGGGCACTGATAGGTGGCACTGGTGGACAGTGGTAGGCACTGTTTAGCAGTACTTATGGGCACTGGTAGGTGGCACTGGTGGGCACTGGTTTTTTCAGTTAATTCTTTTTTTTTTAAAACACTTGCTTGTGTGCTGATACTGATAAGCTGCACTGATATGGCGGCACTGAGGCGGCACTAGTGGGCATTGATCAGGGGGCACTAATGAGGCTGCACTGATAGGTGGAACTGATGGGCACTGATAGGCACTGGTAGGTACAGATAGTGAGGCATTGATGGGCACTTATAGGTGGTACTGGTGGGCACTGATAGGTGGCACTGGTGGACAGTGGTAGGCACTGTTTAGCAGTCCTTTTGGGCACTGGTAGGTGGCACTGGTGGGCACTGGTAGGTGGCACTGGTGGGCACTGATGAGGCGACAGTGACTCTTCGTGTGCAGGACAGATGTCCCGTTTACACAAGTCGGTAGACCGGCTTTTTTTTTTCTCATCCTGAGACTCCCACTCTCTCACAGCGGGAGTATGTAGCCACATCAATGGAGAACTTCAACAACCCAGCCGTATATAAGGAAAGAAGGAACAGGCTCTCATGGTGCAGTATTTCTCATCATAAACCATTTATTTGATAAAAAAATGCACTTACTAGAAATCAATTGTAAAAAGACTTCAGATCATAATGCAGTAGTAGGGGATGAGGAACGCCGCTCCACGCCTGCGTGGCTACATACTCCCGCTGTGAGAGAGTGGGATGTGCATGGTCGGATCAAGTTTGGATCAATTAAGCGTGTATGACCCCCTATAATTAAGGTATCCAGTGGTTCTGGTAAGCGGTACCTTTACTCATGACTGGGTGAACGTGTGGAGGTGGAGGCGTTTTGAGATTCACTCCTATCAAGTCTGTGTTTCCTGCATTTGGCCATTGCTGGTTTAACCCTTTTGTTTGGGACACTAGAGACTTTGTTTTGCACGACTTATTGCCCACTGAACATTTATGATTTAATTGAATTTATGATCTGTTGAGCGCTTTTATTTTTTTTTCTTCTGCCTCTGTCCAGAAATGCAACCAAAAATAAGAGGAAATCTCTCCAAAGTAGTCTTTGGTTCAGATATGTAGACCTTAAAGGCTTTGGAAAATGGTGGACTTCCAGCCAAGAGTGACACAACTGTCCTTCACCTCTTTTTAGCGAGTACTCACAATCTGTATATTCTTAACTAGTCGCTTGTCAGGGCCGAATTGGGCAATAATACACTGGGGCTGCTGGAGTTCTGTTTTGTTACAAGTGTTCTACTTCTTCTCTGCCCAGAAGAAGGGGATTCAGATTCATTAAATGTGTTGGGTTACTGAACGTCAATAAAGTATTCTACATTCTTTGGCAATAGGCTTTGCTCCTCTAAATAGAGTAAAACACTAACGATTCCACATTCTTAACACTTGAGAGGAACCTGGTCTACAGGAATTTGAGATTGTTCAAGATCCTGGCACAAACAGAGTGGTCATTGGTTCAGATATGAAGCCCTTAATGGCTTTGGAAAGTGTGTGGCCTTCCAATCAAGGGAGACAAACTGGTCCTTCACCTTTAGCAAGTACTCGCAATCTCTAGAGTGGTCACTTTTCAGGGCCTAAGCAGGCAATATACGGGGAGTGCTGGAGTTCTGTTTTTACAAACCTTCTTCACAGCCCTGAAGAAAGGGGTGCAGAGCCCTAAATTGTTGGGTTACTGAACGTCAATGAAATATTCTACATTCTTTGGCAATATGCTTTGTTCCTCTTAATAGAGTGATACACAGATGATTCCACATTCTTTTTTAAAACTTGACAGGAACCTGGACCCTAGCATGGTCTACTGTCAGGATCTGGATCACTTTCAGGTGGCACTGTGCTTCCCAGAGTGGAAGGTTGTAGTTTTGGCGTCTCCCAGCAGCCAGCTGTCAAGGTCTTACCTTGCCTTCCTGTTGGTAGCCATCTTGGACATGTGCAGACTGCTGTCTTATATAAACTCTGCTTGCAACATCACTTGCCTGCTGCCTGGGTGTCGCTCAGCGATGATGTTGCACATCTCACTATATCACCTGATAGATTTCAGTCCTTGCCCTTGTGTTTGTGCTCCAAGTTGCATCACTGCTAGTAGTCTTCTGTTCTCCGCGTTCCTCCATGCCTGACCTGGCTTGGCTGATGACTTTCCTGGCTCTCAATCTCGCATCGGCAGACGACCCCGCATAAGCAGACTATCCGGCATCGGCAGACTATCAGTTACTGGACTCGACCCCGGCTTGGATGACTACCAGCTTCTAGACTCGATCCCTGCTTGGATGAATACCCGCTTCTGGACTTGACCCCAGCTGTTCTTGATTTCGCTCCTCACTCTTGCTGTGCGTTTATGGTTGTTGCCCTAATAAATTGCTTTATTTTTCTTACATCTTCCTGTGGTCTGGTTTCATGGCACCCTGACATCCAGCAGAACTCAGTAATATGTTTTCACCTGATGCTGGCTGCTGGGAGGGTGTTTAGGGCACTAGTAGGGTTGGACCTAAATACTCTATGATAAAGTAATTACTTTGATCTGCTGAGAGACGAGGACTGGTGCCACCTTCTGTTCTGAGAAACACAGTGCCACCAGCAGGTGATCCAGGTCTTGACATCTACTGAACATCATGCTGATGGGAAGGCAAAAAAGTAGAATAAATATAAACTGTAATTGTTGTTTTTTTTTTTTTTTTTTTTTTTTTTAGCTTAATAAGACTGTCCATAGGATTAATTCTCCAGCAGAACATTGTGACTGTGAAGTTTAAATCTACCTTGGTAAATACAATGTTGTTTTTTTTTTTTTTATCGTAATCTCTTACCTGAGGGTCTTCTCTGGCGCTTGCTGTCCAGTCACCAAATCGTAACCTCTTTCCAGGGTATTGTACGGCCATGGGCTGTAGAAAAAAAGACATTTCTTAATTAATTATATTTTTTGCTAATTATTTATAATTATTATTTGACTCATTTATATTCACCGATAACTAACAGTGTTGACTGGCTGACTTTATGGAACTTTATGTAAATGTTTTTATTTCACGTTAATGATTGTCCACTCCAGTGCGTTTCTATGTATCATATGGATGGGTGGCCATTTTGCTTTAGAAATTAATTCCACCTTCCCAAGTAAAATTCAGGTACTTGCATCGATTGCATTAAAAAAAAAAAAAAAGGTCAGTCTCCAGCTTCCCACCACCCCCTCAACCACCTGCCCCTGAATCAGGGGGGTTGTAATGCACACAGGCTCCTGTCGTTTATGTAATTCATTACACTTTCCATTTCATCCATTAACAGAGATCTGTGAATGGAGAGACTACCACCACGGTAGACTTTGGCCCATCACATACTGGGCCCTGATGTGAGCCCGCTGACCACACACAGCGACATAAAATTTAATGTAAGAGGGAGTCACATGGGCCCCGCTGAAGCATGGGCGGGGTCTCAATTGCGACCCCCCCCTGACGCTATGCACAGGATAAAACTCAGTGGAGCACAAGTGCAGTGTCATTACCGCACTCAGTCCATGACTTCTTGCTTCCGCTCCATAACCAAAGGTCTGAACCACATTACGGACCTGCAGCTGTGGTATTGGTCAGCAAGACACCTGTAACAAAAACTATGGAGTGTCCCAGGGTGTAGACCCACCCACAGTGTGCAAACTAGGAGGTATTTACACCATACGGTCAATTGTAGACCTGGGAGTCCAGCAACCGTTCAATAGTGATCAAAAACCAAAAAAAGAAACAAAGTATTGGCTCAACACTTGTTTGTGAAAAAATACAAAAAATAATTATTGAGGAAATTTACATAAAAAGCCAAACACAATATAGTGCCTGGTGAAACAAGAAGACCTGTGAGATCTCTCCCAAAATAAAAACATATCAATACTCAGTAAAAACGCACCAAGAGCTCAATATCACTCCATGCCACACCGACCCACACCAATAGCCAGCTGTATTGCCACTGCACCGGAATAGGGATCAAGGCTGGTAGTGTTCCATTCGATGACTGTATATGCTGTACAAAACCTCAATTTGAATTACAAAATATTCATACAGCATAGATCCCTTGGCCAGAATTCATACTGCAGGGGACTACTGGCCTTTAGGTTGGAGGTAGTGTGTGTGACATAGCACTATAAAGATATTTTTTAATTTTAATTTAATTTTATTTTATTGTGACGAGACCCTTGCTCGCTCGCTCGCTCGCTTCCGCTCTCCCGACACTCCTCTGTTTCTAGTGAGTCAGCTTGCAGATCGCAACGTCTGATGGTTCGGTCAACCAAGGCTCCGGGATCCGAACTACAGCTATGTGCCGTTCGGAATCCATTAGAACAAACACCAAGCAGGCTATATGTAAGTTCAAACAGGAAGACAATTTATTGGAAGTACACAGCACACTTTTATACAGAATTTGGAACATCCTGCCCCCAACAACCGCTTTCCCATTGGTCAATTGCACAGTACATGCCGTTCTCCTTCAGGTCCTCCTTAGCCATGCAAATGAGGAATTGAAAATGAGTCAGCAGGGATTGGCCCGTTAGCTTGATTAGATGGACTGTTGTGTAATGAGACAGAAGTCCCCAGGGGGCAATCAATGTACACAATAGCCAGACACGGAACAATGGGAGGTCATCAGCGCTCAGCATGAGACAGGGCAATCCACATTCCCTCCCAATACACAAACAAAAGGAAAGCCTCTCTGACACTGAAAGATATGTAACACACACAGCACTCAGAAATCACAGACCTCATGGCAAATGGGAACAAATCTCAATATTTCTACATGGAGACATTGCTGACAAATATGAAGCAATCCAAACCATCACTCATCTGTCCTTAAATTCCAGTGACAGTGAATACCGTCACAAATATAATCTTTGTCTTGATTAAAGGGATATTTTGATAAGTTTTGTAGTGTAATAGTTAGTCAAGTTGAAAAAATACATCTAGTTTAGGGGTCTCCAAACTTTCTAAACAAAGGGCAAGTTTACTGTCCTTTAGACTTTAGGGGGCCAGACTATGGCCAGTGGAAGTAGAAAATGCCCTGGCATTAGTGGACATAAACAGTGCCCCATCATTGGTTTGAATAGAAGGAATAGCGCCCCATTGTTGGTATCAATGGGAGGTATAGTGCCCATCGATGATGTCAGTTGATGAAATAGTGCCCAAGGGCCAGATAAAGGCCACCCAAGGGCCATGTCCATCCCCAGGGCCATAGTTTGGAGACCACTGATTTAGTTCAACTAATAAAATGTGTAACTCCAGCATGTGAGCATATCCAAGTGAACATGGACACATCGTTTAGCTTCTTGGGGACCATTGGCCATTACTTTGCTATTGTGAACCCCCACTCCTGGAGAAAGTCAATATATCTCATGTCCATATTACACATTAATAGAGCCCCAACATCTTCTGCCCCTCCTCTGGAGGATCCAAAAGCCTGCTTTACTTATGGTTCCCAAGTATAGGCCACCATGGTTCCCAAGTATAGGCCACCATTACAAAATAAAGTGAGTCCAGTCCAATGGTTTTTCTTATTTTCTTTACTTAATAGTAGGGGAAAATTCCAACATCTTATTTAATACAGAACACTTTTGTTCAAAATGTCAGCTAAGAACAGGAAACTGAGGCTACTATTCGCACAAGCTCACCAAAATTGGACAATAGAAGATTGGAAAAATGTTGCCGGTCTGAGTCTTGATTTTTAGCTGCGACATTCAGATGGTAGGGTCAGAATAGGGCGTAAACAACATGAAAGCATGGATCCATCCTGCCTTGTATCAAAGGTTCAGGCTGGTGGTGCAGTGGTTTGGGGGGGGGGTATTTTTTTGGCACACTTTGGGCCCCTTATTACCAATTGAGGTTCGTTTAAACGCTACGGCCTACCTGAGCATTGTTGCTGACCATGTCCATTCCTTTATGACTACAATGTACGCATCTTCTGATGGCTCCTTCCATCAGGATAATGCACCATGTCCCAAAGCTCAAATCATCTCACCACTGGTTTCTTGAACATGACAATGAGGTCACTGTATTCCAATGGCCTCCACACTCACCAGATCAGGTCAGTGTACCCCAATGGCCTCCACACTCACCAGATCCGGTCACTGTACTCCATTGGCCTTTACACTCACCAGATTAGGTCACTGTACCACAATGGCCTCCCCACTCACCAGATCAGGTCACAGTACCCCAATGGTCTCCACACTCACCAGATCAGGTCACTGTACCCCAATGGCCTCCACGATCACCAGATCTCAATCCAATAGAGCACCTTTGGTATGTGGTGGAAATTGGGGAAATTGGCATCAAGGCTGTTCAGCCGACAAATCGGCAGCAACTGCGTGATGCTATCATGTACCAAAATCTCGGAGAAATTTCTCCAACACCTTGTTGAATCTATGCCACAAAGAATGAAGGCAATTCTGAAGGCAAAAGGGGGTCCAACCTGGTATTAGAAAGGTGTACCTAAATAAATGTGCCCGGTGAGTCTAATTTCTGATGCTGCCTTTTGATGTGGTCATGAAGAGCCGCTCACAACGCCGGGAAGTCTGGACCACTGGGGTCCCCAATATACAGTGGGTACGGAAAGTATTCAGACCCCCTTAAATTTTTCACTCTTTGTTATATTGCAGCCATTTGCTAAAATCATTTAGGTTCATTCTTCTTCCTCATGAATGTACACATAGCACCCCATACTGACAGAAAAACACAGAATTGTTGACATTGTTGCAGATTTATTAAAAAAGAAAAACTGAAATATCACATGGTCCTAAGTATTCAGACCCTTTGCTCAGTATTTAGTAGAAGCCCCCTTTTGATCTAATACAGCCAGGAGTCTTTTTGGGAAAGATGCAACAAGTCTTTCACACCTGGATTTGGGGATCCTCTGCCATTCCTCCTTGCAGATCCTCTCCAGTTCTGTCAGGTTGGATGGTAAACGTTGGTGGACAGCCATTTTTAGGTCTCTCCAGAGATGCTCAATTGGGTTTAAGTCAGGGCTCTGGCTGGGCCATTCAAGAACAGTCACGGAGTTGTTGTGAAGCCACTCCTTCGTTTTTTTAGCTGTGTGCTTAGGGTCATTGTCTTGTTGGAAGGTAAACCTTCGACCCAGTCTGAGGTCCAGAGCACTCTGGAGAAGGTTTTTGTCCAGGATATCCCTGTACTTGGCCGCATTCATCTTTCCCTCGATTGCAACCAGTCGTCCTGTCCCTGCAGCTCTAAAACACCCCCACAGCATGATGCTGCCACCACCATGCTTCACTGTTGGGACTGTATTGGACAGGTGATGAGCAGTGCCTGGTTTTCTCCACACATACCGCTTAGAATTAAGGCCAAAAAGTTCTATTTTGGTCTCATCAGACCAGAGAATCTTATTTCTCACCATCTTGGAGTCCTTCAGGTGTTTTTTAGCAAACTCCATGCGGGCTTTCATGTGTCTTACACTGAGGAGAGGCTTCCGTCGGGCCACTCTGCCATAAAGCCCCGACTGGTGGAGGGCTGCAGTGATGGTTGACTTTCTACAACTTTCTCCCATCTCCTGACTGCATCTCTGGAGCTCAGCCACAGTGATCTTTGGGTTCTTCTTTACCTCTCTCACCAAGGCTCTTTTCCCCCAATAGCTCAGTTTGGCCGGACGGCCAGCTCTAGGAAGGGTTCTGGTCGTCCCAAACGTCTTCCATTTGAGGATTATGGAGGCCACTGTGCTCTTAGGAACCTTAAGTGCAGCAGAAATCTTTTTGTAACCTTGGCCAGATCTGTGCCTTGCCACAATTCTATCTCTGAGCTCTTCAGGCAGTTCCTTTGACCTCATGATTCTCATTTGCTCTGACATGCATTGTGATCTGGAAGGTCTTATATAGACAGGTGTGTGGCTTTCCTAATCAAGTCCAATCAGTATAATCAAACACAGCTGGACTCAAATGAAGGTGTAGAACCATCTCAAGGATGATCAGAAGAAATGGAAAGCACCTGAGTTAAATATATGAGTGTCACAGCAAAGGGTCTGAATACTTAGGACCATGTGATATTTCAGTTTTTCTTTTTTAATAAATCTGCAACAATGTCAACAATGCTGTGTTTTTCTGTCAGTATGGGGTGCTATGTGTACATTCATGAGGAAGAAGAATGAACCTAAATGATTTTAGCAAATGGCTGCAATATAACAAAGAGTGAAAAATTTAAGGGGGTCTGAATACTTTCCGTACCCACTGTAGGTTGGGAAGAGTCAGATAATGCCTCTGATATGAGGGTAGGGTATATTTGAGCCAAAATGGACTGGTGGACAAAGTGGAATGAAAAAATAAGGCTGGTATCACCACCAGCTAGCCATTATTTCAGCAAAAAGCCAGTGATCATCTAGTGAGGACAGACCTTGACATGTGGAGCAGGCAGCAAAAAATTAAAATGGCCCTGATGACGATTACAATCATGACCTTCCCAGCCCCATCGTATTAAAAAAATGTTGTACTGAAAACCACAGAGTAAAACAAGGTCATGATAAATCGCAGTATTCACGTTATTATAGCTGCTTCCACTACGGAGTAAAGCAGATAATGTTAAAAATTATTATTGAAGAAATATACATAAAATAAAATGAATTCGAATCAATAATAAAATTCCCCCGCGGCCTCCAAGTTGCAGTCAGCAAATCAAAACACACAAATCACTATACATAATAATAATATTAAAAAAAATTGCTTATACTGTGCACATAATCAATGGTATAGACTGTCGCTGAGCAACAAAACTGTTTAATATTTAAAAACAAAAAAAAAAAATGCACAAATCGATAGATCACAAAACTTTGCAAGGGAAAAAAAAATAACAGAAAGAAACCTTGATAAAAACAACACATCGATATTCCTGTAACCAAGATACAAGACAATCTAGCAAGGATTAACCGCTGGTTCCACAATTCCCAGAAAAGACGAAAACACACGCAAACACAAGCACAAAAAAAAAAAATCACATTTTTAGATCAGTCTATCATTCTGGGCAACGTGATTCTGCATCTCATGTACTGGTAGGCACTAGGGATGCGGTTTGACTCCGTGGCTGCCCAAGATTCGTGTGAACTTTGGGTGTTGGCCAAAACGAACCTTGGACTGAAGCCAGGAGTCATTCATTTATTGGTATTACTATCAAGGACAAGGGTCTGGTATACACTATATTGTCAAAAGTATTTGGACGCCTGCCTTTACACACATATGAACTTTAATGGCATCCCAGTCTTAGTCCGTAGGGTTCAATATTGAGTTGGCCCACCCTTTGCAGTTATAACAGCTTCCACTCTTCTAAAAGCTCATCTACTTTCAGCTGTCAGTTTGTAAAACATTTTCAAGGTTTCAACCTTCCACAGAGTAGTGCACTGCCCTACTGAGTCCCATTCAAGCCTAAAGCTTGACCTGCAATGGTCTGGAGAACATTCTGGTGAGATTTCGAGCACTAGATCATTGAGGAGACAGCACTGTGACACAATGACAATATTGAGTTGGCCCAACCTTTGCAGCTATAGGTAACGCTCTAGCGTTTGTTTAGAGAGTTGGATTTGCAGCTGCAGAATCTCCACTCAGTAGTCATGTAGAGATGTGTTGAATCACCATGTCCAACTCTCCAGACTCATCATTGTGGCCAGCCTGCTTCAGCATACAATATACATACACTCAATAAGATGTTCCTGGAGTGATAGGTTGTATATGATAGTATAGAGGTGATGTGCTGAAAGGACAGGTGTGAGTTGTGATAGCAATGATGAGTACTCAATAGTAATGTTCAGGAGAGTAGTAGATTATGGTAGATAGGTTAGCAATCATGTGCAATAACAGGTGGTAGGGGACAGCAGATGGAGTGTACAAGAGAGGCTAACTTAGTGCAAGGATATAGGTGGTAGTAGATTCAAGAGCTAGCAAGGATATAAGTGGTAGTAGATTCAAGAGCTAGCAATCTATGTCACAGTGCAGATGATAGAAATAGTAATGCATAGATAGTAACAGTCCTTAGTATGCAGAAGTAGATAGTGTAAGTTTGATAGGAAGGAATCCCCTGTGGGGTACTTATCACTAGTTAGATTAGTAAGCTGAAGGGTCCGGTAATGAGTGAATGATCGGGTAGCGAGATACGGGATCAATAGCGAGGTTCCGGTCTATCCAGGTATGGCAATAGCTGGAGGCTCCGGCAGCGTAAGACAAGGCTGTATACCATGCGGTTTGAACGAACAATTTGTGAGAGAGAAGCCGGCGATTGAAATAGCCGCTCAGAGCGGCGCTTAGTGATGACGTCATGCGGCTTAAAGGTATATGCGTTCCACCTAGCTGAAAAGGTGGGACGCAATATGAAGGAGGAAATGACCTATAAGGGTACCGAAGGTACCAGAATCTTACAGTACCCCCCCCCCCTTAAGGCCGGCTCCGGAAGGCCTATAGCACTGGTCTCTCCGGGTATTTGGAGTGAAACCTTCGTATAAGCCTGGGTGCGTGAACGTCAGAAGTATCCAACCAGGTGTCGTCTTGGGGTCCATAGTTCTTCCATCTTATGAGATATTGGAGTTTTCCTCTGTGGATACGAGAATCCAAAATCTCCCTAATCTCAAATTCCTCTCCGCCTTCAACTTGTACTGGAGGTGGAGGCGAGATGGTAGGCCTTATTCCTTAGTTGGGAACATGTGGTTTCAGTAACGACACGTGAAAGATGGGATGTATTCTAAGATCTGCCGGTAAAGTGAGTTGCACTGCAGCTCTTCCAATGAGCTTTTTAATTGGAAAAGGTCGGAGAAATAGAGGTCCAAGCTTTTTACTGGGTATCTTTAACCTCAAATTTTTTGTAGATAGCCAAACGAGATCCCCAATAGCGTATTGAGGAGAAGGTTTTCTACGAAGGTCGTAATACCTTTTTTGTTGGCTATGAGCATGTGAGATGGTGGTGTTAAGTAAACCCAGAGAGTCTTTTATTTGGGTAAGATAATCTGAGGCTACTGGGTTACTTGATGGAAGGATGCGTGGTGGAAGAAGTGTTGGATGAAACCCATAGTTTAAGTAGAACGGACTCTGCTTAGTAGTACTGTGGGTTGCATTGTTATAAGCAAATTCTGCCAGAGGGAGGAGGTGCACCCAATCATCCTGTAGGTATGAGGTGTAGCAACGTAGGTATTGTTCAATGCACTGGTTGACTCTTTCAGTTTGTCCGTTGGTCTGAGGATGGAAAGGAGAAGTGAGTTTTCGCTCAAGACGTAGTATATGACATAGAGCTTGCCAGAACTTGGAGATGAACTGGGAACCTCGGTCAGATAGAAGAGTCTTTGGAATTCCATGTAACTTGAACACATGTTTCACTAGTAATTCCGCTGTTTGTTTAGATGAAGGTAGTCTGCGAATAGAAATGAAATGTGCCATCTTTGTCAGATGGTCCACTGACACTAGAATGGTATTAAATCCCCTGGAAGGTGGTAATTCTACTATAAAGTCCAAGGATACAACTTCCCATGGAACCTGGGGTATTGGTAGACTGCAAAGTAGACCAGATGGTTTTGTAGTGTCAATTTTGGACCTTGCACAGATGTCACATGAGGAAACAAACTTTTGTACAGACGTTTTCATATCAGGCCACCAAAACTGCCTGGTGAGCAAATTAAATGTCTTAGTCATACCCATATGTCCTGCCATAGGTACGTCATGTGATAATTTCAAGATCTTGGTACGCATACTAGGAGGTATGTAGAGTTTGTCGTTAAAGTAGAGGAAGCCTTCTGCATCAGCACTTAGTTGTGGTGGAGGTGAATCCAGTCCTATACTGTGCAGAATCTCTTCCTTCAGGGAGCGAACAACACCAACAATACGATCATAGGGTATTATAGGAAATGAAGGGATTTCGGCGCAGTTATCTTCGGTTAATCGTGATAGCGCATCCGCTTTTTTGTTTTTGTCTGCAGGCGTGTAGGTCACTAGGAAGTTGAATCTTAGGAAGAATAATGACCAACGTACCTGCCGGTGGGAAAGGGTCTTGTTAGTCTGAAGGTATTGGAGATTTTTATGATCTGTATATATGAGTATTGGCAATCGAGTACCTTCAAGTAGATGTCGCCAATTCTCTAGTGCCAGTTTTATGGCAAGCAACTCTTTTTCACCCACTGGGTAATTCACTTCTGGGTTGCTTAATGATTTAGAGAAGAAAGCAACTGGGTGAAGTGGTGAAGTATTTGTTGGTCGTTGGGAGAGAACTGCTCCTACTGCCATATTTGACGCATCTACCTCCAGTATATATTGGAGGGATGGGTCTGGATGGCGTAGTATGGGAGCGGAAGTGAAGCTTGATTTTAACAAGCGGAAAGCTCCATTGGCTTCTTCAGACCATTTAAATGGTTTCTTTACACTTGTAAGTTGTGTGAGAGGTCTCAAAATAGCAGAGAAGTTCTTGATGAACTTCCTATAGAAGTTTGAGAATCCAAGGAATTGTTGTAATGTTTTACGAGTTGTTGGTACAGGCCAATCCAGAATACACAATATCTTGCTCATATCCATTTTGATTCCGTTCTTAGATATGATGTATCCTAGGAATAGTACTTCTTCTTTATGAAATAGTCATTTTTTTAATTTTACGTATAAATTGTGTGCGAGTAATCTGGACAACACAAGTCTAAAGCCCCGTACACACGTACCGATGGTCGGCATACAAATGTTCCTCTTTTCTCCCCGGGATGTCGGTGTCTGCTGAAAAGTGCAAAGACAGCACAAGGACAGCACAAGAATTTTGTCCGCCGATTGCAGAAGTGATGTCATGTAATGGTTAACTTTCCCTGTGTTTTCTATTTTCTGAGCATGCCCAGTCTTGCAAATCTGCGGTCTGTCGGCCGAATTGTGTACTGACAGGCGAACAATCGTCCGTTCTGGTGTCGGCATACAAAAATTTTCATGTTTGCAAGAAAGACTTTTGTCCGCGGATTGTGCGCAGACATCTGTCGGAGGCACCATACTAACACGCGTACAATCGGCAGATCCTTCGTCCACCGACGTTTGTATGCCGACGATCGGTACGTGTGTACGGGCCTTTACATGTTTTATATGTTTAGACAAAGATTGAGAATAAATGAGTATATCATCCAGATATACCACAACACAAACATCAAGTAAGTCTCTGAAGATGTCATTTATGAATCGCTGAAAAGCTGCGGGAGCATTACACAACCCGAAAGGCATCACAAGATATTCGAATTATCCGTATCTGGTTCTGAATGCTGTTTTCCACTCATCCCCGTCACGGATTCGGATTAGGTTGTATGCCCCTTTTAGGTCCAATTTAGAGAAGTAGGTAGCTCCGCGCACTTGTTCAATGAGTTCAGGAATGAGAGGTAAAGGATAGCGATCCTTTATCGTAATGGTATTTAATTGCCTATAGTCAATAATAGGCCTAAGACTTGAATCCTTATTGCGGACAAAGAAAAGTCCTGCAGCTGTGGAAGAAGTAGAGGGTCTGATGAACCCTTTCGCTAAATTCTCATCCAAGTATTCCTTGAGATGAGAAAGTTCATCCTGAGAAAGAGGATAAACATGACCGAAAGGTAATTTGCTATTAGGGAGTAGATCAATAGAACAATCGTAGTCCCTATGGGGAGGCAATGCTTGAGCGTTTTTCTCAAGGAAGACTTCTGACAGATCCTGGTAGCATGGTGGTGGTGTAATTTCATCTGACACCATAGACAGGATTTTTTTATATGATTGGAGGTTACACGTGATCTCGCAATAGTGAGAAGGGAAGGTTAGAGTCCGTGTCTTCCAATCAATGGTTGGTTGATGTATGTGTAACCAGGGAAGTCCCAAAATAATGGGAAAATGTGGTGAAGGTAATACATCAAAAGTGGTTGTCTCCGCATGAGACTCGTTAGCAGTAACAAGGAGTGCTTGTGTCTGATTGGTGATTGGACCAGACGATAACGGGATACCGTTAATGAAACTAACAGAGACAGGTTTAGGTTTTGAAATAATAGGTATTTTATTTAAGGTAACAAAACGAGTATCGATGTAGTTCCCACAAGATCCTGTGTCGATCATAGCCTTGGTGGTGATCCTAATTTGGTCCCACTGTAGTGTCAAATGAATAAAGAGATAGGGATTAGAAAAGGAAGTCGTTAAACCCCCCAGCAAGACATGTGAACACTCACCGTCTTTTTTGCAGACAAGGGGACAGACGCTTATCAAATGATCCGAGGAGGCGCAGTACATGCAGAGATTTTCGGATCTTCTCCTGGCTCGTTCAGTAGTCGATAAAGGTGGGCGTATCGTTCCTACCTCCATAGGAGTAGGGTCAACGGGCTAAACCCGAGAAGGACTGGACAATGGCATTCCCATCTTCCCAGCCTTTCTTTCTCGCAGTCGCCTGTCAATATTAATGCTGAGCTGTATTAAGGCATCCAAAGTGCCAGGTAAATCCGCTCGGGCGAGCTCGTCTTTAACGGCTTCTGATAACCCGAGTCTGAACTGAGTTCGCAGAGATGCATCATTCCACCCAGAATCAAGGGTCCATCTTTTGAACTCTGCTATGAAGTCTTCAACAGGTCTCCTTCCTTGTTTTAAGGCCCTCAATTGGCTATCAGCAGTACTCTGCCTATTGGGGTCTTCATATAAGCTAGCGAGTTCCGCTATGAACAAAGGATAGGAGTTGACAAGAGGGTCCTCTTTCTCAAAGAGAGAGTCTGCCCAAGCCCGTGGATCACCCGACAAATATGAAATAGTAGTACAGACTTTAATTTGGTCTGTAGTATAAGTAAGAGGTTTTAAATTAAAAAGCAATTGACATGCGTTTTTAAATTCACAAAATTTTTTCCGATCACCTGTAAACACTAGAGGAGGGTTTATTTTAGGCTCACGAGGTTGAGCAGCAGTGAGTTGTGAAACACAGGCTATCTGCTGTCTTAAAGTCTGATTTTCATTTTTTACTTCAGTAAGAGCAAGGATTAATGCATCTACCTTTTGTGTTAATTGTATCACTTGAGTGGCTAATTCTGCTGAATCCATTTTTTAAAGGTTCGTTCAATCTGTAACGCTCTAGCGTTTGTTTAGAGTTGGATTTGCAGCTGCAGAATCTCCACTCAGTAGTCATGTAGAGATGTGTTGAATCACCATGTCCAACTCTCCAGACTCATCATTGTGGCCAGCCTGCTTCAGCATACAATATACAAACACTCCATAAGATGTTCCTGGAGTGATATATATGATAGTATAGAGGTGATGTGCTGAAAGGACAGGCGTGAGTTGTGATAGCAATGATGAGTACTCAATAGTAATGTTCAGGAGAGTAGTAGATGATGGTAGATAGGTTAGCAATCATGTGCAATAACAGGTGGTAGGGGACAGCAGATGGAGTGTACAAGAGAGGCTAACTTAGTGCAAGGATATAGGTGGTAGTAGATTCAAGAGCTAGCAAGGATATAAGTGGTAGTAGATTCAAGAGCTAGCAATCTATGTCACAGTGCAGATGATAGAAATAGTAATGCATAGATAGTAACAGTCCTTAGTATGCAGAAGTAGATAGTGTAAGTTTGATAGGAAGGAATCCCCTGTGGGGTACTTATCACTAGTTAGATTAGTAAGCTGAAGGGTCCGGTAATGAGTGAATGATCGGGTAGCGAGATACGGGATCAATAGCGAGGTTCCGGTCTATCCAGGTATGGCAATAGCTGGAGGCTCCGGCAGCGTAAGACAAGGCTGTATACCATGCGGTTTGAACGAACAATTTGTGAGAGAGAAGCCGGCGATTAAAATAGCCGCTCAGAGCGGCGCTTAGTGATGACGTCATGCGGCTTAAAGGTATATGCGTTCCACCTAGCTGAAAAGGTGGGACGCAATATGAAGGAGGAAATGACCTATAAGGGTACCAAAGGTACCAGAATCTTAAACTATAACAGCTTCAACTCTTCTAAAAGCTAGTCTACTTTCAGCTGTCAGTTTGTAAAACATTTTGGTGTGAACTTTATACGTATAATGTACAGTAGTGATGGTCCTCTCCATCTAGTGGTCCATGTGCACACTACTTAATTCAATGTTATCCCACTAGTGCACGAGCACAAATAACCTCCAGAAACCTTTGAGGCAAGCCCCAAGGTTTCGACCTTCCACAGAGTAGTACACTGCACTACTGAGTCCCATTCAAGCCTAAAGCTTGACCTGCAATGGTCTGGAGAACATTCTGATGAGATTTCGAGCACTAGCTCATTGACACAGCACTGTGACACAATGACCATATTGAGTTGGCCCACCCTAATGTACAGTAGTGATGGTCAGGTCATCTCATCTCCATCCAGTGGTCCATGTGCACACTACTTAGTTCAAGGTTATCCCACTAGTGCATGAGCACAAATAACCTCCAGAAACCTGTGAGGCAGGATCCAAGGTTTCGACCTTCCACAGAGTAGTGCACTGTACTACTAAGTCCCACTCAAGCCTAAAGCTTGACCTGCAATGGTCTGGAGAACATTCTGATGAGATTTCGAGCACTAGCTCAATGAGGAGAAAGCACTGTGAAACAATGACAATATTGAGTTGGCCCACCCTTTGCAGCTATAACAGCTTCAACTCTTTTAAAAGTTGATCTACTTTCAGCTGTCAGTTTGTAAAACATTTTTGTGCGAACTTTATACGTATAATGTACAGTAGTGATGGTTGTAAAACATTTTGGTGTGAACTTTATAGGTGTAATGTACAGTAGTGATGGTCATCTCCATCTAATGGTTTATGTGCACACTACTTAGTTCAATGTTATCCCACTGGTGCACGAGTACAAATAACCTCCAGAAACCTGTGAGGCAGGATCCAAGGTTTAGACCTTCCACAGAGGCAGTACACTGCACTGCTGAGTCCCATTCAAGCCTAAAGCTTGACCTGCAATGGTCTGAAGAACATTCTGGTGAGATTTCAAGCACTAGCTCGTTGAGGAGACAGCACTGTGACACAATGACCATATTGAGTTGGCCCACCCTAATGTACAGTAGTGATGGTCAGGTCATCTCCATCCAGTGGTCCATGTGCACACTACTTCAATGTTATCCCACTAGTGCATGAGCACAAATAACATCCAGAAACCTGTGAGGCCAGCCCCAAGGTTTAGACCTTCCACAGAGTAGTGCACTGCACTACTGAGTCCCATTCAAGTCTAAAGCTTGACCTACAATGGTCTGAAGAACATTCTGGTGAGATTTCGAGCACTAGCTCGTTGAGGAGACAGCACTGTGACACAATGACAATATTGAGTTGGCCCACCCTTTGCAGCTATAACAGCTTCAACTCTTTTAAAAGTTGATCTACTTTCAGCTGTCAGTTTGTAAAACATTTTGGTGTGAACTTTATAGGTGTAATGTACAGTAGTGATGGTTGTAAAACATTTTGGTGTGAACTTTATAGGTGTAATGTACAGTAGTGATGGTCCTCTCCATCTAGTGGTCCATGTGCACACTACTTAGTTCACTGTTATCCCACTAGTGCACGAATAACCTCCAGAAACCTGTATGGCAGGATCCAAGGTTTCGACCTTCCACAGAGTAGTACACTGCACTACTGAGTCTCATTCATGCCTAAAGCTTGACCTGCAATCGTCTGGGGAACATTCTGGTGAGATTTCAAGCACTAGCTCATTGAGACAGCACTCTGACACAATGACAATATTGAGTTGGCCCACTCTTTGAAGCTATAACAGCTTCAACTCTTCTAAAAGCTTGTCTACTCTTGGCTAACAGTTTGTGAAACATTTTGGTGTGAACTTTATACGTGTAATGTACAGTAGTGATGGTCAACTCCATCTAGTGGTCCATGTGCACACTACTTAGTTCACTGTTATCCCACTAGTGCACGAGCACAAATAACTTCCAGGAACCTGTGAGGCAGGCCTCAAGGTCTCGACCTTCCAGAGAGACGTGCACTTCACTACTGAATCCCTTCAAGCCTAAAGCTTGACCTGCAATGGTCTGGAGAACATTCTGGTGAGATTTTGAGCACTAGCTCATTGAGGAAACAGCATTGTGATGCAATGACATCATCAACTTCTTCCAGAGGCAACAAATCAAGTTATTTTTTTTTATTTTTTTTTTTTTTTATAGCAAACTTGATTTTGCAAAGGCTTTTATTTGGCCATTGATGTTTCGAGGTGGGGTGCTGTAAATGAAGAGGACCTTTAATTTACATGAAAGATCCAATTTACCTACACTATATTACTAAAAGTATTTGGGCCCCTGCATTTACACGCACATATAGGCATCCCAGTCTTAGCCTGTAGGGTTCATTACTGAATTGGCCCACCCTTTGCAGCTATAACAGCTTCAACTCTTCTGGGAAGGCTGTCCACAAGGTTTGGGAATGTTTGACCATTCTTCCAGAAGCGCATTTGTGAGATCAGGCCCTGATGTTGGACCAGAAGGCTTGGCTCACAATCTGCGCTCTAATTCATCCTAAAGGTATTCTATTGGGTTGAGGTCAGGACTCTGTGCAGGCCTGTCAAGTTTCTCCACCCCGAACTCTCACATCCATGGCTTTTTGGACCTTGCTTTGTGCACTAGTGCGCAGTCATGTTGGAACAGGAAGGGGTCATCCCCAAACTCTTCCCATGAAGTTGGGAGCATAAAATTGTCCAAAATGTCTTGGTATGCTGACGCCTTAAATGTTCCCTTCACTGGAACTAAGGGGCCAATCCCAACCCCTGAAAAACAAACCCACATCATAATCCCCCCCCCCCCCCCTCCACCAAATGATTTGGACCAGTGCACAAAGCAAGGTCCATAGACATGAATGAGCGAGTTTGGGGTGGAGGAACTTGACTGGCCTGCACAGAGTCATTACCTCAACCCGATAGAACACCTTTGGGATCAATTAGAGCGGATACTGCGAGCCGGGCCTTCTTGTCCAATATCAGTGACTGACCTCAAAAACGCGCTTCTGGAAGAATGGTCAAACATTCCCATAGACACACTCCCAAACCTTGTGGACGGCCTTCCCAGAAGAGTTGAAGCTTTTATAGCTACAAAGGGTGGGCCAACTCAATATTGAACCCTACGGACTAAGACTGGGATGCCATTAAAGTTCATGTGCGTGTAAAGGCAGGCATCCCAATACTTTTAACAATATAGTGTATTTTCTAAACCTTGTGGACGGCCTTCCCAGAAGAGTTGAAGCTGTTATAGCTGCAAAGGGTGGGCCAACTCAATATTGAACCCTACGGACTAATGCCTCGTACACACGCAACGATTATCGGCCGACCTTTGTCCAGTGTTGTTGTGTTGGTTAAAAATGTGCTCTAGACTGCACACAAATTTTCTCGGCCAACAAAAACCAACTTCAGAAGTGATGTCATGTGCTGGTTTACTTTCCGTGTGTTTTTTCTTCTCTGAGCATGCCCAGTATTGCTCATCAGATTTTTGTCTGCCGAAATCTGTACTGACTGACGGAAAATCGGCCGTTGTGTTGACGCCAACAAAATTTTTATAGCATGCACACCAGATTTTATTCGGCCGAAAAGTCGCAGTCTGTTGTCGAAAGCATCATACGTTGGACGTTGGCCGAAAATTCACGGCCAACTATCGATGCGTGTGTACGAGGCATAAGACTGGGATGCCATTAAAGTGCATGTGTGTGTAAAGGCCGGTGTCCCAATACTTTTAACAATATAGTGTATTTTCTAAACCTTGTGGACAGCCTTCCCAGAAGAGTTGAAGCTGTTATAGCTGCAAAGGGTGGGCCAACTCAATATTGAACCCTACGGGGTAAGACTGGGATGTCATTAAAGTTCATGTGTGTGTAAAGGCAGGCGTCCCAATACTTTTGACAACATAGTGTATGCTTTAATGGAAGGTATTAGTCCCACTTTAAGCAATATTTTAGATTTAAAAATAACCAAAATACCCAAGAAATGTACTTGTTGAGTGATAAATGGCACCCAACGTGTGCTATGCCAAAAACTGGCTTAATAGGCATGGTTAAATAGTTGAAGAAAATTCATACCAAGAAAAGAGCCTCACAGTCCTGAAGCTTGGATGACAATGAAAAATGTCTTCTGTAAGCTTAATATCCTTCACAACCAGCTTGAAGGAGAAGTTTACCGAGTCAAGGCCAGCTCTACATATTTATCATAGTGCAGTATTTATTTACTGATATCATTTTTCTTTCAAAAAGACTTATACTGCATGCAACTTCAAGGTCAGCAACAGATATCGTAAGGTGCAAACCAATATATATGCCGAGAGAACGTACCCTTGACTTTGTCCCCAGTCACTGCGTATACACAGGTGTGGATGGTTGGGATCTGGAGCATAACCGTCATGGCAGCTACATTCACCTAGGAAATGCAAAAAAAAAAAAAAATGTTTAATATGCAAATGAGAACCAAAAGAATGTTAATGTATGAAAATAGCGATTCAAAAAAATCTACCAAATTTTTTCTTTTTAGGAATTACAAATATTTAGTCCAAAATATTGAGAAAAAAATGACTGACTGTCCATCACTGGAGCAAATTATTTTTGAAGCACTTATACATATGAAATATTAACTAATGCCATGCTCTATGTTCAATGACACCCTACCAAACAACGGGTCACAGGTATAATGACCAACTTCTTATGACCACACAACAATTGGTCATATGGTGCTCATGTAAGAAAGAATAATCCCAGGTTTGGTAAAATCTACTTAATTACATTGGTCCAAATTGAACTGATTCTTCCAAATGGCCACCATGGCAATGTATAAACTATACCTTTGGAATCCCTCTAGAACTGGCTTTCTCAACCAGGGTTCCTTGAAACCCTAGGGTTCCTCCAAGGGTTGTTAGGGGTTCCTTGAACAATGAGCAATTTCTGCTCCTCAGATGAGTAACCACTAGCACCAATGATCTTTTTGGCTTTCTGTAAGTGGGGGCATCTCTCAAATGGCCACAATGGCCATGTATATACCATACCTGTGGGATCCCTCTAGAACAAACTTTCTCAGCTGGGGTTCCTTGGAACCCTATATTTCTTCCAGAGGTTGTTGGGGGGTTCCATGTGCAATAAGCTATTTCTGCCCCTCAGATGAGTAACCACTAACACCAATACTCTTTTTAGCTTTCTGTAAGTGCGGGGGTCTCTCAAATGGCCACAGTGGTCATGTATATACCATATAGATCCCTCTAGAACAGCCTTTTTCAAACGGTTCCTCCAGAGGTTGTTAGGGGTTCCTTGAGCAATGAGCAATTTCTGCCCCTCAGATCAGTAACCACTAACACCAATGATCTTTTTGGCTTTCTGTAAGTGGGGGATTCTTTCAAATGGTCACAATGTCCATGTACATACCATACCTGTAGAATCCCTCTTGAACAGCCTTTCTCAACCAGAGTTCCTTGGAACCCTAAGGTTCCTCCAGAAGTTGTTAGGGGTTCCATGCGCAATAAGCAATTTCTGCCCTTCAGATGGGTAACCACTAGCACCAATGATCTTTTTGACTTTCTGTATGTGGGAGATTCTTCCAAATGGCCACCATGGCCATGTATATACTATACCTGTGGAATCCCTCTAGAACTGGCTTTCTCAACCAGGGTTCCTTGAAACCCTAGGGTTCCTCCAAGGGTTGTTGGGGGTTCCTTAAGCAATGAGCAATTCCTGCCCTCAGATGAGTAACCATTAGCACCAATGATCTTTTTGACTTTCTCTATGTGGGGAAATCTCTCAAATGTGCACAATGGCCATGTATATACCATACCTGTGGGATCCCTCTAGGTCTTTTTTTTTTTGTCAAAACATTTTATTGAATAAAGATACAATACAGCAAAGTAAACAACCATATGCGAGCAAACATGCACATACAGTAGATAACAAAACAATTAAGTCACCCACCCACATATGCAAACATAAAAGGGCCAATAGGACTCAGGACCAACTCCAATCATTGCATACTCCGATCTATACAGAACGGTCCTGGAGCAAGTACTGAATCTTGCATAGAATGTATAACCCGCAAGGGTAAACCAAAAAACCCACTGTAAGGCACTCAAAGCGAACGGGTCATGACCCTGTTTGTGGACGTGCCCTGGGCCCAACCGGCCCAGGCACAGCAACGAGGGGGGGGGGGTCGTACCAAAAGAGAACATGAAAAATGGTCGTTAGAAAAGGCTGAGGAGAGGTGCGAGCCGCGTGGGCCAGCCAGACGGGTCGGAGCACCCAAATAAGGTAGGGGGGGGAGGGAGAAAGAGGGAGGGGAAGGAAGGAGGAGGGAGGGCGAGGAGGGGGAAGGGGAAGGCGGTGGAAAGGGAGAGGAGAGAAAAAAAAAAAGGGGGGGGGGGAGAAGTGGGGACACCTAGAAGCTAATATCTATCCGTGTGTAATGATAGCCAGCCAAAGGATCCCTCTAGGTCTGTCTTTCTCAGCCAGGGTTCCTTGGAACCCTATAGTTTTTTCAGTGGTTGTTGGGGGGTTACATGCGCAGTAGGCTATTTCTGCCCCTCAGATAAGTAACCACTAGCACCAATGCTCTTTTTGGCTTTCTGTAAGTGTGGAGGTCTTTCAAATGGCCACAATGGCCATGTATATACCATACCTGTGGGATCCCTCTTGAACAGCCTTTCTCAACCAGAGTTCCTTGGAACCCTAAGGTTCCTCCAGAAGTTGTTAGGGGTTCCATGCGCAATAAGCAATTTCTGACCTTCAGGTGGGTAACCACTAGCACCAATGATCTTTTTGACTTTCTGTATGTGGGAGATTCTTCCAAATGGCCACCATGGCCATGTATACACTATACCTGTGGAATCCCTCTAGAACTGGATTTCTCAACCAGGGTTCCTTGAAACCCTAGGGTTCCTCCAAGGGTTGTTAGGGGTTCCTTGAGCAATGAGCAATTTCTGCCCCTCAGATGAGTAACCACTAGCACCAATGATCTTCCCAATGGCCACAAATGTAAGGAGCATTCTTCTCAATGACCACCACACTATGTACAGTGAGCTGTAGATATAGTCGTTTTCTGCCCAGAGCTCCCTTAGACTAGAAAGTTATTTCAGGGGTTCCACAGTGTTAAAAAAAGGTTGGGAAAAGTTGCTCTAAAAGCTGGAAATCAATATAGTGGGGCACCAGGACTCCAGTGATCACCATCAGCTCAAGTCCCATGCCAAGTGGCTGCCCTGCTTCACTCTAAGCACAGAAGCTCGGCCACAGGACATGGACTCAATTCAGAAATCACTTTGCATTTTCTCAATGAATGCAAAATGTGCTCCAATCTGATTGGATGAGATGGAGAGAAGGGGTGGTGGCATCATTACCTCCACCTCTTCCAATTAGGGAATGTTTTGCATTCATTGAGAAAATGCAAAGAGATCTCTGAATGGTGTCTGTGCCCAGTGGACAACCTCCTGTGTCCATGCAGCAGAGCAGCCTCTCGGCATGGGAAGCTAGTGGAGATCACTGTAGTAGTAGTGATGTAGGGGTGCCTACTACAGTGATTTCCAGCTTCTAGAGCAGAGGTTGCCAACGTATGAGCTAAAGGGGGCCTCAAATGGGGCCCATGGCATCACCAGAGGGCCGCACACAATGTTTAATACAGTAAATGTAATGCTTGAGAGGCCCGTCAGAATCTACAGACCTAATAGAAGAAATGAGGGTTGGAGAGTGTGGACTTGGTAATTAAGATGGACAGTTTTAGTTGAATTTTAACCACCTGCCGACCGTGTACTGTAGACATATGGTAGCAAGACGGCTCTCCTGCACTGGATCACGTACCTTCTATGTGATCCAGCACTTCCAGGTTTGGGGCACACACATGTGCCACTGGCACCCACTCCTGCTGAGATTAAACACAGCTGATTGGCGGGAAAGGCAGACTCTGTCCGCCGGCACCCGCCGGTGCTTCAGTACACTGACAGAATGGCGGTCTGCCTATGTAAACAAGGCAGATCGCTGCTCTGTCATTACAGAAGACATGGATCCATACCTTCTCCTAATACAAGCACCTCCCCCACAGTAGTAAAGCACATGTCAGGCACACATTTAACCCTTTTTAGCCCCTGGTGTTAACCCCTTTCCTGGGGACACCAGGAAGACGTTATCTATGACGAAACGCATTGGGAAGGCGTGCTGACGTCACCCATGATACCCGGAAGTCGGGCGGCCGTGTTCTGTTGAATTCTGCCGATAATAACGCTACTATTCCTTTACCATTTGAGTTTTTTACCTTAATTTAATAAAGTGTTCCCCTACTTACTACACTGTGGCCCCTTTCTTTCATATTCCGTTTGGGAGTGTCGGGCCCGGACTGTTTTAGTGCAGTGGCTGGTCTATGATTACGGTTCCCTGCTGGACGTGTCAGAAAGAGGCATCACGCCACCTACAGGATCCCGTTGGAGTTTCTGTTATATATTGGATGCTTGTCTTTATCTTCCCTCCGGTAAGCGTTTAGCGTGCCCTTAGCATGCAGCACTGATTGTGGAGGAAGTCACAATATTTGGTGAAGGATTCCTTTCTTGCACTCGGCACCCATTTTTGGACTTTTAATTTTTTCTTTATCTTTATGGACGTTATTTACCATTAGATTGTTTCACTGCCATGATTTATTCAATTGGACATTATGGTATAATTTTGAAGCACAGTTTATCCACTTAAGCCCCGGAGGATTTGGCTGCTAAACGACCAGAGGGTATTTTGCGATTCGGCACTGCGTGACTTTAACGGACAATTGCGCGGTCGTGCGACGCTGTACCTAAACGAATTTGGCGTCCTTTTTTTCCCACAAACAGAGCTTTCTTTTGGCGGTATTTGATCACCTGTGCGATTTTTTGATCACGCGCTATAAACAAAAAAAGAGCGTAAATTTTGCAAAAATAGCAATATTTTTCCCTTTTTTTTATATGAAATTCCCCCAAAAAAAAATGTAAAAATCAAAATTTTTTAATATTTTCGGCCAATTTGTTTTATGCTACCTATGTTTGGTAAAAAAAATCGCAAAAAGCGTATTTTGATTGGTTTGCGCAAAAGTTATTGCGTTTACTAACAAAGGGAAAGATTTTTGTCATTTTTGTTGTTTTTTTTTTTAACGCGTAATGGCGGCGATCTGCGATTTTTTTTGCGGTACTGCGACATTGCGGCGGAAAGATCGGACCCTTGACTGACATTTTTGACACTTTTGGGGTTACCAGTGACATTTCTACAGTAATCAGTGCTATATATATGCACTGTTACTGTAAAAATACACTGGTAGTGAAGGGGTTAACTTTATTTGAGAGGGAGGGGCTGTGTGTGTCCCTAGGGGCGTGATTCTAACTGTGATTGGCTGTGGCTTCAACTGTATGCAGAGTGATCAATGGATCTACATAGTAGATCCATGTGATCAGCTCTCATACAGAGAGGAGAATGACAGGCAGCTTGTTTACACAAGCTGCCTGACTATCTCCCTCTCCCCCGCCGATCGCAGAGTGGCCGGCGGCGATCGGGTCCGCCGGTCACACGCGCGGGGGGGTCCGTGACCACGCGGGAGCGGGGGTGCGCCTCCGGCGGCGCGCGCTCGCTCCCTAAACCCTCACAGGCGAGCGACGTAGACCTACGTCACTTTGCCTGTGAGGGGCTGACCGCCGCCGTAGATAGTCGTGCGGCGGTCGGCAAGTGGTTATTGTCATCACAATTTTTTAGTTTGATTTTAGTATCATTGTGTCAATTTAGCGCGGCTCTTTTTTTGTATTTATTCTTTGGGGTTTCCCACTACGGCTGCAGCTTTTCACATTTATAATTTATTTTGTTACCATTTATATTGGTTTATTCACTTTTCACATTTGTGCTTAGCGCGGTTATTTTTTATACACATGTTTTTAAGCACTGATCACTGTATTGGTATCCCTGGTCCCGAAAGTGTCAAAAGTGTCATTTAGTGTCCTGACTGCCTGCCGCAATATCGCAGTCCGACTATAAGTAGCTGAAAAAAAAAAATCCCATAGTTTGTAGACGGCTAAATCTTCCAGAGCTGAAGTTATAAAGAACAATTCCACCCCCCTCCCAAAAAAAAAATACATAAAGCCGACCGTTGGAAGCATAAATTTGGGACTTCTTTGGCAATTTTCACCACATTGAATAAGCTAAGGGAAAATTCCCTTGCAAAGTGAACAGCCTTTTCGTCCTTTTGTAAATCAGCCCCATTTTACTAAAGAAATGCAGGACCTAAAAGGGAAAGAGGAATATTTAAAGCTTTTTTTTTTTCCCCGTGTAATTGCTGTGTAGGATGAAGAGAATGAAGTCATAGCTGTGGAAGGCGGTAAAAATATAAAGATTTTAGAGAAGATTATCCAAATTAATTTGATGTATATGATTGAGTGTCTCTGTGGAGAAAGGTATGTAGGAAGAACAACTAAAAAAATTAAGAGAATGAATGAATAGGAATATATGTTTTATTTATTTATATATATATATATATATATATATATATATATATATATATTAATAATTTTTTTTTTTTTAGTATGTAAGAAGAACAACTAAAATATTAATAGAATTATATATATATATATATATATATATATATATATATATATATATATATATATCTCATTCTCTTAAAAAAAAATTTAATTTTATATATATAATATATATATAAAATATATATTCCTATTCATTCATTCTCTTAATATTTTAGTTGTTCTTCCTACATACCTACATAATAATAAAAAAAAATTAATAATATATATATATATATAATTACACTATATTACCAAAAGTTGACACCTGCCTAAACTTTAATGGCATCCCAGTCTTAGTCCGTAGGGTTCAATATTGAGTTGGCCCACCCTTTGCAGCTATAACAGCTTCATCTCTTCTGGGAAGGCTGTCCACAAGGTTTAGGAGTGTGCCTATGGGAATGTTTGACCATTCTTCCAGAAGCACATGTGTGAGGTCAGCCTCTGATGTTAAAGAGAAGGCCTGGCTCTCAGTCTCCGCTCTAATTCATCCCAAGTTCCTCCACCCCAAACTCGCTCATCCATGTCTTTATGGACCTTGCTTTGTGCACTGGTGCGCATTCATGTTGGAGCAGGAAGGGGACATCCCCAAACTGTTCCCACAAAGTTGGGAGCGTGAAATTGCCCAAAATGTCTTGGTATGCTGACGTCTTAGGAGTTCCCTTTGATGGAACTTTAAGGGGCCAAGCCCAACCCCTGAAAAACAACCCCACACAATAATCCCCCCTCCACCAAATGATTTGGACCAGTGTACAAAGCAAGGTCTATAAAGACATGGATGAGCAAGTTTTGGGTGGAGGAACTTGACTGGCCTGCACATCATTTGGTGGATGGGGGATTATGGTGTGGGGTTGTTTTTCAGGGGTTGGGCTTGGCCCCTTAGTTCCAGTGAAGAGAACCCTTGAGGTATCTGGACCTTTTAACAGTGGTATGGCACTTCAGCATGTTTCCTACTTTTTGGATTGTCTCCTTAACTTTTATTGAAAAAAGTCGTATCTGGACTTTTTAGAAGTGGTGTGATGCTCCAATTTCCATTTTTGTTCCAAGCTAAGCTCGTTGGGTCAGTTTTTTTGTCTTGGCGCTCTTCTATAAGGTTGTATTTCTGGACTGTCGTCGGTAGAAATTGATAGATGTTTCGTATGGCTCTTTCTACTAAAACAATTTCCTGCGCTATTACCGGGCACAGTGCAGGATGGTTTTATGTTTGAAGAAGGCTATAAAAAAAGCCCCAGACAGGCAAGGGAAGCATTTGATGAGAAAGTGTAGCTGAAACAATAATTGATCCTTTATAAATACAGTAAATGTCATCCTTTCTGTGAATTTAGGACATTTTCTTGTCTGAAATTGGTACATTTTGATACTGATACAGCTGCTGTTTCTTTAAACCCCCCGTTATTTTGCTTATTTTAGGACAGTTTTATATATTGCTATTTGCTTTTCTTTTAACTTAAATTCAAACCAATGAAGAAAAATACATTCTTAGAACCCTCCTAGTGAGAAAGTATAGTTTTAGCTCCGTCGGCTTATCAGAGGGGCTGCAGGTAAATCTAAATTGTTCCCTACCAGAGAGCAGGATCTGTTAGTGAGGTCTGCTCATTGTGCTCAGTATGAGATTCATTCAGTCTAGAGAGTTTCACACTGGTCCAATAGGGAGGCATGCAGGGGCTGACTGGAAGATTTCGGCCAAAGGGGCAAGTACAAAGCGGAGGCCCGTGGTGCAGTGACTCAGCCCCCCTCCCACTCTCCCTCTTCCCAGCCTCCTCCTGACCCCCATTCCAGGCTGAAGCTCTGCTCCAGGTACTCTCTACTTACTGGCAGAATCCAAGTTCCCGACCTGGCCAACAAGGGGTGGTTGGGGGGAACAGGGACAGCTTAGAATTGAATATGGTTTTGATGGATCTACCATAAGGTGAATTTTCCTTCAAAGTAGCAGGTCCATGTTGAAAATATAGTATAGGTGGACCCTGTTCTCGTCCTAGGCTGCTAAATCCCTGATAACGACAAATGGAACGCTTGCCATGTAGTAAATTCTTGGATGTATTTGGAGGTGGGCTTGGTTAAAAGTATCAATTACATCCAAAGCCTTTTGGGGGGAGAGGGGGACGCCTTCCCCTTCTTTAGGGCAAGAACAGTGGATGTTAATAAAATCACGACAGAATGCACTGAGGCTTGATGAAGACTAGCGTCTTCTGAACCTGCGCCCTCTGCTGTGTCTGGTGATGTCTCTTCTTGCTAAGCCACCTGGGATGCTGGACAGCTCCCTGTCTGATCCATTGGATAGTCTAGCCTTTTGCCTTGTTTCTGCCGAACCTTGAACTCTTTGCTCCTCCCATGAACTTCCTGATTTAAGCTATGCCTTTGCACTTCCCGTTTTCCAGATTATTATGCTCTCCCCAGTCAATATCTTGCTCTTCTCACCTTGTCACTCCTGCAGCTGTCCACATCTCCACTACCACTCGTTACCAACTTTTGGCTTTTTCCTCAACTACAGTTCTAGTTCATCCCAACCTGCAACCACGTGTTACAGACCTTTGGCTTGTTCTCCGACTACGTTTGTGCTTGATCCCAAACTGCAACCATTTGTTACCAACCTTTAGCTTGTTCCTTGACTACGCTTTGGCTTGATCCCAACCTGCAACCACTTTACAGACCTTTAGCATGTTCCTCAACTACGCTTCTGCTTGATCCCAACCTACAACCATTTGTTACTGACCTCTGGCTTGTTCCTCGACTACACTTTTGCTTGATCCCAACCTGCAACCACTTTACAGACCTTTAGCTTGTTCCTCAACTACGCTTCTGCTTGATCCCAACCTACAACCATTTGTTACTGATCTTTGGCTTGTTCCTCGACTACACTTTTGCTTGATCCCAAACTGCAACCACTTTACAGACCTTTAGCTTGTTCCTCAACTACGCTTCTGCTTGATCCCAACCTACAACCATTTGTTACTGACCTTTGGCTTGTTCTCGACTACGTTTCCACTTAATTCCACCCTTCAACCCCTCATTATCGACCTTTGGCTTGTTTACTGATTATGCTTCTGCTTGATCCCTACCTGCTATATCTGCTTCTGAACCCTGGCTTGCTCACCTCCTTGTGGGGTGATCCTGAGATACTAACACACAGCAAAATCTATCTCCGCCATCAGGCGCTCTGGTGAACATTAGTTACTGCTTAGACTCTGCACCTTGGGTGAGCCTGCATCATCTGCCAGGGTAATGAAGAGAGATAACACCGCTCAGGCTAGTCAAAGTCCACAATTCAAGGTGGGTTCCTTCAAGCCACCAGGAGAAGCATTAAGGAAGAAAATGGTCGCACACCACCATGGAATCCAATGAAGAAAAGTTCCTTCATTAACATAAGTTGTACAAGGTACAGCAGGGTAGGACAGTAGACGCATTTCACACAACTGCTACGTGTTTTGTTCACTACCCTGCTGTACCTTGTACCACTTGTATTAATAAAGGAACTTTTCTTCATTGGATTCCATGGTGGTGTGCGACCATTTTCTTAATCTGCCAGGGTGACCTGCTGCTGTACTTATGCAGCTGGTTGGTGGGAGCCTCCCTACTGCTATAGCTACCGGTCGTCCAAGCCTGACCCCTGGTCGTCCAAGCCTGACCCCTGGTCGTCACATGATGGCACAAAAGGCAGGCAAACTACATTGTCTGTATTTGACGCTCTTAATTATTAAAAGTTTCAAAAAGTCCTTTAAATGAGATGAACTTTTGTACCAGGAGCTCATCCATACAGATCCAATAACTTACCGCTTTGGGTGGCATATACCATTTATTAATCAAGTAGGCTGTTAGGTCATTTGAGCACATTTTTTTCCTTTGCTCCTAAAAGAACAAAACACACCAAATCATGAGATAATAGTTTGTATTTTAGTCAAAAAAGGAAGGTTCACCACCCACACCAAGGGTTTTTATGTCTGGTGAGCCCTACACTAATGCTACATAGTACATAGCTGACATGGCCTATTTTCTACCATTCTGTAAATGGCTTTTAGTAGTATTCACATTTTAATTTTTTCAGATTGTTGCTATGAAACTTAAAACTGATAGTGAGTCATGCCATGTCCGTAGCTAAAGCTTCTTCATTCATGTGAAAAAGCTTTATGCTGTTTGTATGGATACTTATAACACCTCTGTTGTGGAACATCATTAATGCTCTATATTAGGACATTGTGGATATGTTAATATCCTTGTGTGATTCCCATTTCATGTAACCTCAACAAACGCCTACTTCTACGCCTTACTAGTCTTCTCTTCTGGTCAATCTCTCAATGGAAGGTTAGTTTAATTTCTCCAAAGAAGATGAAAACCCAGATAAGTGTGACTTTAGTTTTTAGAAGCAAAATTTCTAGCAGATCTCATGTCCTCATATTAATACCAGAAGAGGATGGAAATTCCTTACTAGCCAATGTACCTTTGTACTAATCTATAGCAGTTAGATGTCAGCAGAAGAAGGGTGGGTTCCTCTGTAGACAGGTGCAGTCTATTTTCTCCACTGTAGGTGGCGCTTGACTATAGCAGCATTGCAGTAGGAGAGGTCAAGAGGAACATGGTTCAGTTTCTCTATGGTTCCCTGGGTCAATGGGGAAGCTATCAGATTGGATGCTGCTGCCCCATGTGACTCTAGTAGCAATCTTGGGTCAAGCAGAGCCTATTTAAGGCGCTGGCTTCCAGGCTTGGCGGGTATTTCCCATGTGGGTAGTGTAGGGACAGGTCACTCATCTGACAGGGACAGTGATTAGCGTCAGGGAGAAGTTCCAGACAAGTAAGGAAAGGATAGGTGCACACTATCCTTTCTGTAGACCTCCCCATTTGGGCACGGACCAGCCTCACCACCACTTGTGAGATCCTCTGTGCTATATACCGCTGTTGCATTCTGTAACTGTTTTGCGCTGGGTGTCTTCCCTCCGGGCTTGGTGTGACTTTAGTTTAAGAGGCAAATTTCCTAGCAGATCTCATGTCCTCGTATTAATAACAGAAGCAGGTGTAAATTGCTTATCAGCCAATGTACCTTTGTACTGATATATAGCAGTTAGATGTCAGCAGAAGAAGGGTGGGTTCCCCTGTAGACAGGTGGTCTATTTTCTCCACTGTAGGTGGCGCTTGACTATAGCAGCATTGCAGTAGGAGAAGTCAAGAGAAACATGGTTCAGTTTCTCTATGGTTCCCTGGGTCAATGGGGAAGCTATCGGATTGGATGCTGCTGCCCCATGTGACTCTGGTAGCAATCTTAGGTCAGGCAGAGCCTATTTAAGGCCCTGGCTTTCGCTGGTGGGTAGTGTAGGGACTGGTCACCCATCGGACAGGGACAGTGATTAGCGTCAGGGATAGGTTTCAGACGAGTAAGGAAAGGATAGGTGCACACCATCCTTTCTGGAGACCTCCCCATTTGGGCACGGACCAGCCACACCACCACTTGCGAGATCCTCTCTGCTAAACACCGCTGTTGCATTCTGTAAGTGTTCTGCGTTGGGTGTCTTAACTCCGGGCTTGGTGTGAATTGCTAAACTCTAACTTTAATACAAGTTCTGTTCCTGCAACTGGACTCTGAGTGTTCACTGCCATTGCATCAGGTTGAACCTCCCCACACCTCTAGTATACTGTTAGGGCTTATAGTTGACTGAGGGATTAGATACAGAAGACCGCTCCAGATAGTTGGCTGAGGGATTAGATACAGAAGACAGCTCCAGATAGTTGGCTCAGGGATTAGATACAGAAGACAGCTCCAGAGGGAAGTATGGAAGGATTTAGGGTCAGTGAAGCAGGGTTCTTACTATCATAGCATTCCAATATAGTGCCCTTCTCTAATTAGACTGCTAGGATAAATTTAGTTTTTGGCATCACTGTAATGAGTGGAGCGGTGATCTATTACTTTTGTCTGTTCAGAGTTTCCTGAGCTAGGTGTTTAATTCCTGAGAGTCAAATGACCAGCTTAAAAATGTATCCTGTTCCAGCCAATCCTTGGAAGGAGGCATTCAGAAGATGGTTGGGGGGATAATAAATGTTTGGGAGGCCTAGGCAGAGCGTTGTTTTCTCTCCAGGGAGGGTTCCAGTCCTCCCGGGGCTGGTGCCCCTTGGAGAGAGTTAGTGCTACAAGAAAATGCAGTCTGTGCATCAAAAGAAGCTGTACTGAGGGCCTGGAGAATATTAATAAAAGATTATTTGCTGGAGGGCACTGCCTTGAAGTCCTGGTCTGGAGAAATGTTTTTTCTCCTTCACTGAGGATCTGCCTGCGGATACTGGGTGGCAGACAGGTCCTGGAACACTGAGTAAAGACCTTGTTGAGGACAATTAGTTGTGCCAGAATGGAAGTAAGTGCCAGAAGTGGCTATATTGACTGCTGCCATAGGGTCCAAGATATACCAGTAAGTCCATGTTACCTCCAGGACAAGCTGCAATTAGAAGATTAGTGAGAAGTTTGCCCTCCCATTGTTGCTATTAATTGTTTGAGGTATCATGTGACCCTAAAGCCCTCTCCTGTTAAAGTTCTTTAGGAATAAATACTAAAAAGACATTCCCTGGACCGAGCCCGAATTGTCTGTGTGCATGGATCTGTGCTTGTGTGACTGCCAGCCTCTGTACCACTTTGGGAGAAACTATCTGCTTACCTTCGGGGGTAAGCGCTACATCCAAAAAAAAAAAGAATCTGCTCTATCATAAAAGCCTGGTATGAAAATGTATTTGAATTTTCCGGTACAAAGACTGTTTCACCTGCTCCCCTGCCCTCTACCATGTTCCACTCCATCAAGACCATAATAGTAGACTCTATGATGATGGAGTTAAACACATTGGAGGGCAGAGCAGCAGGTGGAACAGCCTTTGTTCCGGAAAGTACTAATAAATATTCATAGCAGACTTTTATGATGGTGAGTGGTTTCTTTCTCCTTGTTGGATGCTAAGAATGTGGAGCTGATCATTAAATGCTTGAAGCCAACTAGTTTGTCTGCAACATAAAGTTCTTACTAGGCGATTGATTCTTGACAGAGGAGGATTTAAGACCCTTGGACTTGAGGGTGCAACATAACCAACTAGACTTTCATGGTAGGAGCATATTTCCTAAGACCATTGGTCTCCAAACTGCGACTTGAGGGCTGGATGCAGCCATTTGTAAGTCTTTATCTGGCCTTTTGGGTACCATTCCTCCCACTGATACAAGGCCCTAGTTACATAGTTACATCCATAGTTGTTGAGGTTGAATAAAGACAATAGTCCATCCAGTTTAACCTGTGTAGGTGTAGTTCTACCACTAATACAAGGCACTATTCCTGCCACTGATGCCAACATTGGGGTGCTATGCCCTTCCACTGACACCAACGATGGGGAGCTATTCCTGCCACTGACACCAACAATAGGGTACTATGCCTCCCACTGACACCAATGACGGGACACTATTCCTCCCACTGACAACAATGATGGGACACTATTCCTCCCACTGATACCAATGATGGGGCACTATTCCTCCCACTGATACCAATGATGGGGCATTATTCCATGCACTGATACCAACAATGGGGCAATATTCCCCCCACTGATACCAATGATAGGGCACTATTCCTTCCCCCGGTACCAACAATGGGGCAATATTATTCCCACTAATGCCAATGATGGGGCATTGTTTACCCCCTTTGATGCTGGGACATTTTCTACTCACACTGCCCAAATTTTGGCCCCCTCAAAGTCTGAAGGATAGTAGACTAGCTCTATGTTGAGAAAGTTTGGACACCATTGCTGTAGATCAGCAAAAGTGCACCAAGCAAAATGTGCACAACACAAGATCCATAAAGTCATGGATGAGGGAGTTTGGGGTGGAGGAACTTGACTGGGCTACACAGAGTCCTGACCTCAACCCGATTGACTGCGAGCTAGGCTTTCTCTCCCACATCAGTGCTCTGAAGAAGGGGGGACACCCCTGAAACACGTAATATACATTTGGAGGTTTACATCCCACTACTGTTTGTACTAGCGGACTATGCTAAGTGGAAACTTCCAGTGGACTTGCACTTTTATTTCGCATGTTATTTCATCTCCTTTGTGAGTATGATGTATATGCTTTTATAAAAATAAATTGTTGCAAAGGTAATGCGCTAGGCTGGTGCGCCCTCTGTATTTTTTCCATTTAGATCTCCAACATCAGTGCCTGACGTCACAAATTCTCTTCTGGAAGAATGGCCAAACATTCCCATAGACACACTCCTAAACCTTGTGGACGGCCTTCCCAGAAGAGTTGAAGCTGTTCTAGCTGCAAAGGGTGGGCCAACTCAATATTGAACCCTACGGACTAAGACTGGGATACCATTAAAGTTCATGTGCGTGTAAAGGCAGGCGTCCCAATGCTTTTGGTAATATAGTGTATGTAAATTGGATCTTTCATGTAAATGGAAGGTCCTCTTCACTTACAGCACCACGCTCCGAAACATCAATGGCTAAAAAAAAAAGCCTTTGGAAAATTAGGTTTGCCAAAAAAAATAGCTTGCTTTTGATATCCCTGGAAGGAGTTGATGATGTTATTGTCACACTGCTGTCTCTTCAATGAGCTGGTGCCCAAAATCTCACCAGAATGTTCTCCTGACCATTGCAGGTCAAGTTGTAGGCTTCAGGTTTCTGGAGGTTTCTCATGCGTGTACACGAGTGGAACAACATTGAACGAAGTAGTGTGCTTGTGGACTGCTAGATGGAGATGACCATCACTACTGTACATTACATGTATAAAGTTTTCTCCAACATTTTTTACAAACTAACAGCTGAAAGTAGACGAGTTTTTAAGAGACAAACTGCAATGTAAACCTGTAGGTAAAAAGATGAAAGTAGGCGCTGATAACGGTGGGCGTGTGAATTTATTTGGGTGAGCGTTGTAATCTTATTGTGGATAGTATGCTATCAGGTGTGTCTATCGGATGTATAGACTTTGATCTGATATATATATTGTATAAATAATACTTTCCAAAAAGGTGGGACAAGTGTATAAATGTGAGTTTAGCTCAAACCATATATATTATCGCATGTGAAATAATATAGTATAAAATGAAGACCCAAAAATAAAATGATGGTAAATTATCTATCACAATATACGTGCAACCTTTGTGACTGTTGTGATAGCTGATAACATAATTAGTGACAGTTGTGATTATTACTGAAAAAATTAAATATAGTCAATGTGCTGAATAATCATATCAATGAATAGATATCTGACAGGAAAAATAATAATTCACAAAATTATTGTGCAACTGGTGATAATAGTCAATAGTAACTCAAATAAAATCTTCAGTGTATTTTGTTCTCCAACTTATGCTCTTGTGCAATAAGCAATCTATATTTCTTACCAGATGGCCTTAGGTCTCAAAGACCTAAATCACTTTTGATCCCTTTAAAGCAGGGGTGGGGAACCTACGTCCCAGGGGCTGTATGCGGCCCTCAAAGTCATTTGGTCCGGCCCCCGGAGAGTCTGTGTCTCTCAGCTGATCTGTCAGAACAGAGCCAATGCTTCCTGTATAGTTCCGGCTCCGTTCTGACAGTCTGAGTCACAGACGGAGTGATATCAAATGCACTCCGCCTGTGACCAATACAGGAAACATCGCCTCTTCCTCCCCTCCAGTGCGGCGCCGCTGCTAGCCAGCATTTACCGCCAGAAGAACACACAGCAGTACCAGCCAGAACCAGCAGTACCAGCCAGAGCCAGCAGTACTCAACAGCAGTACCAGCCAGAGCCAGAATTACTCACAGCAGTACCAGCCAGAGCCAGCAGTACTCACAGCAGTACCAGCCAGAGCCAGCAGTACCAGCCAGAACCTGCAGTACCCACAGCAGTACCCACAGCAGTACCAGCCAGAGCCAGTAGTACCCACAGCAGTACCAGCCAAAGTCAGCAGTACCCACAACAGTACCAGCCAGCAGTACCTACAGAACAGTACCAGCCAGCAGTACCCAAAGCAATACCAGCCAGCAGTACCAGCCAGCAGTACCCACAGCACCATACCTGCCAGCAGTACCAGCCTTAGCCAGCAGTACCCAAGGCAGTACCTACAGCACAGTACCAGCCTGAATCAGCAATACCCACAGCAGTACCAGCCTGAGCCAGCAGTACCAGCCAGCAGTACACACAGTACAAGCCAGCAGTACCAGCCAGCTATACCCACCAGCATTACCCGCCAGCAGTTCTTTTCAAAGCTTACCACCATAAAGTCGACTGCATTCCAGACTGACCGACGCAAACCTGGAAAACCAGTTGCGAGTAGCAACATCATCAATACCAGCTAACATCACACACCTCACCAAAGAAGTAGTTGCAGCCATCACATTAGGGGTGAGTTAATTAAAATTTTGACCAAATGGAACAGGCACATTTTTAAATTGATCATTTTGTACGGCCCCCGAATGATTTTATAAATACCCAAATGGCCCTTGGCAGAAAAAAGGTTCCCCACCCCTGCTTTAAAGGATGGATCGGTCCTGCACCGAACTCCTCCACATCAGTAGTAAGGCAGGTCTTTCAATGGGGCTGGATGGTGGTATACACAGGATACCCTCACCCTCTTTCTCCTTAACAAAACCTTAGGATGTGGGTCTCAGGCCGGTGTATATAGAAAACAGTGGGAAGCCCAAATATAGTGAAATACCATTTTTATTGGAATAATAAAATCAAATAAAAAATGGCTGCTTAAAATCAGTAGTGCCCTCCTGGCACTAGGTGAATGTGCTGTTTGCTGTTAAAGAGTCTGTAATGGTTAGGTGGTATCACTCTGTATTGAAACAGAGTTTCATATACAGTCCTTGTAGCGTGGCAGCGGTCGGGGTGCATTCCAAACGGGGAGGAAGTGACGTCGCTGGCTCTCTGTGTTTCCGGGTTTACTTTAGACCACAATGCATTTCGCAGTATGGCGTCATCAGGAAGTCTACTACAACCCGGTACCGACGGCTGTATATAGGGCTTACTCATCGGCTATTGGATGACTAGAAGAGCCTTCCTGCAATGTAATCCTGATGTCTAGGGTTTAGCTACTTTAAGTTGTTTTGGGGTATATTACATTAATACAAGATTTTCTCCATAGAGCCTTTAAAGAGGAGCTCCAGGCTCCTTCAGAAAAAAAATTAAAAATCAGCAGCTACAAATACTGTAGCTGTTGACTTTTAATAGTAGGGCAACTACCTGTCCACGAATCCAGCGATGTCCTCACCCAAACCAATTTTTCAATTGGCTTTTGGGTGCCGCCTCCGCAATCTCGGCTAAGGGAAACTGGCAGTGGAACCTTGCGGCTTGACAGCTGGTTCCCTACTGCGCATGCGCAAAGCATGCCGTGCATTGTGAATGGCCCAGCTGCAGGGGATGGAGGAGGGGGGCCGAAAACTGAAAAACTCAGCCAGAAGTGGGCACGGATAACGGTCAAAATCAGTCAGATGAGTGGAGCTTCCCCTTTTGGGTGGAGCTCCGCTTTAATGTAAACTTTTAGTTTCTTTGAGTTGATTCCTTTTTTCTATCTTTTTTAAATAATTCAATCACTTCAATTCCACTTCCTGCCCAGGCCAATTTTTAACTTTCAGCGCTGTCGCATTTTAAATAACAATTGCGCGGTCATGCAGCACTATACCCATGACATTTTTTGTCTTTTTTTTTTTTTTTTTAGATGAATAGAGCTTTCTTTTGGTGGTATTTAATCACTGCTGGGTTTTTATTTTTTGCTAAATAAACAAAAAAAGACAGAAAATTTTGGGAAAAAATATGTTTTTGTTAGTTTCTGTAAAAAATGTTGCAAATAAGTAATTTTTCTTGATCACTGATGTGCGCTGATGAGGTTGCACTGATGGGCACTGATGAGGTTGCACTGATGGGCACTGATGAAGCTGCCTTGATGGGCACCGATGAGGTTGCAATGATGGGCACTGATAAGGCTGCCCTGATGGGCACTGATGAGGCTGCCCTGGTGAGCACTGATGAGGCGGCCCTGATAGGCATGGATGAGGAGGCACTGATGGACACTGTTGAGGTTGCACTGATGAACACTGATAAGCTGCACTGATAGGCACTGATGAGGAAGGCTGCACTGATGAGGAGGCACCAAAGGGCACTTATGAAGTTGCACTGATGGGAACTGTTGAGGCTGCAATTATGTGCACTGATGAGGCTGCACTGATATGCACTGATGAGGTTGCACTGATATGCACTGATGAGGTTGCACTGATGTGCACTGATGAGGTTGCACTGGTGGGCACTGAGGAGTCAGCCCTGATGGACATGGATGAGGAGGCACTGATGGACACTGATGAGGTTGCACTGATGAACACTAAGAAGGCTGCACTGATGAGGAAGCACTAAGAAGGCTGCACTGATGAGGAGGCACCAAAGGGCACTGATGGGAACTGTTGAGGCTGAAATTATGTGCAATGATGAGGCTGCACTGATGAGGTTGCACTGATGAGGCTGCACTGATGAGGAGGTACAGATGGGAACAGATAAGCTGCACTGATGAGGAAACACTAACAAGGCTGCACTGATAATCAAGACACTGATGATCAGGCAATGATTATCACTGTAAATAATGTACTCACTCTCACTGTGCCCCAATGGATCGGCTCTCCTTTCCTAACACACTGTCTCTAACTAGCAAGTCTGTTTACGTTGTGCCAGCTGTGATTGGACACAGCTGATTACATGGTAAAGGGCCACTGTGATTGGCCCTTTGCCCAGATCTGTGATCCGCTGTGTTCAAGGCACACAGCGGTCACAGAGCACGCCTCCCCTGCACCCTAGGGGGGCACACTGGAGGCATGCACATAGAAGGGCATCCAGGGACATCCTCCAGAACTGGAGAGCCACACTGTAGCTGTAGCCCTATATCGACAAGTCATTAAGAAATCTTAAATTTTCTTTCAAGATCAAATCAAAATTATTTTGATCCATTGTTGTGGGGCCCTTAAACAGTGTGGGGCCCACAGGCTGGTTCCTATTCTGCCTATTTGGTAATCCAGCAATGCAGTACTGGTGTAGGTATATGAGGAAGGGTTGACAGTGGGGCACACCGGTATCTAATACTTCTGGAAGAGACTGATGAAAGCTACAATGCTATAAAGAAGGGGAGATAGGAGATACTGGCCCCCAGAGAGCCAAGTCTTCTGCCTTTTCTCTTGCAGGGCATCTTAATTTAGGACCGTCTTTTACCATGACCCGGTTGCTCTTAACAGTCAGCATTGTCTCCAAAAAGCCGTTTAAAGCTCCAACGATTAAACGATAAGGAAAAGTGTCCATAAAAGCGTGATCCATTTTGAACCAATTAAATGGTAACACTTTTATCACGGCTGGAATTGCTTTTCTTCACATTAATTCACTGTGTATGTTGTTGGATTTATTTGTTTCCCCCCCTTCAAAATCAATAAATTCAATGCACTTTGATGTCCCGATTATTCCAGATGTTTCTCAGCCTTCCTGCCTTTGTGATCGTCATTTTCTCGGAATCCTCTCTATTTATGAAACTTGTAAAAGCAAAATCAATGGGGATTTGGAAATTGAATTCAGCAGAATAAATCCCTTTGGTTAAGGTAGCAGATGAGACCTTCGGGGACATGGAGGAAAGGTTTCGCAATAGGAAACATTTTCACAGATTGTTGTGATTCATGGTTCTAAATTATCCTGGGGCCAGTCAATCCACCGGCCAATCTCAGCAGAGTTTGATGAGGACCTCTGGCTTATGGGTCAATAGGTTCTTGTTTTTAAAGTAGACGCAAACACTAAATCACTGTGACTCATAAACAATTGATAGCATTTTGTAGATGAAATACGATTTCCACCTCTTTTTTCTTCCCTTGTTGAATCCCAGTGTGGCTGATCCCCTGAAGCCTCCCTGTAGCCATCTCCTGTCTATA
Organism: Pelophylax lessonae; assembly: GCF_965119305.1. Classification (NCBI taxonomy): domain Eukaryota; kingdom Metazoa; phylum Chordata; class Amphibia; order Anura; family Ranidae; genus Pelophylax; species Pelophylax lessonae. The sequence continues at coordinate 290,610,166 of NC_138774.1, forward strand.
TGCAGTCTATTTTCCCCACTGTAGGTGGCTCCCGTCCGAAGCAGTACTTCAGCTGGAGGGGAAGTCTAGGGAAACCTGGTTTCTCTATGGTTCCCTGGAACAGTGTTCCAGTTGGCTACACTGCATCCAAGTGAGCCTGGTGGCCATCTTGGATCACGCAGAGTCTTTTTTTTTCAAATACTTTTTATTGGGGTTTTCTGAAAAAAAAACGAGAAATACCATAAAAAAACAATAAGCAGGCCAAATTAACCATAGTGGGGGCTTGGAAATGCCCCTCGGTATCCTTCTCTAGGGCTAAATGGAAAATTTAATGGATTATGACCCAAGAGAAGCTGGTTAGTATACTGGAAAGTTCTACAGCTAGGTTTGAATCTACATGAGAGTCATGGGCGATTTATGTGAAAGTCCCACTCTAGAGACCAAAGCCCCTGCCTCCCTCATTGGAAGGCTTTCGTGGTGGTGAATTCTCCCTGGACAATATTCTATTCCCTTGTTCCCCTTCTTCTTTCTTTTTCTGCTCTATCCCTCTCTTCCCCTCCCTCCTTTTTTCGGCAACTTCATTGTTGGACCTTACTAGGTCTTGGCATTCTCTTCTCACGCCCCATCCTGTAGCTGCCTGATACCGATTGGAGCTTCTTGACCGTGGGGTGGGTATAGATATGCTCGTCGCCTTCATTGGGTAGTGGGAAGCCATATGGGCCATGCCTAACCTCATCCTCGCTCCGGCCTCCGGCCTGAGGGTTCCCCTCCCTGCGCACAGCTGGTTCCCGATAGGGGTGCGCGGGGTGGGCCTCACCCTGGTGGAGGGTTAAATGTTAGCTTAGTATACCCAACTACTACCAATGTAGAAGCAATGTTCTAACGTGGTATCCCACTCATTTCTTGCACTAGGGGACAATTGTCTTATGAATGTTACCGATTGTTTGGATTCATTGTTTGTTATTACACTGTTGATTTTGAATGACTTACTCTGTTTTGTAATCTTTTCTCAATAAACAATTTATTGAAATTTAAAAAAACAATACGCAACATACAATGTCAGGTGTGTGACTCTTAACTTACAAGTAACGGGATAACCAATACCGTTTAGATTTGCTGTAAAAACAATCATATTGTGGTGAACACTTATGTGTAACAGTGCTTTAAGTGGGCCGGTATGCACTGGTACTCAGTACCGCCACTTCCAAATATGGCTCTTGAGCATACCGCCACCTCTCCGTGCGCCTTAGCGCGCTCATTTTGGACATCTGCGCCCTCAATTGCCCCCCAAGTGAGTCCCCCTGCTCCGGAGTCCCAGCCCAGGCCAGGGGGGTGCTCTGTGGGGACCCTGATGTGGGGTGGGGGGGCGACAAAATTTATAGGCTATAATAGACTACCGGCACCTTTTTTGGGCCACTTAAAGCACTGTGTAACAATAATGGGTAGAGTCGTAATAGGATCAAAGAACAACCATATAGAGAACATAACTCTAATAAAGAGAGTAGGGTGAGTAAGAGGGATAGATAGGAAGAAAGAGAGAGAAAGAGAAGGAAGAGACAAGCATGGGCAATCAAGTCAAGTTAATTTTTAATAGTTCGGGGGAGTCTGAATTCTAATACGGGAATAGGGGTTAGACGTTCATGCTGGCACCAGTCGCAGATTCCATCTTTCAGAGGATGCAAGACATTTATCAATGAAGGAGATCCATCTGAGGTTAAAGCACGTGAGATGTTGGCCGTGTTGTAGAGCCACATCAAGATTTTCTCTGAGAAGGAGAGTCTTGAGGTCAATTTCTATTTCTGTTATGGTGGGGACGTTGGAAGAAATCCATTGTTTAAGTATTAGTCTATGAGCTATTAGGAGGCACAGTAATGTCCATTGATAATTGTTTCGCAGATTTATGGATCGAACCTCTGTGGAGGGGTCATGTGTCTTAGGACAACCAAATATGAGGAGAATGGGGTATTTAGGGAGTTGTTGGTTCGTAATCCTGAAGATGAAGGCTAGAACTTGAGTCCAGTAAACCGTATTGGCTGGGCAGTGCCACAATCAATGAATACGCAGAGTATTTTTAAGTCCCTGTCCCTACGTTTTGGTGTGCATTTTCAAAGTGGCTAGTATAGGGAGAACCTACACGTCTGTCAGGGACATCACTAGTGGTAGTGAAAGGTCCTAGAGGAGTAGGGATAGCTCAGGGCCTACATCTGTATTCAGCAAACTTGCTTTTGGGTTGGACCAGCCAGGACGCATTCCACCCCCTTGGCAAACGCCAACAGCCTGTGTGTTAAACTGAGATTGAAAGTGGCTTTAGTCTAGGCTGCTTTCAAGTCAAAATCTCGGACCCGTTTTCTACCCACCCACAGGGCTTAATCATAGAGGTGACCTCCATGACCAAGCCCGTGGACAGAACAAAATGCATCAAAGGGTGTGGCCTGGGAGGAGCCAAGGCTGAAGCCTCTTTCTATCTCGATTTAGTACATGGGCTGTTAAGGAGTGCAGCATCTTTTAACTACAGATCAAAGCAGAACGTCATCTGAAAAGGCAAGTTCCACTTTGTCTAATCTCCCCCACTCCCCCACTAATATTTTTGTAGGTTTTTTATTTTCTGGCCTGTACCCGCTCCCACTTCCATAATGCTCACCCCCTAACAACCTCCTAGGCATGTCATGGGATTCTCCAGGAAGTCATACCCAGCTTCCCACAGCGAAGATGGTGGCGCCGGGGACCCAAAGTGCACCATCTTTCAACTACACATTAAGGGTGAACTTTACCTGAAAAGGGAAGTTCCACTTTTTCAAACCCCCCAACCCTTTTGGAAGCTTTTTTTCTGGCAGGTACTCCCCACCTCCGCCTACAACCTCCTGGGACATGTCATAGGTCCCAGCATGCTGCGGATCTATTCACAAAGCACAGCACAACTCCCGCATGTGAGGACAGTGCTGGATCCCTGTGTGTTTCGAAGAAGTCAGCAGCTACAGTATCTGATTTTAATTCATTTTTATGACCAAAGATCCTCTTTAAGGTAACATATTAAAAACATTATGCTCACACATACTGAATGCATAAACAAAAATTGTCTTTTTATTAGCAAATGTCATCATCAACAACATTTTTAATGGTACAATAATAATTTATAACACCATGAATCTCAGGTATTCTTGTCTAAATTAAACGCATGTCAAAAAACAAGTAAAATTAACATTTTATACATTTTTTGGAACTTTCTGGCTCCCCGGCTCTGAGCAATGCTGACTTCATGTGTAAGTTCAAAGCTCTATAAGTCGCCAATCAATCTAATGGCACGATTGAGGTTCCCTGTATCCCCAGCAGTGTGCCTAAGCTAGATGGCAGCATTTTGAAAAGGGGCCTTAATAGTTGCAGAGGTTTCTCCATAAAATTCCTCTCAAGTTTTGCAGCTGGACCCGAGGTTGGTTCTGGATATCATTATGTGTCGAAAGACCCCCATAGATTTAGTGTATGTGTTGTGGTTAGATTTAGGTTGCTTCTGCCCTCAAATGTAAAGACTAAAAAATGTCTCATCATAGTAATGAATATGCCCGGAAAGGCAATTCCTATTGAAGGCCCAGTTGGTGCTTGTAGAGGTTGTGGGCCTGTCCTTGTAGAGCTTGTGGGCCTGTCCCTGTAGAGCTTGTGGGCCTGTCCCTGTAGAGCTTGTGGGCATGTCCCTGTAGAGCTCGTGGGCCTGTCCCTGTAGAGCTTGTGGGCCTGTCCCTGTAGAGCTTGTGGGCCTGTCCCTGTAGAGCTTGTGGGCCTGTCCCTGTAGAGCTTGTGGGCCTGTCCCTGTAGAGCTTGTGGGCCTGTCCCTGTAGAGCTTGTGGGCCTGTCCCTGTAGAGCTTGTGGGCCTGTCCCTGTAGAGCTTGTGGGCCTGTCCCTGTAGAGCTTGTGGGCCTGTCCCTGTAGAGCTTGTGGGCCTGTCCCTGTAGAGCTTGTGGGCCTGTCCCTGTAGAGCTTGTGGGCCTGTCCCTGTAGAGCTTGTGGGCCTGTCCCTGTAGAGCTTGTGGGCCTGTCCCTGTAGAGCTTGTGGGCCTGTCCCTGTAGAGCTTGTGGGCTCGTCCCTGTAGAGCTTGTGGGCTCGTCCCTGTAGAGCTTGTGGGCTCGTCCTTGTAGAGCTTGTGGGCTCGCCCTTGTAGAGCTTGTGGGCCCGCCCTTGTAGAGCTTGTGGGGCCCGCCCTTGTAGAGCTTGTGGGGCCCGCCCTTGTAGAGCTTGTGGGGCCCGCCCTTGTAGAGCTTGTGGGGCCCGCCCTTGTAGAGCTTGTGGGGCCCGCCCTTGTAGAGCTTGTGGGCTCGTCCTTGTAGAGCTTGTGGGCTCGTCCTTGTAGAGCTTGTGGGCTCGTCCTTGTAGAGCTTGTGGGCTTGTTCTTGTAGAGCTTGTGGGCACATACACTTAATCTATGGGGGTCTTTCGACACCTAATGATATCCAGAACCAACATCGGGTCCATCTGCAAAACTTAAGAGGCATTTTATGGAGAAACCTCTGCAACTATTAAGGCCCCTTTTCAAAATGCTGGCTGGCATCGTCCTTGTAGAGCTTGTGGGCTTGTCCATGTAGAGCTTGTGGGCTTGTCCTTGTAGAGCTTGTGGGCTTGTCCTTGTAGAGCTTGTGGGCCTGTCCCTGTAGTGCTTGTGGGCCTGCCCTTGTGGAGCTTGTGGGCCTGCCCTTGTGGAGCTTGTGGGCCTGCCCTTGTGGAGCTTGTGGGCCTGCCCTTGTGGAGCTTGTGGGCCTGCCCTTGTGGAGCTTGTGGGCTTGCCCTTGTAGCACATCTTCATGGCGGTGCTCTGTCTTCTGCACTAGACCAGTCAAAGGGAACAAATTCAAAATCTCAGGTCTCTTCTTAATATTCTCTAAAACATAGTTTAAACATTACTCAATTTTAGTCTCAATTTGTGATCCAAAAATGAGTCAAACTTAGTAAATCTCAGACATGATTGTACCATTTATGAACCAAAAAAAGGAAGATCTACTACTTTCATAAAACCACTTGACCTCCAGGAGATTTACCCCCTTCATGACCAGGCAATTTTTTTCTATAAGGCACTCCGTTACTTTTACTGTAAAAAAAAAATCTAATTTCTTCATAAATTTAGGCCAATATTTGGTAAAAAAAAAATCCTAATAAGTGTATATTGATTGGTTTACGCAAAAGTTATAGCGTATACAAACTATGGGATATATACTGGAATTTTTTTTAAATGTATTTATTTTAAAACGGCTAGTAATAATGGCAATCAGTGACTTATAGCGGGACTGTGATATTGCGGCGAACAATCTGACACTAACTATATTTTTAGCACTGATCACTGTATTAGTGTCACTAGTTCCCACAAAATGTCAAGTGTCACATTGCCACTGTACTAATAACACCGGCTGGGAAGGGGTTAAACATCTAGGGCATTCAAAGGGTTAAATGTGTGCCTAACCAGTGTTTGTGTGTTTACTATGTGGTGCTTTCACTAAGGGATGTGCTGATTTTTATTACAAACAAAATTGAGCACATCCCCACTAGCAGGACAGAGCTCTGCCTTGTTTGGAGAGCTCTGTTGTGTCTTTCTCCGGTGCCAGTAGACATCCATTGGCCATTGGCCAACACCTATTGATCAACCTGTGCTGTGACTAAGCCTAGCCCTAACGGTGCACCCCCTACCCGGAAGAGCAGAATAAAGTATATATACTGTACGTGATTCTGCACAGCTGGCCTGCATTGTGGCAGTAAAGCTACAGTACCGGGTCGGCAACTACTTTCATATACAGTGCCTTGCGAAAGTATTCGGCCCCCTTTAACTTTTCGACCTTTTGCCACATTTCAGGCTTCAAACATAGATATAAAACTGTAATTTTTTGTGAAGAATCAACAAGCGGGACACAATCATGAAGTGGAACGAAATTTATTGGATATTTCACACTTTAATAAATAAGAAACTGAAAAATTGGGCGTATTCAGCCCCCTTAAGTTAATACTTTGTAGCGCCACCTTTTGCTGCGATTACAGCTGTAAGTCCCTTGGGGTATGTCTCTATCAGTTTTGCACATCGAGAGACTGAAATTTTTGCCCATTCCTCCTTGCAAAACAGCTCGGGCTCAGTGAGGTTGGATGGAGAGCGTTTGTGAACAGCAGTTTTCAGTTCTTTCCACATATTCTCGATTGGATTCAGGTCTGGACTTTGACTTGGCCATTCTAACACCTGGATATGTTTATTTGTGAATCATTCCATTGTAGATTTTGCTTTATGTTTTGGATCATTGTCTTGTTGGAAGACAAATCTCCGTCCCAGTCTCAGGTCTTTTGCAGACTCCATCAGGTTTTCTTCCAGAATGGTCCTGTATTTGGCTCCATCCATCTTCCCATCAATTTTAACCATCTTCCCTGTCCCTGCTGAAGAAAAACAGGCCCAAACCATGATGCTGCCACCACCATGTTTGACAGTGGGGATGGTGTGTTCAGGGTGATGAGCTGTGTTGCTTTTACGCCAAACAGAACATTTTGCATTGTTACCAAAAAGTTTGATTTTGGTTTCATCTGAGCAGAGCCCCTTCTTCCACATGTTTGGTGTCTCCCAGGTGGCTTGTGGCAAACTTTAAACGACACTTTTTATGGATATCTTTAAGAAATGTCTTTCTTCTTGCCACTCTTCCATAAAGGCCAGATTTGTGCAGTATACGACTGATTGTTGTCCTATGGACAGAGTCTCCCACCTCAGCTGTAGATCTCTGCAGTTCATCCAGAGTGATCATGGGCCTCTTGGCTGCATCTCTGATCAGTCTTCTCCTTGTATGAGCTGAAAGTTTAGAGGGACGGCCAGGTCTTCGTAGATTTGCAGTGGTCTGATACTCCTTCCATTTCAATATTATCGCTTGCACAGTGCTCCTTGGGATGTTTAAAGCTTGGGAAATCTTTTTGTATCCAAATCCGGCTTTAAACTTCTCCACAACAGTATCTCGGACCTGCCTGGTGTGTTCCTTGTTCTTCATGATGCTCTCTGCGCTTTAAACGGACCTCTGAGACTATCACAGTGCAGGTGCATTTATACGGAGACTTGATTACACACAGGTGGATTCTATTTATCATCATTAGTCATTTAGGTCAACATTGGATCATTCAGAGATCCTCACTGAACTTCTGGAGAGAGTTTGCTGCACTTAAAGTAAAGGGGCTGAATAATTTTGCACGCCCAATTTTTCAGTTTTTGTTAACAAAGTTTGAAATATCCAATAAATTTCGTTCCACTTCATGATTGTGTCCCACTTGTTGTTGATTCTTCACAAAAAATTGTTTTAGATCTTTATGTTTTAAGCCTGAAATGTGGCAAAAGGTCGCAAAGTTCAAGGGGGCCGAATACTTTCGCAAGGCACTGTATAACAAGGCCATATTTTCTGCTGATTTTAATCTTCTTTTGGACTCAGAGGAACGATTAAATTTCTGTCCAAACCTATATTGGAAATGTAAATTTTGACACTTATTTGGAGTTGGGTATTGCTTTTTTGCTAGACCAGTTTTCTTGGACCTTGTGCCCTTTATGACAATATAGATGTCACTGGTCGTCACTCCAATCAACATTTTTTAAATGGTCACAAAAAATATACAAACAAATGAAATGAAGATTGGCTCCACACTATAAATGAAATGCATCTAAAGCCATTTTATTTTTCATTTCGAATGGAGTAGGAAAGAACAAGAACCCCTGTCATGTTACTTTTTGCCATCTGTGACCCATTAAGGAGAATTCACTTAACTTTCTGTGCTGTACAAACAGAAAGTGAGACAAAATGTTCTCTTAGACCAGTGAACCTCAACCAGGGTTCCTCTAAAGGTTGATAGGTGTTCCTTGAGCTGTGGTTGATTGACCTCCCATCTGATGGTGCCTGGATAGATCCAGGTCTAACACTACTTGCCAGGATATCATTGATTTTATCAGCTGTCCTGAAGGGTGGCATTTTGACCACCACTAGCGTTTCCCAATGACCAATGTAAGTGGGATTTTTTCCACTGAACCCCCAATTTTAGCAGGGGTTCCCTTAGACCGGAAATTATTTAAAGGGTTCATCTTGGTTAAAAAGGTTGGGAAAGAAGGTCCTAAGCATTTGTTACCGGATCATGTGTCCCCCATTGCAAGATTTCTTCTCCATCCCTCTTTCAGCAGGGCAACCTGATATCTCGGATGTTCTATCACTTTTTTTTATTTTTTTTATCACATTTCTGTCCTGATAACTATGGTCTCCAGGAGGAATGGAGAAAGTGAATCTCTTTACTGGCACACAGAAAGCACCACACCAAAACCCACTCTATCTGGCACTAAAAATTAAAGTTTTTGCATATTTATTTACAGTATGTAACACAGTGGTATGTAGCCCCTAGTTTGCTGTTATCCGGTCCTTGGGGTACTATTATTCCTATTGACCCCAACAATTGAAGCATAATTCTTGCCACTAACACCAACAATGGGGCACTATTCCTCCCAATGACACCAATGATGGGGCACTATTCCTCCCAATGACACCAATGATGGGGCACTATTCCTCCCACTGACACCAATGATGGGGCACTATTCCTCCCACTGACACCAATGATGGGGCACTATTCCTCCCACTGATACCAATGATGGGCACTATTCCTTCCAATGATACCAATGATGGGACACTATTCCTCCCACTGACACCAATGATGGGGCACTATTCCTCCCATGACACCAATGATGGGGCACTATTCCTCCCACTGGTACCAATGATGAGGGACTATTTCTCCCACTGATACCAATGATGGGACACTATTCCTCCTACTGACACCAATGATGGGACACTATTCCTCCCACTGACACCAATGATGCGACACTATTCCTCCCACTGATACCAATGATGGGACACTATTCCTCCCACTGATACCAATGATGGGACACTATTCCTCCCACTGATACCAGTGATGGTACACTATTCCTCCTACTGGTACCAATGATGAGGGACTATTTCTCCCACCGATACCAAAGAAGGGTCACAATTCCTCTTGCTGATACCACTGATTGGGGAATTTTTCTCCCACTGACACCAATGATGGGGCACTATTCCTCCCACTGATACCAATAATAGGACACTATTCCTCCCACTGACACCAATGATGCGGCACTATTCCTCCCACTGATACCAATGATGGGGCACTATTCCTCCCACTGATACCAATGATGGGGCACTATTCCTCCCACTGATACCAATGATGGGACACTATTCCTCCCACTGATACCAATGATGGGGCATTATTCCTCCCACTGGTACCTATGATGGGGCACTATTCCTCCCACTGACACCAATGATGGGACACTATTCCTCCCACTGATACCAATGATGGGACACTATTCATCCCACTGATACCAATGATGGGACACTATTCCTCCCACTGATACCAATGATGGGGCACTATTCCTCCCACTGATACCAATGATGGAGCACTATTCCTCCCACTGATACCAACGATTGAATATTATTCCTTCCGCTAAAGTTGTGGCATTGTTCTCTCCCACTGACACCAGGACATTTACTACTAGGGATGATCGAACGGTTCGGGTCGACCATCGGTTCGGCCCGAACATTGGGTGTTCGAGGTTCGGCCGAATTTAGAACTTTTTGCCCAAAAAGTTCGGAATTCGGCAACCAGAACCAACCAAAATGCAATGGGACAGGAAATGGGCTTTAAAAGCCCGTGATTGGACCAGAACCATCAGTAAAAGCCAATTGAGGGGCAGGAGAATGCTAGGAATGTGATTGGAGTGAATAGGGGGTCCATAGTCCAATCATTAGTGAATACGCCCCCCAGTATATAAGATCGCCCCCGCCAAATTCCTAGCATTCTTGTACGGGACATGGAAGAGAGTGGAATGCTGTTCTGTTCTAATGTGCTACAAAGTGTCATTTAGCTATTTTTAGTGTGAGGAAAGGGATATCTAGTGTAGTTAGAGTGCTCTTTTACACTTTAGTTAGCTTTAATTTATTCCGTTTCTGTAGGGAAAGTGTTAAGTGTCAGGGGACCGTAGTGTAGTGTAGGGTTAACTGACAGTAACTGCTATGGAAGGGTGACAAAACCCTTCCAAAGCAGGGTGACCGCTATAGAGAAATGATCATTTCTCTGAGTTGCTTCGGGACAGGATTATGGCTTCTCACCAGCCAAGCATTTTTTATGCTGCAGGGGTTGCCACTGCCAGTGCTTTTTTGAGGACATGTTTGATGTCAGACATGACATCTGAACATGTGTATAGGGGGTATATATACACATATATGTCTGTATATATACACCTAGACATATATAGGTGTGATAGTAGCAGAAATATATGCTTGCGCTAATGAAATCATTTACACTGATATATTTCTGCTACTATCACACCTATATATGTCTAGGTGTATATATACATATAAGTATGTGTGTATATACACCACTATACACAAGTTTAGATGTTTTGCCTGCCTCAAAATAACCCAAAAAAATGCACAAAAAAACGCTAGCGTCAAAAAAAAAAAAAACGCCCAGGTGTGTTGTTGCAGGCATTTTTTGGGGGTTTTTGGAGGCAGGCAAAACATCTGAACTTGTGCACAGTACCACTATACACAAGTTCAGATGTTTTTTCTGACTCCAAAGAACCCAAAAAAAATGCCTGCTATTAAACCGGTAAGGTGCTGTGAAAACCGCGAAGCCATACTCCTGTGCTGAAAGTGTTCTAATACAAACAATCCTTTTTTGTTATGGTTCTGTACATGCTACAGAGCTGAAAATTCACAGGTTCACCTTTTAGACCCCCCAGATACTAAATCTTTTTTTTTTTTTTCAATAATTGGCTTTTTTATCAAAAATGACAATTTTTAAGAACTATTTTTGTGTGATTAATAGTTAATGGGGCATGACCCAGAACCCTAGGCACTTTTTAGGGGCATTTATTGGGGTTTAGGGCTTAAAAATTGTGTTTTTTGATTACCGAAGTTCGGGTCCCATTGATTTCAATGGGGTTCTGAAATCCGGGCTGAACTTTCGGGAAGTTCGGATGTTCTGGCCGAATTGAACTTTTCAAAAGTTTGATCATCCCTATTTACTACACCCACTGGCCACAGTCTGGCCCCCATAAAGTCTAAAGGACAGTAAACTGGTCCCTTGTTTATAAAGTTTGGAGACCCCTGATCTAGTACATTGGTCAAATAGATGTTGCACCACCTCACTCAAAGAAGAATGATGTAAATATACCCCTCATCACGCTGTATATCTACACCAATGTATTTTAATGTTCCAGACTATCTTTGATAGTTTAATAATCAGTTAGGAATAACTTTTTGTGGATGTTTATTGATAGTCCACCCATTGAGTACTAACTTTGGTCTTTGAAGATCCTTTATTTTAAAACCCATCCATGAGGATTTGTTGGCCTGGGTGCCTGACTGGCGGAGTGCAAAAACAAAATGTATCTACTACCCTTTCATCTCCTAAAGAAGCAGAATTAATATTTGGGAAATGTGTTAAGAAGTGGTCTCATCCCTGTAAAAGTACAGGCTCGAGGAATTGAAAGATAATTGAATATTTGAGATTATTAAGCAGATACGATTGATATGAGCTGAGCAGGAGGTTTGGAGACAGTAGGAGGGTATTGTACTCATAGAGGCTTTTGTATAATGAAACAGAGGATTTTTGTAATGGCACCTAATTTTATAAAATTTGATCTTAATAATGTTTTGAAGTACAAACGGGAATAAAAGCCTTAAAAAGCCTTTAAAGTCACATTTTTTGAATGGTATGTTGTAGTAAAACACTTTAAGTTTGGGGGACACAGTTAACTAGATAAAATATCAAAATATATATACTTAGATATATACTGTATATCTCATAAAAACATGTCTTTTTTACCTTGTAATATGTGTGTATGTGTATATGTATATATATATATATATATATATATATATACACAGTGGGTACGGAAAGTATTCAGACCCCCTTAAATTTTTCACTCTTTACTATATTGCAGCCATTTGCTAAAATCATTTAAGTTCATTCTTCTTCCTCATGAATGTACACATAGCACCCCATACTGACAGAAAAACACAGAATTGTTGACATTGTTTGCAGATTTATTAAAAAAGAAAAACTGAAATATTACATGGTCCTAAGTATTCAGACCCTTTGCTCAGTATTTAGTAGAAGCCCCCTTTTGATCTAATACATCCAGGAGTCTTTTTGGGAAAGATGCAACAAGTCTTTCACACCTGGATTTGGGGATCCTCTGCCATTCCTCCTTGCAGATCCTCTCCAGTTCTGTCAGGTTGGATGGTAAACGTTGGTGGACAGCCATTTTTAGGTCTCTCCAGAGATGCTCAATTGGGTTTAAGTCAGGGCTCTGGCTGGGCCATTCAAGAACAGTCACAGAGTTGTTGTGAAGCCACTCCTTCGTTATTTTAGCTGTGTGCTTAGGGTCATTGTCTTGTTGGAAGGTAAACCTTCGGCCCAGTCTGAGGTCCAGAGCACTCTGGAGAAGGTTTTTGTCCAGGATATCCCTGTACTTGGCCGCATTCATCTTTCCCTCGATTGCAACCAGTCGTCCTGTCCCTGCAGCTGAAAAACACCCCCACAACATGCTGCCACCACCATGCTTCACTGTTGGGACTGTATTGGACAGGTGATGAGCAGTGCCTGGTTTTCGTCACACATACCGCTTAGAATTAAGGCCAAAAAGTTCTATTTTGGTCTCATCAGACCAGAGAATCTTATTTCTCACCATCTTGGAGTCCTTCAGGTGTTTTTTAGCAAATTCCATGCGGGCTTTCATGTGTCTTACACTGAGGAGAGGCTTCCGTCGGGCCACTCTGCCATAAAGCCCCGACTTGTGGAGGGCTGCAGTGATGGTTGACTTTCTACAACTTTCTCCCATCTCCTGACTGCATCTCTGGATCTCAGCCACAGTGATCTTTGGGTTCTTTTTTACCTCTCTCACCAAGGCTCTTCTCCCCCGATAGCTCAGTTTGGCCGGACGGCAAGCTCTAGGAAGGGTTCTGGTCATCCCAAACGTCTTCCATTTGAGGATTATGGAGGCCACTGTGCTCTTAGGAACCTTAAGTGCAGCAGAAATCTTTTTGTAACCTTGGCCAGATCTGTGCCTTGCCACAATTCTGTCTCTGAGCTCTTCAGGCAGTTCCTTTGACCTCATGATTCTCATTTGCTCTGACATGCATTGTGATCTGGAAGGTCTTATATAGACAGGTGTGTGGCTTTCCGAATCAAGTCCAATCAGTATAATCAAACACAGCTGGACTCAAATGAAGGTGTAGAACCATCTCAAGGATGATCAGAAGAAATGGAAAGCACCTGAGTTAAATATATGAGTGTCACAGCAAAGGGTCTGAATACTTAGGACCATGTGATATTTCAGTTTTTCTTTTTTAATAAATCTGCAACAATGTCAACAATTCTGTGTTTTTCTGTCAGTATGGGGTGCTATGTGTACATTCATGAGGAAGAAGAATGAACTTAAATCATTTTAGCAAATGGCTGCAATATAACAAAGAGTGAAAAATTTAAGGGGGTCTAAATACTTTCCGTACCCACTGTATATATATGTATAATATATTTTAGGTGGAGGCAGGATAAGCTTCCCTGAAGAGATGAATTTTCAGGGATTGCCTAAAGGACAAGGTGAGAGAACATAATTAGAGGATGGGAGAGGCTTTGGAGAAGTTCTGTGGGCGGGCATGGAAGGAAGTGACAAGGAAGCTACAGATCAGGAGGTCTTGGGAGGAGTGGAGAAGATAGTTTGGGTGATATATTGAGACAAGATCGGTGATGTAGCTAGAGATAGGTGGTTGACACTAAGCTCTCTGTCCTTTTTTTTTTTTGGGTGATTGGAAGCCAGTAGAGTGGTTGGCAGAGAGTGGTGGTGGACACTGAGCTCTCTATGTGGTTTTGTTTTCATTGGGCAGCTGGAAGCCAGTGGAGGGGTTGGCAGAGAGGGATGGCGGACACTGAGCTCTCTGTGAATTTTTTTTCTTTGGGGAGACGGAAGCTAGTGGAGGGGTTGGCAGAGATAGCGGGTCGACACTGAGCTCTCTATGTGAATTTTTTCATTGGGCAACTAGAAGCCAGTGGAGGGGTTGGCAGAGAGGGTGGTGGGCACTGAGCTCTTTAAGTGGTTTTGTTTGTGTTGGGCAGCTGAAAGCCAGTAGAGGGGTTGGCAGAGAGGGGTGGCAGACACTAAGCTTTCTGTGTTTTTTTTTTTTTTTTTTTCGTTGGGTGACTGGAAGCTAGTGGAGGGGTTTGCAGAGAGGTATGGCAGACACTAAGCTCGCTATGTGAATTGTTGTTATTGGGTAACTGGAAGCCAGTGGAGGGGTTGACAGAGAGGGGTGGTGGACATTAAGCTTTCTATGTGAATTTTTTTCATTGGGCAACTAGAAGCCAGTGGAGGGGTTGGCAGAGAGGGTGGTGGGCACTGAGCTCTTTATGTGGTTTTGTTTGTGTAGGGCAGCTGGAAGCCAGTGGAGAGGTGGCAGACACTGAGCTCTCTGTGTTTTTTTTCGTTGGGTTACTGGAAGCTAGTGGAGGGGTTTGCAGAGAGGTATGGCGGACACTGAGCTCGCTATGTAAACTTTTTTCTTTGGGCGACTGGAAGCCAGTGGAGGAGTTTGCAGAGAGGGGTGGTGGACACTGAGTTCTCTATGTGAATTTTTGTTATTGGGTAACTGGAAGCCAGTGGAGGGGTTGACAGAGACGGGTGGTGGACATTGTGCTTCCTATGTGAATTTTTTTCTTTGGGCGACTGCAAGCCAGTGAAGGGGTTGGCAGAGAGGGGTGGCGGACACTAAGCTCTCTATTCCTGTTCTGGTGACTGCTCTAAATTCGGGATTTTCTTTCATTTTCGGGGATACTGGTCACCGGGGCAAATGTAGAGGGTGAATCTCTCTAACGGACACCAACAGTAATAAAAACTTGACAGGTGTTCTAAATCCTATACACTCTATATAAAATAAATATCTTATCCAATGCTGCCAGAATTATAACTATAAGTAACAAAAGAAATGACCATGTATACTCTGCTATCCTAGGCTTTAGTGTTTGACACCTCCAGGAGTGTTGAATGCCTTTGTCTCCTGGAATGTTCAATGGTTCCTCCCGCAGACCCCTATGTCACTACAGGACTCAATAGTGATGTAAGGGCCAGTATGGGGAATCACAGTGCATGACGAGGGGTAGAGGCATTCAACGCTCACAGAAGTATCAAATGCTGAAGACTTTGCCGGATATTGTACTGCTTGAAGATAGCAGAATAAAGACTCACCACCCACCGGAGCAGTAAGTATTCAGCGTCTTCTTTTTTTACAAAGCGACAGTCACTTGAACATAATAAGAAAAAAAAACAGTGTGAAATTAATATTTAATAAAGAAGAGATAAATTTACCAGGGCTGCCTGTGTCTAATTAATCCCCATCAAGGCCAGGCATAGACTCAAGTCCAACTGCTTGCATTAACTCCTCCTCATAATCTGTAATCTTGAAAGACTGGGATGGCCCACCATCTGTGCCCATTGCACGCTTGTACCGGCTGCTTACTTTATTATGTAGAGATCTGTGAAGACAGCAAAAAGAACCTTTCTAAAATGTAGAAAATGTTTGCGTCTGGCATTACATAGAGAAATATTTAGATAATGAAATTATAATTACCTTTTATATTTTTGAGGTCCTTTTTCCTGCAGGGGTGTCTTCAGATCGTGTGCCGTGATCAATTGCATTCACTGCACTAATTATGCCATTCCAGACTTTTTTTTTTATAAATAAGGTTTTTTTTGGTCAGGTTACCAAGGATACATGGCCAATATTGAACACAAGCATGTGTAAGGCGAACAGGGATCACTTTCGGAGGTTAGAACTAGAAGCAATGCTTGGTTCATTCTTGCAACCTTCTTGGGAAGCCATATCTACGCATTCCTTGCCCATGCATTCTCACATGAACTCATCCACATCATAATTCTCATTTTTTTATTTTTTTTTTTTAAGCTCCAGGGTGATGTGCTCACACTCGAAAATACCCACTGGGTGCAATAAAAAAGTGAACCATGAAAGTGCATAGAGCATAACACATGGTCCTCCTCCAAAGCGAAAAGACACTTGCCCTGATCGCAAGACTCTTGACAAGGACTGGGGTATTCATGGCTGAAACTAGGCAGACCCCATTCTTCAGGGGACCTGCTGAGGAAAAAACGCAGATGTGAAAAATCATGTAGAAGTGCTGTGACCATGGTGCCATACTAAAAACACTAGTGGCACTTTTCCACTGCAAGTACCGGCTCGGCTCTACTTGGCCCGGTTTGCTTTTCCACTGCTGGTACCGCATGGTACGGTGTTGGAACGATTCGATACAGTTTGGTATGGTTTGCTTTTCCACTAAAGTAGTACTAAAGTTAAGTGGGTGGGATAACAACGATTCTCTGACCAATCAGTGGCTAGTAGTGACTGCATGCAAAGGATTGTGGGATATGGTACCGGTATGGTACCTCTTGGAACCACAATCTAGGTGTTACTGTTTTAGAGAGCCGTACCGTTCAGTTCCATGCAGTGGAAAAGCGCCGCCGTACCGTACCGAACCATTCCTACACCCTACCATGCGGTACCAGCACAAAAGCGAGCCGAACCGTTCGGTTCCATGCAGTGGAAAAGCGCCATAGGAGTTGCACGAACGTGAATTATTCTGGTACCTCTAGACTGCCACTCCAGGGGAACAAGCACTGCAGGCTTTTCTTAGCCCTACCCCTGACCAGAAAAATGAAGCCCATACCTACCAGAAAGACAATAACATTTATGGAGAGTTCTGCCTTCAACCAGGTGCTGTCTGACCGGAATGACATCACAGCCTGGGAAGGAAGTCAGAGGAAACTTGGTTTCTTGGTGGTTTCCTGGTTCCTGGAGGCAGCATTCTGGTTGGCTGTGTTGCATCCAGGTGACCCTTGGTGGCCATCTTGGGTCAGCAGAGTCTTTTAAGTCCCAGGTTTTGGCCCACGTTCATGTGTGGGTAGTGTACAGAAAAGTTCTCCGTCTGTTAGGACAGTGTTAGAGGCAGGGAAAGGTTCCAGATGAGAAGGGAAAGATTAGGGCTCGCAAGTTCCTTGGACATCTTCCCATTTGGGTACGAGACGGCCAGTCCACATTCTGCCCCTTCAGACAGACGTCAGTTTGGCTGATACCTGCTCAGGCTGTTGGTATTTCTGTGTGCTCCCATTTGGGTCCTCTCCCACCAGGTTGGTTGTGAACTGTTTTGCCTTTACTACATTACGAGTTCTGCCTTTGCCCTAATACAAGTTCTACTGATTGCACCCGAACTGTGTGTGAATTATAATCGCCGTCCCACACTGCACCCACCCACAAGTTTAGTAATCCCGGCCGGAATATAAATGGGAGGAGAATACCCCTCCTACCTTACCCGCCTTCTAATCGGCGCCACCAACTGGAAAAGGGAACCGGCTTTCTGTTCCTGAAAACTGATAAAAACAGATACTACACTTAATCTTAGCCAAAGGACAATAATTCTCCTGAATAACCAGAGCAACCTGACTTGCACTTGGGTTACAATCCCACTCACTCTCTTACTCCTCAATGAGATAAAGTCAACTTAGCCCCTCTGACTCCAATAGGATCGCAATAATTCTTAAATATCATGTCGCCGCAAAGGTAGTCTGCAAATTTAAACTCAAGTTTCAAGCTTTTTGATAGATAAAACTGCAATTTGATTACAATGTAAACGGTTTGCTAAAATTTTGTATTTAATTATGAAAGACTGAATTGAGGGACCAAGATGATATACCTGAGTTTGCCCAATATTGATAAATATTCCCCTATATTTTAAAGGGGGTAGGTTGAGAGCTATGAACCTTTCATTTATATATATATATATATATATATATATATATTGTGAGGGATTAGCTCGGTGGTAGGCGTGGATGACCCCTTGGGGGGTGCGTTTTCCCAGAGAGGTAGCCGACAAGTGCTTGCAAACAAACAGTGTGGTTTATTAAATGGTGTTTTCTTCACCAGGCTGTATGCAGCAAAACATCCAAAATAAAATAAAACAGAAAATAAATCCTTGCCTCTGTGGGCGGCTACCTTCTCACAACTGGAACCTGCCTAAGTGTCTGTCTCCAACCTACCGTCGGGCAGACTTCCTTGTCCTCCAGCGGACACTCAATAGTCCTTTTATAATAGCTTCACAGGGCAACACAGTCCTTTGTTTCTTTCACATCAACAGTTCGTCTTCTCACCTTTGAGACGTATTCACCCTTGGTTACCGTCCCGGGCACACATCACTCCGGGGGGTCTTCTCCCAGGCCCACACATCCTGTCGGGAGGCACACGCTGACTGTCCTCCTGCTCCCAGCCCACATGGCTTCAGGATGCAGCTTCTGGAGGCAGCAAACAATAGGAATTTCTCTGAACAAATTATAGAGCCTTAACTCCCTCATTCTGAACAGGTGAAGGCCTTTCAACTTCCTGCTGGCTAGCTCTGTAGCCAACACCCTAAATTAATTAATGGACTTTCTAAATCAGGTAGAAATGTATCTCCTTCCTGTGACTACATTCCCAGATTTAGCTGACTTCCTGTTACATACCCCCCCCTCTTGTTTCAACCCTAGGGTTGGGACACAGATTTCCAGGCACGCATGTGTCAAGCACTGCTGACTCACTGATAAGCCTCCTATTATCCTCAAGCTTCCGGATGAAACTGTTTTGTCATCTTCATTGACGGATTTCTCATAAATGCCACACAGTTTGTCTCTCATCTCATATACACATTCTTCAACTGCATTTTTGGCATCATTTCGCTCCTTCTCGTTTCTGTCATCTTCATTGACAGCTTTCTCATAAATGTCAGACAGCTTGTCCCTCATAACCGTCTGTCCAATCCACCATGGAGGACCGTGATCCATAGGCAACTCAATTGGGCTAGTCTTAATGTCTTCAACATTCTTAAGACGCCTCTCTCTGCAATCCATAAATGTTTTCCACAAAACTTTGAGAACCTTTGCTTCACTAAGCTTTGTTCCAAGTAGGGACTCTTGACATCCCTCTGTGACTTGAGTTGCCTCTCCATACAGCTGTACACAATCATTGACTTTTTGTTGTAAAAGGGAATGATCTTCCTTCTTGAGCTTTGCTTGCTCTAAGATGCTGTGCAGAGGATTTTCCAATTGAGACAACAGGCTGTCACACATTTCTTCAAAGTGACCCCTGTTCCTTTTCCCAGAGATATCAATATCATTCAAACATTTCATATTCATAGGCAGATCTGAAGCATTTGCACTCATCAACTTCTTAAACTTTTCGCCCTCCTGAGCGAGTCGCAGTAAAGGCCTACTACTTGATTTGATATTCAGTTTATATTTCTTGCCAAACTCTTCACAGAAGTAGCCAACCAGAACATCATCAACTTTCCTTCCACCAACATAGGGGTCAAAGGCAACAACACAGTTGAACCCAGCGATCTGGGTGGTATCCATTATAGACCTCCTCTCTGCATCAGTGAAGAAGCATGGAACTGCAACACATTCTTTTACAGGTTTCTTCAATGCACTTTCTGCTGAACTATTTGACCGCTCAAGGTCACCTAGTTCTTTTTCTCTATCTGAATTCCACATGGAATGCATCTCAAGATCACGATCAAACTTCTGCCACCCGTCTTTCACCAGTTCCATTTTGGAAACACTCCCTGAAAGGCACTTATTCATTTGCTTCACGTTTTCACCAACAGCCTTAGTTTTCTCCACTAGGTTTTCAGCCTGAACTGAGAAATCACCACATTTCTTACTCAGCTCCTTTGTTTGCTGAAGTTCTAATGATACATTTTCCAATGCTTGAAGTTTTTGAAGGAACGGTTTATTCCAAAGGGGTGATTCAAGCCACATGTCGTCACATTTCTGAGGCTCACTCAGGACAGACCCCAAAACACTGATCCTTTTAAAAACTGCATCAGGCACACTATCCCCTCTTTGGGACAGATCCTCTGTTGCCTGGAATTCCTCTTCCAGTTCCTGCAACGGAATCTTCATCTCTTCTACTTGTTGTTCTAAGGCTCGCTTAGACTTTTCTAGCTCCTGAACGCTTTTCACAACATCATCCTTGGAGCTGACCAATTCTTCCATTTCTGTACGCAGCTGTTTAACACTTTCTAGTTCAGCCTTACACTCTAGAGCTTCCTCCAAAGAGCGAGCCAAGAACAGGGCTTTGCTCTCGTTATCACGCACCTCCGTTTCTGCACGTGCGCGTTCTTCTGCATATTTTGCAGACACAGTCTTCTCTTCACCAAGCATCTGATCAAACTTCTTTTTCACATCTTCAACACACTGTAATGAACCAACGCTTTCTTCCATGCGTTTTTTCATATCCGCTATCTGAGCTTGCAATGTTGCGACTTGCTCTGATAGGTTTTTCTTTGCTTCCGCCTCCTCTTTTAATTGTTCCAGGAAGCCATTTTTCTCATCTTCCATTTGTTTGAGCTTTGTGCTAAAACTCAGCCTTTGACACCTCTCTTCCTGTAAGAGTTCCTGCGTGTCTTGCAGCTGCGATTCCAAGATAGAAAAATCTTCCGCAATTTCTCTAGATTTTCTGTCTGCTTGAGAAAGCTGATTTGTAACATTGTCCAACTCAACCTGCAGTCGGTTTGCCTTCTCTGACAGCTTAGCACACAATCGGTCACCTTCTGACACCTTGACTTGCGATTCCAGAAGCTGTGCCTCTACTTTTTTTCTCTTGTGTTCAGACTCTCCTTTTCCCTGCATAAGAGCTTTCACCTCACTGGCTAGCATCTGGGAATAAGAATGTAATTCTGCCACACAGGCTTCTTTCTCCTTTAACTGCTGCTGGACACGTTGGGCTTCCCCTTTCCAACTTTCACAGTCCGCACGCCATTCATCTACCACATTGCTCAAAGTAGTGAGCTCATACACAGTACTCAGTAATTTAGCCTCTCTTTCACTTTTCTCTTTGTCGCTGAGAGACAATGTCGCTTTCAGAGCAACATTCTGTTCCTGCGACTCCTGCAGGTCTATTTTTGTAGCTCCCAAAGACTGAAGACTTTTTTCCAGCTGATTACGCAACTCCAACATATCAGCCATACTTTGCTTCTGCAAAGTCTGAATTT
The DNA here is from genome assembly GCF_965119305.1 of Pelophylax lessonae. Taxonomy (NCBI): domain Eukaryota; kingdom Metazoa; phylum Chordata; class Amphibia; order Anura; family Ranidae; genus Pelophylax; species Pelophylax lessonae. The sequence goes on from NC_138774.1 coordinate 290,631,297, forward strand.
CACTTTCCTTTTCCATGAGGATGGTATCTTTCTCCATTATAGTCTCTCTGCGTTTTTGCAACTCGACCAAAAGAAGAGCAGTGGATTCTTCCCACTGTGACACATGAGACTTGAGTAGTTCATTCGTTTCCTGCAAGTTTCTATGCTCCATTTTAAGCAATTCCAAGGCTTGTTCCTTTTCTTCCATTTTCCGTTGCAAGGCATCCAACTCAGCCCTGCACACATACTCGGTTTCTTCCAAACCGATGGCCTCCATTGGCTGCTGGCGTCTCTGTTTCCAGCCTGCCATGCTCTCTTGATGAGCCTTTTGTTGAGCTGCAAAGCTCCGCTGAAAATCCGCATTTGCCTGCTGTTGAGCTGCATTTGCTTGCTGTTGAGCTGTATTTGATATAATCAGTTGTTTCAACATCTCCTCCATTTTGAGCTTACTTTTCATCTGAGCACACTGCGTCTCCATAGCAGTTTCATCAGTGTTGCTAGGGACAACAACCTTCCTCTTTAGTAGACTCTCTTTAGGCATGGATGGGGCTGGTTCAGACGGCAACATCCCCTCCATCCATAGAATCCGGTCTCTCATTTCATCTATCTTTGCATTTTTCAGGCGTTTGGACCGCCCCATCTTCAATAACTCCACAAACAAATTTTTCACAGTCCAGCAAACAATTTTCAGACCACTGTCTCTTCAACACATGTAGTTTTTCTCTCTCTTGCAGGATCTCTTTTCCTGCACACACAGTTTGTGCAGTCACTTGCACCAGACACAACAAAGTTCATCAAATAATTTTGAGACCGCTGTCTCTTTAAAACACTTTTTTTTTTTTTTTTTTTCTGTCAGGATCTTCTCTCCTGCACACATAGATTGTGCAATCTCATGCACCAGACAAAGTTCATCAAACATTTGCACTTCCTTGCAGGGATCTCTGCTTATGCCCACTGCATACCTCCACCATATGTGAGGGATTAGCTCGGTGGTAGGCGTGGATGACCCCTTGGGGGGTGCGTTTTCCCAGAGAGGTAGCCGACAAGTGCTTGCAAACAAACAGTGTGGTTTATTAAATGGTGTTTTCTTCACCAGGCTGTATGCAGCAAAACATCCAAAATAAAATAAAACAGAAAATAAATCCTTGCCTCTGTGGGCGGCTACCTTCTCACAACTGGAACCTGCCTAAGTGTCTGTCTCCAACCTACCGTCGGGCAGACTTCCTTGTCCTCCAGCGGACACTCAATAGTCCTTTTATAATAGCTTCACAGGGCAACACAGTCCTTTGTTTCTTTCACATCAACAGTTCGTCTTCTCACCTTTGAGACGTATTCACCCTTGGTTACCGTCCCGGGCACACATCACTCCGGGGGGTCTTCTCCCAGGCCCACACATCCTGTCGGGAGGCACACGCTGACTGTCCTCCTGCTCCCAGCCCACATGGCTTCAGGATGCAGCTTCTGGAGGCAGCAAACAATAGGAATTTCTCTGAACAAATTATAGAGCCTTAACTCCCTCATTCTGAACAGGTGAAGGCCTTTCAACTTCCTGCTGGCTAGCTCTGTAGCCAACACCCTAAATTAATTAATGGACTTTCTAAATCAGGTAGAAATGTATCTCCTTCCTGTGACTACATTCCCAGATTTAGCTGACTTCCTGTTACAATATATATATATATATATGTGTATATATATATGTATGTATATGTGTGTATATGTATGTAATATATATATATATATATATGTGTATATAATGCTGTGATGTTCCAATATAGTATATTCCATATAACCAAGAACACTGCTACTTTAGTGCATCTAGTCAGTTCGAATACGAGATGTCTCGTAGATGTCAACATAAGCTACATTATATTACCAAAAGTATTGGGACGCCTGCCTTTACATTTACATGAATTTAATGACAGCCCAGTCTTAGTCTGTAGGGTTCAATATTGAGTTGGCCCACCCTTTGCAGCTATAACAGCTTCAACTCTTCTGGGAAGGCCGTCCACAAGGTTTAGGAGTGTGTCTATGGGAATGTTTGACCATTCTTCCAGAAACGCATTTGTGAGGCCAGGTACTAATTTGGATGAGAAGTCCCGGCTTGCAGTCTCCGCTCTAATTCATCCCAAAGGTGTTCTATCGGGTTGAGGTCAGGACTGTGCAGGCCATTCAAGTTCCTCCACCTCAAACTTGCTCTTCCATGTCTTTATGGACCTTGTTTGTGCACTGGTGTGCAGTCATGTTGGAACAGAAAGGGGCCATCCCCAAGTGGTTCCCACAAAGTTGGAAGCAATAACTTGTCCAAAATGTCTTTGTATGCTGAAGCCTTAAGAGTTCCCTTGACTGGAACTAAAGGGGCCAAGCCCAATCCCTGAAAAACAACCCCACACCATAATCCCCCCTCCCCCAAATTACCAGTTCACAAAGCAAGATCCAGAAAGGCATGGATGAGCAAGTTTGGGGTGAAGGAACTTAACTGGCCTGCACAGAATATTGACCTCAACCCGATGGAACACTTTTGGGATGAATTACAGCAGAGACTGGGAGCCAGGCCACCTCGTCCACATCAGTGCCTGACCTCCCATACGCGCTTCTGGAAGAATGGTCAAACATTCCCATAGACCTACTCCTAAACCTTGCGGACAGCCTTCCCTGAAGAGTTGAAACTGTTATAGCTGCAAAGGGTGGGCCAACTCAATATTGAACCCTAGGGGCTAAGACTGGGATGCAATTAAAGTTCATGTATGTGCAAAGGTAGGGGTTCCAATACTTTTGGTAATATCATTTAGCTTATGTTGACATCTACGAGACATCTCAAATTTAATATAGTGTATAATACTTCATACTTCATCAACCATTCTCAACCTTTTAACTATGGAGGAATCCCTGACAAAAATGCTTATATCCACAGCTCATGGAAAAGAAATACAGTGAATCCTTTAGAACAATTTTAAGTGGAAAAATGTTGAGTTAGAACAATGGTGAGTGGTGTACCTTTTCTATTGATCATTGGAGAAAATCCCCCTGGTCATTAATGAAAGAGGTGTCCCCTCATATTGGTGATCAGTGCAGAGCTCTTCCATTGGTCATCTGTGAGAAGAATGCCCTTAACATTGGTGGTCATTGAGAAAAAAAGCTCCTTTCATACAGCCAAAAAGAACGATGGTGTCAGAAGATACGTAATTGAGTTAAGAGGTTCCACTGGTCCTACCCAACTGGCTCTACTGAATTACTTTGGTGTTAGAACTATGCAGATACTATTAGAGTGAAAATGAATCCACTACTGCCTACTTTTCAAGGTAAACTCTGGAGGGACCCTAGCATTCACCAAAACTCCTGTTGGTAAAGGCAAATCCCATACCTTCAAATTTTCTGAGAATAACAATAAGTACACTTTTAGTACAAGGTATATATGCAAAGGACATCTCACTGGCACCATACAAGTTACATAGAAACATAGACATAGAAACATTGAGGAGTGACGACAAAAAAAGACAAATTATATATTCCTCCTGCTTGTGATGCCTCAAATGATATAATGATCTATATAGAGGAATCAGGACCTCATTCCTCCTGCTGGTGATGCCTCAAATGATATAATGATCTATATAGAAAAATCAGAACCTCCTTCCTCCTGGTGGTGATGCCCCAAGTGATATAATGTTCTATATAGAGGAATCGGGACCTCCTTCCTCCTGGTCGTGATGCCCCAAGTGATATAATGTTCTATATAGAGGAATCAGGACCCAGGACCTCCTTCCTCCTGCTGGTGATCCCTCTAGTGATAAATAAAAATGTATATAGAGGAATTTGGAACTCCCTCTCGGTGACCCCTCTAGTAATAACTAAAGATCTATATATGGGAAGCAGGACCCCCTTCCTCTTGCTTGTGATCCTTCCATTGATAACTAAAGATCTAAATGAGGCTGGGTTCACACTTATGCGAATTGGATGCGTGTTTCCCTGCTGTTGACCCCTCTAGTAAAACCCTAAAGATCTATATAGAAGAATCAGGACCTCCTTCCTCCTGCCAGTAATCCCTCTGGTCTGGTCAGTGATAACTAAACCTCCATACAGAGGAATCGGGACCTCCTTCTTCCTGCTGGTGACCCCTCTACTGATAACTAAATCTCTATATACTGTTGTGACGGTATTCACCGTCACTGGAATTTAAGGACAGATGGGTGATGGTTTGGATTGCTTCATATTTGTCAGCAAGGTCTCCATGGGAACAAATCTCAATTTTTCTACATTTGCCATGAGGTCTCTGACCAGGAAGTACAACTCCTAATATGGTCATTCCAGGAAGTTCAATGAGGAGACTGACTGTCTAACAATGTTGCTTTTGTCGGAGGTGGCTTTCCATTCACCTATTGTCGGGTGTGCTAATGAACCCACCTGTTGTCTGCTAAGGGATGTATTGACACTCAGAGTAATGTGTATTGGGGGCTCGTTATGGAACCATTGTTCTGTGTCTGGCTATTGTGTACATTGATTGTCCCCTGGGAGTTTCTGTCCCATTACACATAACAGTCCTTCTAATCAAGCTATTGGACCAATCCCTGCTGACTCATTTTCAAGTCCTAATTTGCATGGCTAAGGAGGACCTGAAGGAGAACGGAATGTACTTTGCAATTGACCAACGGGAAAGCGGTTGTTGGGGGCAGGATGTTCCAAATTCTGTATATAAGTGTGTTGTGTACTTGCAATAAATCGTCTTTCTGTTTGAACTTACATACAGCCTGCCTGGTGTTTGTTCTAATGGATTCCGAACGGCACATAGCTGTAGTTCGGATCCCGGAGCCTTGGTTGACCGAACCATCAGACGTTGCGATCTGCAAGCTGACTCACTAGAAACAGAGGAGTGTCGGGAGAGCGGAAGCGAGCGAGCAAGGGTCTCGTCACAACTGTATATAGATTATGCTGGACCTCGTTCCCCCCAACTGGTGATCCCTCTAGTGAGAAAGATCTATATAGCGGAATCAGGACCTCCTTCCTCCTGCTGGTGACCCCATTAGTGATATAAAGATCTATATAACGGAATCAGGACCTCCTTCCGCCTCCTGGTGATCCCTCTACTGATACATCCTAGAATCTTATTTGCTTTTCCTACTACTTGGCCACACATGCTCATTTTGCAATCATCTAAAAATAAGTATTCCCAATGAGCCTGGAAGAAAAAAATGCATAAAAAAAGATTGGTAAAACCCAAAAGTGCTTTTATCACCACCATTTTCTCTTTGGAATGTGATACTTTCGAGGTTGAATCATATTCCATACATCAAACCAAAAAGCAGGGACAACTGAGAAGGAAACTGATTTGGTTCCAAAAGTGGGAAAGTCCTTCAAAATCGAGGGAACTTTCGAAGTTCTAATGTTCAATACCAATAGCATTCATTATCAAGTTGCATCCATCCATAACAAGAAGCCTAAACCTTCTATCCTTCTTGGACTCACCTGTCTCTGGGTCACACATCTGTTCACAGGAATCTATAGTTCTTTGGCCGCAAAGATCCCGCACCCACGGAGAGGTGGCATTTATTTGATAGTAGAGAAACAGCTGGGCTGGGTTTACCCAGTTAGATATATCAAGATAGCTGCCTTCTGTGATCACAAAGCTGCTGCCTACAAATTAAACAGATAAGTCATATACATTATCAGGCTGTTTCAATTAAGATTTAACAAGTAAATTATATTATTCCAATTTAATGTACAAACACAAAATTAGGAAATGATATTCTGGTCCTTGGGGACTAGTAACTGCATATGTTATACAACTGCATGTGGAATTGTGAGTAGAATAATTAATATTGGTAACCTTTTAAAAAGCTACGGTGACATTTGTAAAGCTAGGCTGAAAAAATACAATTCTCACATTACAAAACCTTCCTAAATATATTTCTATGAATGGACTGTATGTACATTAGCTCTGTTATAATTATCGGCATGGACATTATAGGTCATTGTGATGCAGGCTTACAGCAAAGGTACAGGCCCGCCCTCCTATGCACGTCACTCGTGCAGGTGAATGGCGCGCATTATGCCCCTTGTGCCTCCTGAAATATGCATGACTCGTATGCCAGGAGGCATAGTACTTCATTGAGAAAGGAGGAGAGACGGGCAATAAGGAGGCGCCACGTGAGGCCCAGCAGCTGAATCCTGAAGAGCTGGTAAGCCTCCCGAATGTATCCCATAAGAACATGGTGGCACAGGACCGAGCAGGGCCAGAATTCTGAAAGTCTTCTGTAGGACACTGACTGCTGGATCCACTGGATACGTGAGTATGTGAGATGGTTAAAACTAGGGATGGACCGATATGGTTTTTTCAGGACCGATACCGATATTTTGGTTACAACGTATCGGTATCGGCTGTTATGGGCCGATATTTTGTACATTTAAAGTTTTGAAAAATAAAGACAATTTTTGACACAAATCTGGTACTGAACATGTTAATTTTTGTTTAATTCTTAATGGCTGGCTTGCTGGCACCTTGTGGTGGATGGCTGGCTGGCTGGCACCTTGTGGTGGATGGCTGGCTTGCACCCTGTGGTGGGTGGCTGGCTTGCAGCCTGTGGTGGGTGGCTGACTTGCATCCTGTGGTGGATGGCTGGCACCCTGTGGTGGGTGGCTGGCACCCTGTGGTGGATGGCTGGCTGGCTGGCACCCTTCCGTGGGTGGCTAGCACCCTGTGGTGGGTGGGTGGCTGGCTTGCACCCTGTGGTGGGTGGCTGGCTGGCTGGCACCCTGTGGTGGGTGGCTGGCTGGCTGGCACCCTGTGGTGGGTGGCTGGCTGGCTGGCACCCTGTGGTGGGTGGCTGGCTGGCTGGCACCCTGTGGTGGGTGGCTGGCACCCTGTGGTAGGTGGGTGGCTGGCTGGCACCCTGTGGTGGCTGGTTGGCTGGCTGGCAACCTGTGGTGGCTGGCTGGGTGGCTGGCATAGGGGCTGTGGGTGGCTGACTCGGACAGGGCCTGTGGCTGGCTGGCTCGCTGGTACAGTGCCTGTGACTGGCTGGCACAGGGCCTGTGGATGTGGGTGGCTGGCTGGCACCGGGCTGCTGTGGGTGGGTGTATGGCTGTGATAAACTCCCACAAGAATATTCCCGACTCCAGACGAGGCTGTAATAAGAGGGCAGAATGACGTCACAAAAATATCGGCAATATTGGCCAGTTCCGGGGCCGATACCGATATATCGGGGAAAGTGCATATCGGCCTTGCCGATAATCGGTCTATACCTAGTTAAAACCCCCAGCAAAGCTTGGATTGAAATAAAAAAATAGGGTGGGGAGGGTGGAGATCAGCTTTAAAGAAAAAAAAAAAACTGTATACAATGATGTCTCCACCTGAAACTAACCTTGACGTGTTTCATCACTGCTGACTTGCCCACAACGATAGAGAAAGCACCTCCCCTATCCCCTATCCTTGTAAGCAAACCAGCAGTGGTGAAACATGTCAAGGTGGATTTCTGGTGGAGACATAATTGTATATAGTGTTTTTTTTTTTTTTTTTACCAAGCCAGCAGTGGTGAAACGCATCATGGTTGGGTTCGGATGGAGACATGATTGTATGCAGTCTTTGACAGTCATTAAATACAAGTAAGAGGAGTTCAGTTTTGGAGTGTGGCTTATATCTTCCATATATCTGAGGAAGAGTGGAGACAGGCTGTGACAGCTGGCAACCAGATTGTCCCCCCTGAGTAATAAAAGGAGTCTTGGGTTTGAGTGTGTTCTTTACACTTCCTTTTGTTGCAGTCCAATCACTGGATTGGAATTCAATTATCGGGAACCTCCCAGGGCTTAGGCTAGCAGACATTTACGACCACCAGCACGTCATCCAGTACAGGGGCTCCCTGGCTATTTTGGAGACGACCAGTTCCATTGTGTTCTATGTGCGCAATCATTTTTGAGTACAGTACATTATATGTTGTCTTCAGGTTTTTAACCACTTAAGCACCGGAAGATTTTACCCCCTTCCTGACCAGGGCCTATTTTGCGATTCGGCACTGCGTGACTTTAACGGACAATTGCGCGGTCGTGCGACGCTGTACCTAAACAAATTTGATTTCCTTTTTTTCCCACAAACAGAGCTTTCTTTTGGTGGTATTTGATCACCTGTACGATTTTTACTTTTTGCGCTATAAACAAAAAAAGAGCGTCAATTTTTCAAAAATAACAATATTTTTCACATTTTTTATATATGAAATTCCCCCCCAAAAAAAGTAAAAATCTAAATTTTTTAACATTTTGGGCCAATTTTTTTTTACCATATGTTTGGTAAAAAAAAATCGCAAAAAGAGTATTTTGGTTTGCGCAAAAGTTATTGCGTTTACTTTTGTTGTTTTTTTTTAACGCGTAATGGCGACGATCTGCGTTTTTTTTTTTTTTTGCGGTACTGCGACCATTGCGGCGGACAGATCGGACCCTTAACTGACATTTTTGACACTTTTGGGGTTACCAGTGACATTACTACAGTAATCAGTGCTATACATATGCACTGTTACTGTAAAATTACACTGGCAGTGAAGGGGCTAACTTTTTTTGAGAAGGAGGGGTTATGTGTGTCCCTAGGGGCGTGATTCTAACTATGATTGGCTGTGGCTTGAGCTGTAAGAACAGTGATCAACGGTCCTACATAGCAGAACCGTATGATCACCATTCCTACACCAGGGAGAATGACAGGTGGCTTTGTTTACATTAGCCTAGCCGCCTGCCTTTCTCCCACTCTAACGGACAATCGCGAGTGACGGGCGGACATCGGGTCCGCCGGGCACACGCGCCGGGTGGGGGGTCCGTGACCGCGCAGGAGCGCGCCTCCAGCGGCGTGCGCTCGCTCCCTAGACCCTCCCAGGCTAGCAACGTGGTACTACGTCGTTTTGCCTGTGAGGGGCTGACCGCCGCAGAAAATAGTACTGCGGTGGTCGGCAAGCTGTTAAAAAGCTGAATGCAGCCGGAAGTATAAAGCAGAAATATAATAAAGAAATGAATAAGAATATATAAGCAGAGCATGTAGATAATGAAAGGAAATAGAGGGAAGATGGGAGAAAATTAAAAAGTAATAATACAGTCTGCAAAAAAAGTTATTGGTAAATAGTCGTGCGGCGGTCGGCAAACGGTTAATAAACCTTTTTAGTGGTAATGCGCCCTTCTTTTGTTGTTTTTTCCAGTGTATTTTGGATACCCTTGGTCCTGAGGAGGCAGCAAGACCTTAGTGGTGCATGCAAAGACCATAAAAGAACACTTATCCTTTGTTACATACCGCCCGAGCGCAGGAGAATGTTTGTTGGCTGGAATTTGAGCCAGGGGTTGCCCTGTTGGCCCCACATGGTTTGACAAAAGTGTAGCACCCCTGCCGTAGGCTGGCTATATTTAGTCTTTGCCTTTGCTATTTATTTTTTAGGTCTGGTCAGCCTGGTGGTTGATTGCTCCTGCCTGCCTCTGGAAGAAACGTACAAAAATAGAGGGTTAGCCACTGGGTCATGATAAATGTTTTTTTGTAGGGTTTGATCAGAGCTCTCTCTCCTGGGGCCTCTTCCCTGGGAGTTACAGAACTCCGAGGGGCCTCTTCCCTGGGGGGTTCTGTGTTATAGAAGGGCTGTTGCTGTCAGGTCAGTTTTGACAAAACGTACATCGGTCGCGGCTTGCTGACGTCATCGGAACGAGACTAGGGCGGGCGGAAGAGCCGACCGGCCGGCGGCTTGCTACAGTTTACGCTCTTCCTTCACTGATGCTTTGTGAGTTTTATTATTTATTTTAATACAATTAAACCAAACAGTTTTACGCTATGGTGTTTGTAAATTTTATTTACATATTTGATCTGGGGATCCTGAGGGATCTCTATCCATCATCTCTGGAGATAGTTGAATTATTGGGTTCTGAATACTGGACTATTCATGATCTGGAATCTTCCCCTTCTGATTGGCTATACATTTACTGGCATCTGGTAAGCGGTTGGCATTATTGGGTGGCGGTCACTGTCCACTATTGATGTAGTCCGGTTCACTTTCTGGATGATCCATACATTTTCTATCTTGCTTTTTTTAATTCTGGTAAGCAGTTTGTGCTATCGGTGGTGGTCATCATCCTGATATTGAATTTACTATATGATATATCTTGGCTAACTATCATATAGTTTTGGTAAGCAGTTGGTACACTTGGTGGTGGGCTATTCGGTGTACTTTTCTGCGGTATTCCTTTTTGGTCCTGTCAGTTTTTGGGTGTGATTATAATAATATATACACTTGCACTTTTGGTCCCCCTTTCTTTGTATATACATTGTATCATTATTACGCTATGGGACCCTTTCTTTTTCCACATGTATGATCCAACACCGGTTGAGGTCCTATGATCCATGATATTGGGAATACAGCGGATCACCATTAACAAGAGTCATTCCGGTGTTATCGGGATTAAACCTTTGAAATTTGCTCATTATTCACCAATATCTGGTAAGCAGATTGCATCACCAGAGGAGGTCCTATAGCAGTCGAAGATCTTTGTACATTAAGGAATACATTTGTATCTAGAGACTATTGGGACTTTATTTACACACGTGTGATCATAGCACGTATTATTGTTTTTAGCGCAGCTTGTTATAATTTATTTACAGTTTTGGTGTTGTCACAGTTGAAGCTGCTGCTTCATTTTCTTCTTTACCTAGCGCGGTTATTCTTTCTATTTCTTTAGGCCTCAGCATATGCTTAGCTTAGGGCCTTAGAGGAATCTGAAACAAAAGCAAATTGCTCGAAGACATCACTTGTGGAAGCTGGGCTGGAAAGAGAATGCTTTAACTGGCAAGTGTTGCAGGGGACGCTGCCTCTGGACATTGCGAAAAGGACTTTTTGCCTTGAAGTACCTTGAGGGTTAGATGCCAGAGGTTGCTGCAAACACGGACTAATGGGCTGTCCTTTCTACTTCCAGCATTATTGGAAGCTGCTACTGAAGGACTGAACACTGCTGGAACAGAAACTTGCTTGAGAATATGTCCTCTAATATATGTGTGTGTTTTTTGGAGTATCCTGTACCCTCATCCCGCCTGTGTTTAGGTACTGCAATAAATCTTCATAGAAGACACTCCTAGACTGAGCTTGAATTTTCTTGGTGTCCTCTCAAACTGATACCTGGGCTGGCAGCCTCCTAACAGGTAAGGGAGACCTAGGTTCTTTCCAGTGGCTACTCTGGGGGGTCATCATCACTGCAAAAGTTGATCTAAAAGTCAAATGAGCCAGGTGAAAAAGTATCAGCTGAACAGTGACTGAGGAAATGCCTTCTTCCACCTATGGGGTATTTACAGCATGGGGCAAGGCAGTAAAAACATTGAGGCCCGAGGTGTAGAAATCGATGTATTAAGGAATTTGCTGAACAATACAACATTGGAGGAATGCCCGACCGGGAACTCAGTCAATTCAATGGAGAGTCAGCAGTAAAAGGCCCGAGCTAGAGAGAGCGCTTGCCCAGGGAGGTGGAGTACGATGTGGCTGGTCCAACCCAAGAGGGAGCTTGAGGAGGTGTAGGCATAGGCCCTGCTCTTTCCCCATTACCTACCGCAAGTGCTGTCCTTGACAGACGTGTAAGTGTGACTGAGAAAATGCCTTCTTCCACCTATGGGGTATTTACAGCGTGGGGCAAGGCAGTAAAAACATTGAGGCCCGTAGTGTAGAAAACAATGTATTAAAGAATTTGCAGAACAATACAACATTGGAGGAATGCCCGACCGGGAACTCAGTCAATTTAGTGGAGAGTCAGCAGTAGTAGGCCCGAGCTAGAGGGAGCACTTGCCCAGGGAGGTGGAGTACGATGCGGCCGGTCCAACCCAAGAGGGAGCTTGAGGAGGTGTAGGCATGGGCCCTGCTCTTTCCCCACTACCTACCGCAAGTGCTGTCCTTGACAGACGTGTAAGCGTGACTGAGGAAATGCCTTCTTCCACCTATGGGGTATTTACAGCGTGGGGCAAGGCAGTAAAAACATTGAGGCCCGAAGTGTAGAAAACAATGTATTAAAGAATTTGCAGAACAATACAACATTGGAGGAATGCCCGACCGGGAACTCAGTCAATTCAGGGAAGATTTAGCAGTAGTAGGCCCAAGCTAGAGAGAGTGCTTGCCCAGGGAGGTGGAGTACGATGTGGCCGGTCCAACCCAAGAGGGAGCTTGAGGAGGTGTAGGCATAGTCCCTGCTCTTGCCCCACTGCCTACCTAGTGCTGTCCTTGACAGATGTGTAAGCCCTCCCTATACTAGCCACTTTGCAAAATGCTTGCCAGAACCTGGGGGCAGAGTCACCTGGATGCAGCGTAGCCAATCGGAACACTGCCCCAGAAAACCAAGGGAACCATAGAGAAACTCAGTTCCTCTTGACTTCCTCTACAGCTTCCTCTCCAGTTGAGCGCCACCTACAGTGGGGTAAGCAGGCTTCACCTGCCTGCAGCAGACTGATGACATCATCTCACCCTAGTCAAAGTCACTGGACTGCAGCTCAAGCATGATAGTCATTACTTCTTTATGCAGAATTCCAACCCAATTCCAAAAAAGTTGGGACACTGTACAAATTGTGAGTAAAAAAGGAATAGACTAATTGGCAAATCTCATAAACTTATATTCTATTGACAATATAATATAGATAACTTATCAAATGTGGAAAGTGAGACATTTTGAAATGTCATGCCAAATATTGGCCCATTTTGGATTTCATGAGAGCTACACATTCCAAAAAAGTTGGGGCAGGTAGCAATAAGAGGCCGGAAAAGTTAAATGTACATATATGGAACAGCTGGAGGACCAATTTGCAACTTATTAGGTCAATTGGTAACATGATTGGGTATAAAAAGAGCCTCTGAGTGGCAGTGTTCCTCAGAAGTCAGGATGGGCAGAGGATCACCAATTCCCCCAATGCTGTGGGGAAAAATAATGGAGCAATATCAGAAAGGAGTTTCTCAGAGAAAAATTGCAAAGAGTTTGAAGTTATCATCATCTACAGTGCATAATATCATCCAAAGATTCAGAGAATCTGGAACAATCTCTGTGCGTAAGGGTCAAGGCCGGAAAACCATACTGGATGGCGGTGATCTTCGGGCCCTTAGACGGCACTGCATCACATGCAGGAATGCTACTGTAATGGAAATCACAACATGGGCTCAGGCATACTTCCAGAAAACATTGTCGGTGAACACAATCCACAGTGCCATTCACCGTTGCCGGCTAAAACACTATAGGCCAAAAAAGAAGCCATATCTAAACATGATCCAGAAGCGTAGGCGTTTTCTCTGGGCCAAGGCTCATTTAAAATGGTCTGTGGCAAAGTGGAAAAACTGTTCTGTGGTCAGACAAATCAAAATTTGAAGTTCTTTGTGGAAAACTGGGACATCATGTCATCCGGACTAAAGAGGACAAGGACAACTCAAGTTGTTATCAGCGCTCAGTTCAGAAGCCGGCATCTCTGATGGTATGGGGTGGCATGAGAGCGTGTGGCATGAGCAGCTTACACATCTGGAAAGGCACCATCAATGCTGAAAGGTATATCCAAGTTCGAGAACAACATATGCTCCCATCCAGACGTCGTCTCTTTCAGGGAAGACCTTGCATTTTCCAACATGACAATGCCAGACCACATACTGCATCAATTACAACATCATGGCTGCGTAGAAGAAGGATCCGGGTACTGAAATGGCCAGCCTGCAGTCCAGACCTTTCACTCATAGAAAACATTTGGTGCATCATAAAGAGGAAGATGTAACAAAGAAGACCTAAGACAGTTGAGCAACTAGAAGCCTGTATTAGACAAGAATGGGACAACATTCCTATTCCTAAACTTCAGCAACTTGTCTCCTCAGTCCCCAGACGTTTGCAGACTGTTATAAAAAGAATAGGGGAGGCCACACAGTGCTAAACATGGCCTTGTCCCAACTTTTTTGAGATGTGCTGATGCCATGAAATTTAAAATCAACTTATTTTTCCTTTAAAATGATACATTTTCTCAGTTTAAACATTTAATATGTCATCTATGTTGTATTCTGAATAAAATATAGAAATTTGAAACTTCCACATCATTGCATTCTGTTTTTATTCACAATTTGTCCAGCGTCCCAACTTTTTAGGAATCGGGTTTGTATGAAACATATTTCCGAAGATGTCTAAAGTTACTGAAAGTTCCACTTAATTTCCTGATGACTAAAATTGCCTTCCGGCGAAATCACTGGGATCCTCCACAGTTAAGGAGCCCTTCGGCGGTTTTAATTGCGTTTCCAAAAGGAGAAAATATACGGCATAACAACCACTGAGAATTAATGCTTTATAGACTCATATCGCTTGACAGTTCAGCATGTTGAGGAATAATGGGCAATCATTAAAAATAATTGTACAGAAAAGCCTAAGATAGGGAAAAGCTGATTACCTCCACAAGGCATGGCTGGCTGTGCGTTTCGCCGCACCTAGCATTAAACAATTGCTTTTATGTGTTTTCTGCAGCCTTTCTTGCTTTTATTTCGGGTAAATATCTGGAGTAGCATGTAGTTATTGTTCCATTAGTGTAGCACTGTACATTTTCTTCAGCAAAAAAACTTCGGCAATATCTTATTGTTAAAAGCCTACAATTTACCTTTGTTGCCGTGCCGCTGATTATAATGAGATTTCTGTCTGATATTTTATACGGGATATTTATAATATGTTAAACAAAGGCCATTTGCTGGGTCGTTTTGTGGTGAAGGAGACGCAGCTGATTGCACGGGAAAAAAAACGCTGATTTATAGGGCATCCAAAGACCTGCCAGTCGAAATTATAGTGCCCCGATACTGCAAGGTCCTTTCATAAAAAGACAAGTACCCCTTCGGCTTTCTCAGTTAATCAGAGTCAGGTAGATTGTAAAAAGAAGGGCGCCGAATGAAATTTAAAGCTGAACTTCACGCAGATATAAAATTAATATGGCTCTGTATTCATGAATATATTATTTAAAGCCTAGCTCCACATTTAACATCCCTTTTAAATAGTTTGCACGGGCCAAGCTGGCCCAAACGTATTTCCTGCACAGGTGCACTTGCTGGGGGCGCTCTGTATATACTGCATGTAGCCTCATCTATACAGTATACAGCGCCGGGTTCCAGCTGTGAGACTGGGACTTCCTGTCCCACTCCCAAAAGAAATGGAATCGGGCTGAGCGCTGCCCATCCATTCACTGGAAGATTTGTATTCTATGAATGAATACAAGGCTTCCTCTGATTGGCTGACTTAGATAAAAAGGGAAGGAGCGCCCGGTGTCCACAGAAATGTGACTTCTAAAATATACATGTAGCACCCTCCTAGGTAGGTGCTAGTGAGGACATGGCTCGGTTTGGCGGGGGGTGAGTGCAGCAACCTCCTAGGTAGGTGCTAGTGAGGACATGGCTTGGTTTGGTGGGGGGGTGAGTGTAGCAACCTCCTAGGCAGGTGCTAGTGAGGACATGGCTCGGTTTGGTGGGGGGTGAGTGTAGCAACCTCCTAGGTAGGTGCTAGTGAGGACATGGCTCGGTTTGGTGGGGGGTGAGTGTAGCAACCTCCTAGGTAGGTGCTAGTGAGGACATGGCTCGGTTTGGTGGGGGGTGAGTGTAGCAACCTCCTAGGTAGGTGTTTGTGAGGACATGGCTCGGTTTGGCAGGGGGTGAGTGTAGCAACGTCCTAGGTAGGTGCTAGTGAAGACATGGCTTGGTTTGGCGGGGGTGAGTGTAGCACACTCCTAGGTAGATGCTAGTGAGGACATGGCTCGGTTTGGCGGGGGGTGAGTGTAGCACCCTCCTAGGTAGGTGCTAGTGGGGACATGGCTCGGTTTGGTGGGGGGTGAGTGTAGCAACCTCCTAGGTAGGTGTTTGTGAGGACATGGCTCGGTTTGGCAGGGGGTGAGTGTAGCAACGTCCTAGGTAGGTGCTAGTGAAGACATGGCTTGGTTTGGCGGGGGTGAGTGTAGCAACCTCCAAGGTAGGTGTTAGTGAGGACATGGCTCGGTTTGGTGGGGGGTGAGTGTAGCAATCTCCTAGGTAGGTGCTAGTGAGGACATGGCTCGGTTTGGTGGGGGGGTGAGTGTAGCAACATCCTAGGTAGGTGCTAGTGAGTGATTATAGTTTTTGGCTCTGTCTGCCTATCAGAGGAGCAGCAGGCAAATTCTATATTCTATTCTATTCTATAGAGAGCAGGATCTATGAGTTAGGTCTGCTCATGGTGCTCAGTTTGTGATTTGATCTGGTCTAGGGAGTATTCACACTGGTCCAATAGGGAGGCATATTGGACAGTGGGGGAAATCTGACCAATGGGTACACAGGCTTTTATCCAGCTCCAGTGATTGGCACAGATTGATTGTGTTGGTGCATTGTGGGATGTGGTATAAAAGCCAGTAGCACATGTGCTGCGGGGTCTTTGGCTGGTGAGCAGAGTACCGGAGGGAGGGTGGTTGCTGCCTCCTCTGTAGCAGTGGCATGTGGTCACAGGCAGTCGGCCTGGGGACCAGAAGGAAGGAGCTGAACCCAGAGGTCAAGGAGAGCTGACTGAGGGGCTAGGGACACTGGAGACCCTCAAAACAGTATTGTGGGTACAGGGGATCGTGTCTAGGGGCCTGAACTGAGGGGGGCCACCCCGGTGTAGGCTAGTCAGAGGACTGATGTCAACAAGTGTATCCCGAAGATAATTCATCCTAACAAGTCACCCAAACAGAGACTTCATTCTAAATTCATCTAAGTGGCAAGGTGAATCGGCAGCCTGGCTGCATCTTCAGACAGGAGTCCTCATCTAATGTGAACAGTTCAAGTTGGAGTATCCCACCCTTCCCTTCTCCCATCCCTAAATTAAATAAAACCACAAAAAAACTACATCCCCTAGAACAGTGATGGCGAACCTTGGCACCCCAGAGGTTTTGGAACTACATTTCCAAAAATAAATACTGATTTTAACTTGTAAACATGTGTCAGAAATAGGCCCGGTCCTTAATGTAAGGGGAACTCTGATGGGGATATTCGGCATAAAGGGGACTATCTGGGGACATCTGAAGTAAGGGAGACTTTGATTGGGACATTGATATAAGGGGTACTCTGATGGGGACATTTGATGTTAGGGGGATTCTGATAGGGCAATTGATGTAAGGGGGCACTCTTGTGTGAACAGTTTATGTAAGAGGGAACTCTGATGGGGACAATGGTTATAAGGGGCACTCATATGGGGACAACTGAGGTAAAAGGGCACTCTGATGGGACACCTGATGTAAGGGGGCACTCTGATGAGGACATCGAAAGTAAGGGGGCACTCTGATGGGGACATTTGATGTTAGGGGGATTCTAATAGGGCAATTGATGCAAGGGGGCACTCTGGTGTGAACAGTTTATGTAAGAGGGAACTCTGATGGGGACATTGATATAAGGGGCACTCTGATGGACATTTGATGATAGGGGGACTCTGATGGGGCAATTGATGTAAGGGGCACTCTGGCGTGAAGTGTTTATGTAAGGGGTCACTCTGATGAGGACTCATATGGGGACAATTGATGTAAGGGGGCACTCTGATGAGAACAATTGATATAAGGTGCACTCATATGGGAACAATTGATGTAAGGGGGCATCTGAAGTAAGGGAGACTTTGATTGGGACATTAAGTGGTACTCTGATGGGGACATTTGATGGAAAGGGGATTCTGATAGGGCAATTGATGTAAGGGGGCACTCTGGTGTGAACAGTTTATGTAGGAGGGAACTCTGATGGGGGCAATTGTTATAAGGGGCACTCATATGGGGACAACTGATGTAAAAGGGCACTCTGATGGGACACCTGATATAAGGGGGAACTCTGATGGGGACATCTAAAGTAAGGGGGCACTCTGATTGATGGGGACATTTGATGATAGGGGGACTCTGATGGGGCAATTGATGTAAGGGACACTCTGGCGAGAAGAGTTTGTTAGGGGGCACTCTGATGAGGACTCATATGGAGACAATTAATGTAAGGGGGCACTCTGATGAGCACTCATATGGGGACAATTGATGTAAGGGGGCACTCTGATGGGAAACCTGATCTAAGGGTCACTCTGATGGGGAAATTTGATAATAGGGGGACTCTGATGGGGCAATAGATGTAAGGGCGTGAAGAGTTTATGTAAGGATTCTGCACTCTGATGAGGACTCATATGGGGACAATTGATGTAAGGGGGCACTCTGATGAGGACAATTGATATAAGGTGGACTCATATGGGGTCAATTGATATAAGGTGCACTCATATGGGGACAATTAATGTAAGGGGGCACTCTGATGAGGACATTTGAAGTAAGGAGGCACTCTGATGGGGACATTTGATGTTAGAGGGACACTGATGAGGACAACTGATGTAAGGGGCACTCATACTGTATAGGGACAACAGATGTAAAGGGGCACTGTGATGGGACACCTGGTGAAAAAGGCACTCTGTGGGGCATCCTGATGTAAAGAAGGGCTCTGATGAGAACTCTCGAAGTAAAAGGGGACTCTGATAATCCTAATCGAATGACAGCCTAATACATACTAGGGTTCCTGTTTAACTCCTGCACTGCCTCTGCACTATCTGTCAGATGTTACTCCTGAGTAGTAACTGGTAGCATAGAGGTATGTCCAGTGAGCAGGGAATACTGGTTTCCTGCATCTTGGTCCCACTATTGGCATTATGCCCCCTGACTTTTATTATTGCACCCCCAGATCAGATTGGCTAGATCCAGCCCTGCAGGCACTATCCAATGAGAGGTCAGTCAGCCACAGCTCAAGGAACCCCAACAACCTCTTAAGGAACCCTGGTTGAGAATGGCTGGTGTAGAACCTGACTCTGATGTTCCCTCCACTCTCTCACCATCGGCGATGAAATGCTCTGGCACATGTAGTGTGACCTTCACTGTAAGTGGGCAGGATATTTGCGACCCACACACCACAGCCAAGACGCAGGCACTCACCCCGACCAATGTCAGGGCTGTTCGGCTCAGCGGACTCTTCAAGGCACCTGCAATTAAGAACAGGAGAAAAAAAAAAATAAGATATTTAGTAATGCCATAAAACACAGTAGATATAGCAGGAAATAAAATGAGTACTGGGTTGAAATATAATCATCTTTATTGATTCATGGCCTGTTCACCTTCAATTATTTTGCATTTTGTGCCAAGGCAAAGCAGATATAAAATGTTCTGAAATACAGTATATGAGGTTTTTTTTTTTTTTTCAACTTAAAGTGCTTATTATTTCAAAGAGTATAAAAAGCCAAAACTTTTTTAGTTTTGGATAGAGTAAGATCTCCGGCCAAGTTTTTTTTTTTTTTGCTTGGGAGGCAGGAAGATGGATATTGGAACCCAAAGGTTATCTTATTGATATCAGAATTTGAGGTGGTATTTGGACAGTTTATTTGGACTCATGACAAAAGATTTCCACAAGAACAAGAAAAAGTTTGGGACTTTGTATGAGGCACTGCCTATCAACGACTAGATGACTCCATCCCTTTTATCCCCCCCCCCCTTTTTTTTCTTTGAAAAGATTTCCACAGTTTCCTTGACTTGTGTCTAAATTAACCTGAAATCGAAGCAACACACAAGGAATGATGAGGGGTGCACTGAAAGTAATGCAAACGTGGGCATAACGTCCATGTTGGTAGAGTAACTCTTCTATAATAATTCTTCTTCCTTTTCATTGCCAGTAAATAATGGGTTCCAAGCAGAAGCAACATGTCATCATTGAGTTATTGACAAAGGAGAGGTCTAACACCCACAGAAGGCTACAGAATTTTTACAGAGATGACACCATTGACAAGAGTCACCAATGGCAGGACATTGCTCTTGTCAATGGTGTAATTTCCTTAAACATTCTGTAGACTTCTGTAGAAGTCCCAACAGCCTGCACCCCTCCTGTGTCTTCATTGAGTTCTTGACAAAGGATGGGTGTAGGCTGTCCAACATCCACAGAGGGCTACAAAATGTTTACAGAGATGACACCATTGACAAGAGTCACTAATGGCAGGACATTGCTCTTGTCAATGGTGTCATCTCCTTAAACATTCTGTAGACTCCAGTAGATGTCCGACAGCCTGCACCCCTCCTGTGTCGTCATTGAATTCTCGAGAAAGGATGGGCGTAGGCTGTTCGATATCCACAGAAGGCTACAGAATGTTTACAGAGATTACACCAATGGCAGGACATTGCTCTTGTCAATGGTGTCATCTCCTTAAACATTCTGTAGACTTCTGTAGATGTCCGACAGCCTGCACCCCTCCTGTGTCATCATTGAGTTCTCCACAAAGGATGGGCATAGGCTGTCCAACATCCACAGAAGGCTACAGAATGTTTACAGAGATTACACCATAGACAAGAGTCATAAATGGCAGGACATTGCTCTTGTCAATGAGGTCATCACCATAAACATTCTGTAGACTTCTGTAGATGTCCAACAGCCTGCACCCCTCCTGTGTCGTCATTGAGTTCTCCACAAAGGATGGGCATAGGCTGTCCAACGTCCACAGAAGGTTACAGAATGTTTACAGAGATTACACCATAGACAAGATTCATCAATGGCAGGACATTGCTCTTGTCAATGAGGTCATCACCATAAACATTCTGTAGACTTCTGTAGATGTCCGACAGCCTGCACCCCTCCTGTGTCGTCATTGAGTTCTCCACAAAGGATGGGCATAGGCTGTCCGATATCCACAGAATTTACTAATTTACTCCCTGGTCATCTCTCTTTATTAACAGCATTATTGCTATGCTATGTAAAAAGGCCCATAGCAGGGATGTATACATTGATTACAACAAAATCATTTTTTTCAAAACTAAAGAACTAACACTGGTTAAAAGAAAAAAAAACGTTACATCTTTGTCTAGAGATTACATTAAAAATAAAATAATTATTGTAAGACAATAGTGCAAAAAATAAAAAATAAATAATAATAATCTAGTTTGCCCCCCACCCAAACAAAATATAATTAAAAAACGTTTTTCTGTAAAGATTATGTTGAAAATACATTTTTTGTCAGACAAAAATTTCTGTACCCCCCCCCCCCCCAAAAAAAAAGAAAAAAGGAATATAAATAGTTTATCCTAATTAATGACAAAATTATACATAACCAGCCTAACTAAACAGGCCCATAGCAGGGATGTATAAATAAATTACAACAAAATTACTTTTTCCAACACTAAAACTGGTAAAAAAAATAACATTTTGATACATCTCTTTGTCTAAGACTCCATTCACACTAGTCCGACTTGGACTGCGACTTGTCAGCCTGACAAGTCGCGGTCCGTCGCTCTCCCATTGTGTGGTACAGGAGCCGTTCTAATAGGAGCGACACAAGTCGCTCCGACTTATGAAAAAGGGTCCTGTACTTCTTCGGGGCGACCTGGAGCGACTTGCATAGACATTCATTTTAGGATGTCCGTGCAAGTCGTGCCGAAGTCGCGGTGCACGCGACTTCACAGGTCGCCCCGAGAGTCGTGCCGCTGCAGTGTGAACCGAGACTGGTTACATTGAAAATCAAAAAAAAAAAAAAAAAGGATTCAATACTTTGTTATCCTAATTAATGACAATATTATCAAAAAATAAATGTACCCATAGCAAGAATGTAACTATTGATTACAACAAATTTATGTCTTCCAAAACCAACACCGGTCAAAAGAAGAAAAAAAAAATTTCTTGCATCTTGTTACATTGAAAAGAATCTAAGATAATATTCCAAAAAAAAAAATTGTCCCCCCCCCCTCCCCTCCAGAAAAAAATGTACTCAATACTTTATCTTAATTATTGACAAAATTATCTCTAACGAACCTGGCCCAAAGCATGTAAAAATTAATTAAACATTTTTTTATTTTTATTCTTTTTTTAGATAATATAATTGTATTTATTATCCAATGATTGACATATTGATACTGGAGGTAGAATTGTAGTATTTATTGGATTCTCTCCTTTTAATTTGTAATATACGTATTTGTGTTTGAAAACCTTTTTGAAAGATCAATAAAAAGTAAACATCGATCAAGTCCACAAGGGGCAAAACAATGTAAGTGTTCAAGTGGTTAAATTATGTGGCATGGACAACTCTTATGTGAAGACAAATTACAAATATATTTGCATAAATTCAGTTTTTTTGTGAACATGTACTTTCTATTTCTTTACAAATAACAGTAAATTCTCACAGTAAATACCAGCAAGGCTGCTTTATTTTGGTCTCTGGGATTACGTATAAAGTTATCTTTTGCTCCATAGCTAATCTTTCTAGTCCATAATCCTGCTGTCTAGTTTTAGTTTTGATCATATCAATCCGGTGTAACAGTTATCTTCTAACATATGCTTCAAAAACACCCCAAATCTCCAGTTTCGTTGTCATTCACTGCAAAAAAAAGTCTTCCTAATCCCATTTTCTTGACCTAGTTTAGTAAATCAAAGGGATAGCTTCCAATTGTATCTCTGCTGTCCTCAAAACCATTCCAAATTCACTACTGGCAGGTTAGAAGCCCTTTAACACAAGAGAATATGAAGGTAAAAACTACACACATATATATATATATGTGTGTAGGGGGCTCCAAAGGGGCAGTTTACTGTCCTTCAGGCTTTAGGGGGGGCAGACTGTGGTCAGTGGGAGTAGAAAATGCCCAAACGTCAATGGGCTTAAACAATGCCCCATCATTGGTTTTAGTATGAGGATCAGTGCCCCATTCCTGGTATAAGTAGAGGAAATCGTGTCCCATTGTTGGCATCGGTTTGTATTAGTGAAAAGAACAGTGCCTCAAGGGCCGGATAAAAGCAGGCAAAGGTCCACATCCAGCCCTAGTTTGGAGACCACTGCTCTCTATATACCAACGTTTGTGGACCTATATGAGCTTGTTGGATATCCCATTCCAAAACCATGGGTATTGGTATAGAGTTGACCACCTCCACCTTTGCAGCTATAATAACCTCCACTCTTCTGGGAAAGCTTTTTACAAGATGTTGGAGCGTGTCTGTGGAAAGTTGTGTCCATTCAGCCAATGGAGTATTTGTGAGGTAACTTCTGCCACACCAAACTGGTGAACCCATGTCTCTATGGACCTAGTTTTATACACAGGGAGCAGTCATGCTGGAGAAAGGACTTCCACTACATTGTTACCACATGGTTGGAAGCACAATGGTCCGAATGTACTTGTATATTGTAATATTACCATAAACCTTCAGTAGGGTTGAGGTCAGGACTCTGTGAAGGACTCCCGAGTTCCTCCACACCAAACTTTTCAACCCATGTCATTATGCAGCTGGCTTTAGAACAAAAAAAGCACCACACTGTTACAGGTTTGATGTTGGCGAAGACCTGGCTCGCAATCAGTGTGTCGATGAAGCCCAAAGGTGTTGAGGTCAGGGCTCTGTGTAGGCCACTTGAGTTCCTCCATACCAAGCTGGTCAACCCATGTTTTTATGGATTTGGCATTGTACATGGGAAGTGGTCATGCTGGAGCAAAAAAAGGACCTTTACCAAACTGTTACCACAAGGTTGGAAGCACAATTGTCTAAAATATATTTGAATGCTATAGTCTTAACACAACTCTTCAGTAGAGTTGTAGTTGGGGCTCTGTGAAGGACTCTTGAGTTCCGCCACACCAAACTGGTGAACCCATGTCTCTATGGACCTGGCATTATACACAGGGAGGAGTCATGCAGGAGAAAGGACTTTTACTACACTGTTACCACAAGGTTGGAAGCACAATGGTCCAAATGTATTTGTATATTGTAATATTAACATAAACCTTCAGTTGAGGTCAGGACTCTGTGAAGGACTCCCAAATTCCTCCGCACCAAACTTATCCACCCATGTCTTTTAGCAGCTGGCTTTGTACACGATAAATGGTCATGTTAGAAAAAAAAAAGCACCACACTGTTACAAGTTTGATGTTGGAGAAGACCTGGCTCGCAATCAGTGTTTTAATAAAGCCCAAAGGTGTTGAGGTCAGGGCTCTGTGTAGGCCACTTGGAATTCCTCCATACCTAGCTGCTCATCCCATGTCTTTATGGATTTGGCGTTGTACATGGGAAGTGGTCATGCTGGAGCAAAAAAAAAGACCAAACTGGTACCGCAAGGTTGGCACAATTGTCTAAAATGCCTTTGTAGGCTGTAGTATCAACACAACCCGTTAGTAGATTTGTAACTTGGGCTCTGTGAAGGACTCAAGTTCCTCTACATCAAACTGGTAAGCCTATGTCTTTATGAATCTGGCTTTGTACACAGGGAGGAGTCATGCTGATTAAAGGACCTTAACCAAAAGTTATGTAAAATGTCTTTAAATGCTGTAGTATTAACACATCTCTTCACTAGAGTTGTGGTCTGGGCTCTGTGAAGGACTGTCGAGTTCCTCCACACCAAACTGGTCAACCCATGCCCTTCAGTAGAGTTGTGGTTTGGGCTCTGTGAAGGACTCTCAAGTTCCTCCACACCAAACTGGTCAACCCATGCCCTTCAGTAGAGTTGTGGTTTGGGCTCTAAGAAGTACTCTCGAGTTCCTCCACACCAAACTGGTCAACCCATGCCCTTCAGTAGAGTTGTGGTTTGGGCTCTAAGAAGTACTCTCGAGTTCCTCCACACCAAACTGGTCAACCCATGCCCTTCAGTAGAGTTGTGGTTTGGGCTCTGTGAAGGACTCTCGAGTTCCTCCACACCAAACTGGTCAACCCATGCCCTTCAGTAGAGTTGTGGTTTGGGCTCTGTGAAGGACTCTCGAGTTCCTCCACACCAAACTGGTCAACCCATGTCTTTATGGACCTGGCTTTGTACACAGGGGCACAGTCATGCTGAAATAAAAAAGGGTCTTCACCAAACTGTTACCACAAGATTTGAGGCGCACAATTGTCTCAAATGTTTTAGCGTTAACCTTCATTACCCTTCATTGAAAACACCCAAACTCAATAATTTGGAGGGGGCCCATAGACTTTGACCATAAAATGTATTTAGAATTAAAAGATGGCATATCAATGAAGGAATTTCATATGAGCATACTGTCTCTGATAAAGCAGTCAACTCCAGATCACTTTACAGATGGACAGTACAGCCTGCAGCCTATATGAATGAACCCCTAAAGTGGTTTGGTTTGCTCTTCAGAGAGCCCGCTTTAACCCCTTGAAGCCATCACTAGAGTGCCACAATTGCATGTGGTTGAGGGGCACTTGCAGAGCGGCCCCATTCGGCTTGATGCCAGATAGCACAGCATACCTTAGGAGACCTAGTGGAGTCCATGCCTTGATGGGTCAGGGCTGTTTTGGTGGCAAATGGGGGACCTGCCCAATGGTAGGTGAATGTAATGTTATGGTTAATTGGTGTACATAGACAGTGAAAAATAAAGGTTTAAAAAAAAAAAAAAAAAAAAAGTAAACAATAAGGATCAAATACAAAAACCTAAAAAAAAGTAAAATAAGTTTCCAATAGTACATGCTCCCTAAGGAAACAAAAAATTATGCGCAAAGAAAAAAAAGGAGATCTTCTTTTCCCAGCAAATTTTACCTAAGTATTATATGAGGGAAAGAGTTTTGGCTCTGGTAAAATTTCGAAAATTGTAAAATCAATTCTATTGTTGTGAAATCAATTTCCTCTGAAATCACAGCACTTATCCCTAGTTCTGAGATTTCTGTGTTATTCCCAGACAGTCTGTCTTCTGGATTTGTTGACTTGCCAGCCATCTGGTCTTCTATGTGTGTGCATATACAGCATCTCACAAAAGTGAGTACACCCCTCACGTTTTTGTAAATATTTTATTCTATCTTTTCATGTGACAACACTGAAGACATGACACTTTGCTACAATGTAAAGTAGTGAGTGTACAGCTTGTATAACAGTGTAAATTTGCTGTCCCCTCAAAGTAACTCAGCACACAGCCATTAATGTTTAAACTGCTGGCAACAAAAGTGAGTACACCCCTAAGTGAAACTGTCAAAATTGGGCCCAATTAGCCATTTTCCTTCCCCGGTGTCATGTGACTCGTTACTCATACTGGTCACTGGATGTTCAGAATGGCACCTCATGACAAAGAACTCTCTAAGGATCTGAAAAAAAGAATTGTTGCTCTACATAAAGATGGCCTAGGCTATAAGAAGATTGCCAAGACCCTGAAACTGAGCTGCAGCATGGTGGCCAAGATCAAACAGCAGTTTAACAGGACAGGTTCCACTAACAGGCCTTGCCATGGTCGACCAAAGAAGGTGAGTGCACATGCTCAGCGTCATATCCAGAGGTTGTCTTTGGGAAATAGATGCCCATTGCTGCTGAGGTTGGAAGGAGTGGGGGGTCAGCCTGTCAGTGCTCAGACCATACGCTGCACACTGCATCAAATTGGTCTGCATGGCTGTTGTCCCAGAAGGAAGCCTCTTCTAATGATGATGCCCAAGAAAGCCTGCAAACAGTTTGCTGAAGACAAGCAGACTAAGGACATGGATTACTGGAACCATGTCCTGTGGTCTGATGAGACCAAGATAAACTTATTTGGTTCAGATGGTGTCAGGCGTGTGTGGCGGCAACCAGGTGAGGAGCGCAAAAACAAGTGTGTCTTCCTACAGTCAGGCATGGTGGTGGGAGTGTCATGGTCTGGGGCTGCATGAGTGCTGCTGGCACTGGGGAGCTACAGTTCATTGAGGGAACCATGAATGCCAACATGTACTGTGACATACTGAAGCAGAGCATGATCCCCTCCCTTTGGAGACTGGGCCGCAGGGCAATATTCCAACATAACCACCCCAAACACACCTCCAAGATGACCACTGCCTTGCTAATGAAGCTGAGGGTAAAGGTGATGGACTGGCCAAGCATGTCTCCAGACCTAAACCCTATTGAGCATCTGTGGGGCATCCTCAAACAGAAGGTGGAGGAGCGCAAGGTCTCTAACATCCACCAACTCTGTGATGTCATCATGGAGGAGGGGAAGAGGACTCCAGTGGAAACCTGTGAAGCTCTGGTAAACTCCATGCCCAAGAGGGTCAATGCAGTGCTGGAAAATAATGGTGGCCACACAAAATATTGACACTTTGGGTCCGGTTTGGACATTTTCACTTAGGGGTGTACTTACTTTTGTTGCCAGTGGTTTAGACATTAACGGCTGTGTGTGGAGTTATTTTGAGGGGACAGCAAATTTACACTGTTATACAAGCTGTACACTCACTACTTTACATTGTAGCAAAGTGTCATTTCTTCAGTGTTGTCACATGAAAAGATAAAATAAAATATTTACAGAAATGTGAGGGGTGTACTCACTTTTGTGAGATACTGTATATGCACACACACATAGAAGACCAGATGGCTGGCAAGTCAACAAATCCAGAAGGCAGACTGTCTGGGAATAGCACAGAAATCTCAGAGAGAGAGAGCGAGAGATATTGTATCTCACAAAAGTGAGTACACCCCTCACATAGTTATATATATATATATATATATATATATATATATATATATATATATATATATATATATATATATAGAGAGAGAGAGAGAGAGAGAGATAGATATATACCAGATGCAGCTGTTTTGGGTCCTATCCAGAAAAAAGGGCTGCCCCCCCCCCCCTACTTCTCCCTTCTGCTGTTTGCAAAACAAGATGAATTTCACCTATATCATGCCCCCTAGTGACTGCTTTGGGTCATTCAAACTGCGTGCGTGCTCCTGGCTCCAGCTAATCTTATTTGTTGTTATTCCAGGTGATACAAACTCTGCATGTCAACATTTCTCAATCCCCTTCTCTAGCTGAGCACATTGCCCACCCGTGGAGTTTGAACAGCCCGGAGCATTTGCTACTAAGGTTAGCTGAAGCCGGGAGAGGATGCACTGTGCAGTTTGAGCAGCCCAGGTTGGCCACTGGGGGGTGCAATATAGTGGAATTCAGCCCATGCTGCAAATGAGAAGACAGAGCAGCATGGGGGGGGGGGCCTTCCTGGAGGACCCAAAACAGCTGTATATGGAATGGGATGACCTACACCATTTCTAGCTATGATATGTACTATTCATTGGATATAGAATTGCATAGGGGATTTTCTAAAACTCTTCCTGAATGGCGAACTTACACTTTAGACAAAAATGAATGCAGCTCTGCGATCATTATAACATTATTAAGTGTATTTTTAAATGCAAGTAGTGTAAGTGCTTGGATCGGACCTGGTGCCAGTCCCCGTATAGCATAACTGGAGTGTGCAAGGAAGAAACAGTACAAAGATCCAATCAGGTCATGTGTTGACTTGAAGACAGAACAATGATAGAAGAAAGGAAAGTGACAGAGAAATTAGCTTATCACTGTACTGCTTCTCCTTGTCTCTCGCTGTCAAGATATAGGTTGGGGGTTGTTCTGGGATGACTTGGGCTCAAAAGCAGTAGGCTGAATCAGCTCATGTAATGTGCAATGAGCATTCTGATAGGAGGAGAAAGCAGAGTGACAGAGAAATGAGCCCAAAACTGTGCTGCTTTTTTCATTGTCGAGATATAAGTTGGGGGCTGGTCCGGGATGACTTGGACTCAGAAGTAGTAGATTGATCACAGTGCTGCTTCTCCTTTCACTGTTGAGATATAGGCTAGGGGTGGGTTCAGGATGACTTAAGCCTCGTACACACGCGTCGCAAATTGGCAGGGAATTTTCGTCTGACGACGATCTGCTGATTTTCGGCTTGTTAGTATGATGCTTCCGACAACCAACTCCGACTTTTCGGCCGAAAAAAATCTGGTGTGCAGGCTATAAAATTTTTGTCCGCCATCAAAACACGGCCGATTTTCGTGCAGTCAGTACAGATTTCGACAGGGAAAAATCTTACGAGCAAGTCTGGGTATGCTCAGAGAAGAAAGAACACAAAGAAAGCAAACCAACACATGACATCACTTCTGAAGTAGATTTTTGTTGGGTGAGAAAATTTGTGTGCAGTCTAGGCACATTCCAACCAACAAAACACAACTCTGGACAAAAGACAGACAATCGGTCGGCCAATAATCGTTGCGTGTGTACGGGGCTTTAGGCTCAGAAGAAGTAGGTTTGAATCAGTTCATATAATTTGCAAGTTTGCGAGTATGCTGATAGGAGAGCGCAGAGTGACAGATGAGCTAATCACTGTGCTGCTTCTCCTTTCACTGTCGAGATATAAGTTGGGGGCTGGTCCGGGATGACTTGGACTCAGAAGTAGTAGGTTGATCGCTGTGCTGCTTCTCCTTTCACTGTCGAGATATAGGTTAGGGGTGGGTTCAGGATGACTTAGGCTCAGAAGAAGTAGGTTTGAATCAGTTTATGTAATTTGCAAGGAGTATGCTGATAGGAGAGAGCAGAGTGACAGAGAAATTAGCTCATCAATGTGCTGCTTCTCCTTTCACTGTCGAGATATAAGTTGGGGGCTGGTCCAGGATGACTTGGACTCAGAAGTAGTAGGTTGATCACTGTGCTGCTTCTCCTTTCACTTTCGAGATATAGGTTGGGTGTTGGTCTGGGAGGATTTGGGCTCAGAAGAAGTAGGTTGAATCAGTTTATGTAATTTTAAAAGAAAATGATAATAAAAGGAGAGAGCAGAGTGGCAGAGAGATGACCTCATCACTGTGCTGCGTCTCCTTTTCACTATTAAGATATATGTTGGGGGATGGTCCAGGATGACTTGGGCTCAAAAGCAGTAATGATCAGCAGCTTAATCAGTTCATGTAATGTGCAAGGAGCATGCTGAAAGAAAGAGAAAGCAGAGTGACAGAGAAATGAGCTCATCACTGTGCTGCTTCTCCTTTCACTGTCGATATAAGTTGGGGATGGGTCAGATATGACTTTGGCTCAGAAGAAGTAGGTTTGAATCAGTTCATGTAATATGCAATTAGCATGTTGATAGGATGAAGGAGCAGAGTGACAGAGATAAGCTCATCACTGTGCTGCTTCTTTCACTGTCGAGATATAGGTTGGGTGTTGGTCTGGGATGACTTGGGCTCAGAAGAAGTAGGCTGAATTAATTCATGTAATTTTCCAGGAGTATGCGGGATGACTTGCGCTCAGAAGTAATTGGCTGAATCAGTTCATGTAATGTAAAATGAGCATGGTCATAGAAGGAGAGAACAGAGTGACAGAGATGCTTCTCCTTTCACATTTCAAGATATAGGTTGGGGGCTGCTCCGGGATGACTTGGGCTCAGAAGAAGTAGGCTGAATCAGTTCATGTAATTTTCAAGGAGTATGCTGATAGGAGAGAGCAGAGTGACAGGGAGATGAGCTAATCAATGTGCTGTCTCTCCTTTAACTGTCGAGATATAGGTTGGGGGCTGGTCTAGGATGACTTGGCCTCAGAAGAAGTAGGCTGAATCAGTTCATGTAATTTGCAAGGAGTATGCTGATAGGTGGAAGGAGCAGAGTGACAGAGAGATGAGCTCCTCACTGTGCTGCTTATCCTTTCACCGTCGAGATATAGGTCGGGGGGCTCGTCCTGGATGACTTGGACTCAGAAGTAGTAGGTTGATAACTGTGCTGCTTCTCCTTTCACTTTCGAGATATAGGTGGGGGGTTGGTCCGGGATGACTTGGACTCAGAAGAAGTAGGCTGAATCAGTTCATGTAATTTGCATGCAGTATGCTGATAGGTATAAGGAGCAGAGTGACAGAGAGATGAGCTCCTCACTGTGCTGCTTACCCTTTAACTGTCGAGATATAGGTTGGGGGGCTAGTCCGGGATGACTTGGACTCAGAAGAAGTAGGCTGAATCAGTTCATGTAATGTGCATGCAGTATGCTGATAGCATGAAGGAGTAGAGTGACTGAGAGATGAGCTCATCACTGAGCTGCTTCTCCTTTCACTCTTGAGATATAGGTTGGGGGCTGGTCCGGGATGACTTGGATTTAGAAGCAGTGGGTTGATCACTGTGCTGCTTCATCTTTCACTTTCGAGATATAGGTGGGGGGTTGGTCCGGGATGACTTGGACTCAGAAGAAGTAGGCTGAATCACTTCATGTAATTTGCAAGGAGTATGCTGATAGGTAGGAGGAGCAGAGGGACAGAGAGATGAGCTCATCACTGTGCTGCCTCTCCTTTCACTGCCGAGATATAGGTTGGGGGCTGGTCCTGGATGACTTGGACTCAGAAGTAGTAGGTTGAATCAGCTCATTTAATGAGAAATGAACATGTTGATACGAGGAGAGAGCAGAGTTACAGAGAGATGAGCTCATCGCTGTGCTGCTTCTCCTTTCACTGTCAAGATATAGGTTGGGGGCTGGTCCGGGAGAACTTGGACTCAGAAGAAGTAGGCTGAATCAGTTCATGTAATTTGCAAGGAGTATGCTGATAGGTGGAAGGAGCAGAGTGACAGAGAGATGAGCTCCTCACTGTGCTGCTTATCCTCATACCGTCAAGATATAGGTCGGGGGGCTCGTCCGGGATGACTTGGACTCAGAAGAAGTAGGTTGAATCAGTTCATGTAATGTGCAAGGAGCATGCTGCTAGGAAGAGAGAACAGAGTGAAAGAGAAATAAAGTCACCACTGAGCTGCTTCTCCTTTCACTTTCAAGTCATAGGCTAGGCTGAGACTGAGGACATCTAGTGGCAGGGAAAAAGAACTGCGAGGAGAAATTTCTGGAAATGGAAGCAAAAGCTGATTTTGTTATTTATTCTTTTAATGGCCTATTCATTTTGATCTTATGGCTTTTGGCTGGAGGTCTGTTTAAAATTCATGGAAGTCTTATAGGATACAACTGTCACATAACGCCCTCACAAGCCTTAGGATCATGTACCTTTGCTTCCTTGGTGGTTTTCATGCTGCCGCTCCCAGATAGTCAACTGGGCCTCATCTCCTGTCTCTGATCCCGAGTTCTCTTCTGACTTCAGGATCCCCTTTGGATCTACAACAAAAGAGCACCACGGGGTACACTGAGACACGACTATATTAGATAGAACATTTTAATATCTAATTTATTTCCAATTTAATTTTTGCCTTGCCTCTATTGTATTGTGTTTATTTCTCTATTTCTTTTTTTTTTTTTTTTTTTTGCGCATTTACATAAATACCCTGTTATAAAGGGAGATTTCTATTGTTTTCCTTATTTAACGTCTGACTCCCTCGGGGTATTGTTTGTTGTTTGTTTGTTTTTTAAAACAACGCAATCTTAATAAATTAAATTCAACAGCAACGCTGCGTTTTATTTATTCCATTTACTTAACTTAAAAAAAAATAGTTTCTACCAACACTGAAAACTTAAAGTTGAACTCCAGGGAAAAAAAAACACGAAATACGCAGATGAAATGCATTCACGGGATTCATACTTCCGTCCATCCAGTTCTAAGATTTACACAGCTCTGCCACAGAGCATATCCTGCCTAGGACTAGGCAGTAAAGGAGAAGCAGCAGTCTGGTGACATATCCCTGCCGTTCTGCTCCCTCTCCTTCTGTCAGCATGCTCTTTGTCGGCACATGAAATGTTTGTCTTCATGTGCTGCTTCTCTCTCTCTCTGTCTAAGCTCTGCTGTATAGGGGGGCTGATGGGTTACGACAGGGCTTTTTTTGTCAGAGCATAGTTGCAGGAACGCCCCCTTTTGGAGTTACCTCTTGTCTCTGCCCCCTACCCACCCCCAAGCACCGTTCCTTGGTTCCATACCCTACCAATCTCCCACTACTGCCCCTTTTACAGCATATAGAACCAAGTACTATTTGTGGTACTAGGTCATTTGTATGGAATGTATTAATGATAACAAAAAAAGCAGTAAAATAGATCCCCTGCAGCCAACAACAATAGACCCCCCCCAGTAACAATAGATCCCCCAGTAACAATGGACTGCCGCAACAGAATAACACTGCCCCAGCAACAATAGACTCAGAGGCCCCCAACAGAAACAACGGATCTCCCCACACAGCATCAATAGACCTTCCAGCAGCCAGGTACAGTGGACCCCTTCCTAAACAGTTGACCCCCCCCAGGAACATAAGACCCCCCAGCAACATAAAACCCACCCCAGCAATAATAGTTCCCTCTCCAGTAACAATTGGACCTTCCCCTGAAAAACTAGATCCCGTCCAGAGACAAAATTTCCCCCAGCAGCAAAAATAGACTGCCCCAGCAACAATAACACTCCCACAACAATAGATTCCCCCCAGCAACAGTAGATCCATGCAGCCAGCATCAATATACACTGTAGCACAACCAGCAGCCCTTGCCATTACATACATTCAATCCTGGAGGTGCCGGTACTAGACTTTCACTGACCACCAATTTAGGGTAGGCTTTAACTGACCACTAATGTGGGGTAGGCTTTAACTGACCACCAATGTAGGGTAGGCTTTAACTGACCACCAATGTAGGGTAGGCTTTAACTGACCATCCACTTAGGGCAGGCTTTCAGTGACCACCAAAGAGGGTAGACATTCACTGACAACCAATTTTGGGTAGGCTTCCACTGACCACCAATGTAGAGTAGGGTTTCACTGAACACTAATGTAGGGTAGGCTTTCACTGGCCACCAATGTAGGGTAGGCTTTCAGTGACCACCAATGTAGGGTAGGCTTTCAGTGACCACCAATTTATGGTAGGCTTTCAGTGACCACCAATATAGAGTAGACTTTCACTAACCACCAATTTAGGGTAGGCTTTAACTGACCACCAATGTAGGGTAGGCTTTAAATGACCTCCAATAGGGATGATCGAACTTTTGAAAAGTTTGGTTCGGCCAGAACATCCAAACTACACGAAAGTTCGGCCCGGATTTCAGAACCCCATTGAAATCAACAACAATCATCAACAACGAACAAAAAACACAATTTTAAAGCCCTAAAACCCAATAAATGCCCCTAAAAAGTGCCTAGGGTTCTGGGTCATGCCCCAGGGACTATTAATCACACAAAAAAAAGTTCTTAAAAATTGTCATTTTTGATAGAGAGACAATTATTGAAAAAATTTAAAAAAAAAAAAGAGATTTTTTTTTTTTATTTTGAATTTGGATTTAGTATCTGGGGGGTCTAAAAAGTGTACCTGTGAAGTTTCAGCTCTGTAGCATGTCCAGAACCATAAAAAAAGAGATTGTTTGTATTTTGTCACTTTCAGAGCACCAATATGGCTCCGCTCCCGTCAGCATTTTTTTTTTTTTGCTGCAGGCGTTAATAGTGCTTTTTTGAGGACATGTTTGGAGTCAGGCATGACATCTGAACATGTCTATAGGGGTATATATACATACACCCATGTCTGTATATATACACCTACACATATATAGGTGTTAAAGGAGCAGAACACTATACTTTTGCTAATTAAATAATTTGAACTAATATGGCTAGGCTCCTAACACACCTACATATGTGTAAATGTAAAATACATATCAGTGTGTGTGTGTATATATATATATATATATATATATATATATATATATATATATATATACCCCTATACAGAAGTTCAGATGTTTTGCCTGCCTCCAAAGAACCCAAAAAAATGCCCAAAAAAATGCCTGCAAGAACAAACCTGGGCATTTTTTTTTTTTGGCGCTGGCATTTTTTTGGGCATTTTTTTGGGGTTCTTTTGAGGCAGGCAAAACATCTGAACTTCTGTATAGGGGTATATATTAAAACACACACTTATGTATATATACCCATACACATATATATAGGTGTTAAAGGAGCAGAACACTATACTTTTGCTAATGAAATCATTTGCACTAATAGGCTCCCAACACCTATATATGTGCAAGTGTAAAAATACATGCAAGTATGTGTGTATATATACCACTATACACAAGTTCAGATTTTTTGCCTGCCTCCAAAAAAATGCCTGCAACAACACACCTGGGCGTTTTTTTTTTGGGCGCTAGCGTTTTTTTGGGCATTTTTTGGGGTTCTTTGGAGGCAGGAAAAACATCTGAACTTGTGTATAGGGGTGTATAGGGGTGTATATATATATATATATATATATATATATATATATATATACACACACACACACACACACACACACACAGATATGTATATTACACTTACACATATATAGGTGTTGGGAGCGTAACCATATTAGTGCAAATGATTTCATTAGCAAAAGTATAGTGTTCTGCTCCTTTAACACCTATATATGTGTAGGTGTATATATACAGACATGGGTGTGTATATATACCCCTATAGACATGTTCAGATGTCATGCCTGACTCCAAACATGTCCTCAAAAAAGCACTATTAACGCCTGCAGCATAAAGAATGCTGACAGGAGCGAAGCCATATTCCTGCAGCGAAAGTGACTTCAGAGAAACTAGCTTTTCTCTATAGCGGTCCCCCTGCTATGGAAGGGTTTTGTCACCCTGCCATAGCAGTCAGTCAGTTAACCCTACACTACACTACGGTCCCCTTAACACTTAACACTTTCCCTACAGAAACTGAATAAATGAAAGCTAACTATAGTGAAAAATAGCAACCTAACTACACTAGATATCCCTTTCCTCACACTAAAAATTGCTAAATGACACTTTGTAACACATTGTAACAGAACAGCATTCCATTCTCTTTCATGCCCCTGTATGAGAATGCTAGGAATTTGGCGGGGGCTATCTTATATACTGGGGGCCTATTCACTAATGATTGGACTATGGACCCCCTAGTCACTCCAATCACATTCCTAGCATTCTCCTGCCCCTCAATTGGCTTTTACTGATGGTTCTGGTCCAATCACGGGCTTTTAACCACTTAAGCCCCGGAAAATTTTACCCCCTTCCTGACCAGGGGTTTTTTTGCGATTTTTTTACTGCGTGACTTTAACGGACAATTGCGCGGTCGTGCGACGCTGTACCTAAATGAATTTGACGTCCTTTTTTTCCCACAAACAGCTTTCTTTTGGTGGTATTTGATCACCTGTGCAATTTTTTGATCATGCGCTATAAACAAAAAAAGAGCATCAATTTTGCAAAAATAACATTTTTCACATTTTTTTATATGAAATTCCCCCCAAAAAAATGTAAAAATCAAATTTTTTTTAACATTTTTGGCCAATTTGTTTTATGCTACATATGTTTGGTAAAAAAAAATCGCAAAAAGCGTATTTTGATTGGTTTGCACAAAAGTTATTGCGTTTACTAACAAAGGGAAAGATTTTTGTAATTTTTGGTGTTTTTTTTATAACGAGTAATGGCGGCGATCTGCGTTTTTTTTTTTTTTTTTTGCGGTACTGTGACATTGCGGCGGACAGATCGGACCCTTGACTGACATTTTTGACACTTTTGGGGTTACCAGTGACATTACTACAGTAATCAGTGCTATACATATGCACTGTTGCTGTTAAAATGACACTGGCAGGGAAGGGGTTAACTGTATTGGAGAGGGAGGGGTTAAGTGTGTCCTAGGGGCATGATTCTAACAGTGATTGGACATGTCTACTATTGTAAAAACAGAGATCAATGGTTCTACATAGTAGAACCGTCTGATCTCCATTTTTACACAGGGGAGAATGACAGGCGGCTTGTTTACATAAGCCGCCCGCCTTTCTCCCGCTCTACCGACAATCGTAGTGTGACCGGCGGACATCGGGTCCGCCGGTCACACGCGCGGACTCCTCAGTGAACGAGCCAGGGCGGGCGCGCGCCTCAGCGCTCGCCCGCTATTGGCTCACAAGCCGGTCACAGGCTAGTGACGTATATATACGTCACTTTGCCTGGCTAGGGCTGACCGCCGCAGTATATCTACAAGTAGTTAAAGCCCATTTCCTGAACCATTGCATTTTGGTCGGTCCTGGTTGCCGAATTCCGAACTTTTTGGGCAAAAAATTCGGCCGAACCTCGAACAGCCAATGTTCGGGTTGAACCGATGGTCGACCCGAACCATTCGATCATCCCTAACCACCAATGTAGGGTAGGCTTTAACTGACCACCAATGTAGGGTAGGCTTTAACTGACCACCAATGTAGGGTAGGCTTTAACTGGCCACCAATGTAGAGTAGACTTCCACTGGCCACCAATGTAGAGTAGACTTCCACTGGCCACCAATGAAGAGTAGGCTTTCACTGACCACCAATATAGAGTAGACTTTCACTAACCACCAATGTAGGGTAGACTTTCACTAACCACCAATTTAGGGTAGGCTTTAACTGACCACCAATGTAGGGTAGGCTTCCACTGGCCACCAATGTAGGGTAGGCTTTAAGTGACCACCAATGTAGGGTAGGCTTTAATTGACCACCAATGTAGGGTAGGCTTCCACTGACCACCAATGTAGGGTAAGCTTTCACTGGCCCCCAATGTAGGGTAGTCTTTCACTGGCCACCAATGTAGGGTAAGCTTTCACTGGCCAACAATGTAGGGTAGGCTTTCACTGACCACCAATGTAGAGCAGGCTTTCACTGACCACCAATGTAGAGCAGGCTTTCACTGACCACCAATGTAGAGCAGGCTTTCACTGACCACCAATGTAGAGCAGGCTTTCACTGACCACCAATGTAGGGTAGGCTTTAACTGACCACCAATGTAGGGTAGGCTTTAACTGACCACCAATGTAGGGTAGGCTTCAAGTGACCACCAATGTAGGGTAGGCTTTAATTGACCACCAATGTAGGGTAGGCTTTCACTGACCACCAATCTAAGGAAGCGCTTTACTGACTATCAATATAAGGAAACATTTCTCTAATTACCACTAATGTGAGGGAACACCAACCATCATCATTGACTGTGTTTTTTTTTCTTGGCCATTGCTATGAATATTTTTCATTATTAAAAATAATTTTGTTGAATAGAGCAGCCCTGGGTGTCAAGCATGTTGCATTTATTTTTCTTTTACTTTATTCTATCTCATTAGCTGTAAACAGTGGCGGCTGGTGCTACATCAGACGGGGGGGGGGGCAGACGGACCTCCCCCCCTATATCGTATCACTCCAGCCTGCACCACCACATCTCTCTCCCCCAGCAAACAAAAAAATATGAAAAAATGTTACGTTTCCTACACTGTCTTACTTTATACTCCAATCCTGCTAAATGGGGCAGCTGAAAAGGGGGGGGGGGGGGCCACCAGTCCTCCTGTAGGGGGCCCGGGCAGCACAGGGAATCAGTGCGGATGGGCAGGGGGGCAATCAGAAGGAAGCCCTGTGCGACTCTCTGCTGCAGCTGAAAGCCAGTTTCTACCCCTTCTGCCAGCTTTCAGCTGCTGCAGGGAGAGACACAGACACAGGGCATCATTCCTGTAATTGCTTCAACACCGATCCCCCTCCATGTTCTCTCTGCTTCTGATCCCCCCACCTCCCTGTGTTCTGTAAAAAAAATAACAAATTGGAAAAAAACTAAATTAATAATTTAAAAAAAATGTAAAATGAAATAACTGTAAACATTTATAAACACTTACCGCAAAGTGACGTAGGGCTACGTCAGCAAAATTTGTGGTGTTATACCGGGGTGATGACTCTAGCTAGAGACATCACCCCGGTACCGTTGTTTAGAGCCGGCAGTCGGCTTTCCGGCGGTAACAACCGATGCGGCCCGGGAGCCCCTCGGTCGTTACCCCGGCGAGCGGTACGGGACGCCCCCCCCCTCCCCCCGGGAGACCCGAGCACCCAGCCGACACGTCCGCCGACTGGATGGAGTCCTGATCGAAGCCAGGCGGCAAATTTGAAAAAAAAAATGTATTCAATAATGCCATTTGAGGTGCAGTGGAGGGGTTTGGGGTCTTTTAGACCCTCGATCCCTCCGTAAAGAGTACCTGTCACTGCATATTGCTGTCACAAGGGATGTTTACATTGCTTGTGACAGCAATAAAAGTGATCAGATTTTTTTTTTTTTTAAAACCTGTGATAAAGATAAAAAAAATAAATAGGAAAAAAAAAAAGCCGCCCCTGTCGCCGTTAGCTTGCGCACAAAAGAAAACGTATATGGAAGTTGCACCGCGAATGAAATCGCTGTTCAAACCACACATGTGAGGTATCACCGCGATCGCCAGAGAGTGCGCAATAATTAAAAAAGAGCTACACTCTACCTCTAAACTGGTAACCGTTAAATTTTAAAGCATCGCCCATTGAGATTTCTATTGACTGTAGTTTGTCGCTATCCCACGGGTGTGCGCAATTCTAAACCGTAACATGTTTGGTATCTCTTTACTCGGCGTGACATCATCTTTCACAATATACAAAAAAATTGTCTAACTTTACTGTTTAGTATTTTTTAAATGCAGTGAAATGTGATTTTTCTTAATTTTTACAAAAAAATGGCGTTTTTAAAGACCGCTGCGCAAATACCATGTGACAAAAAACATTGCAATGACCGCCATTTTATTCTCCAGAGCCTTTGCTAAAAAAAATATATATAATGTTTGGGTTCGAAGTAGTTTTCCAAGAAAAAATATTGATTTTAACCTGTGAACAAAAAGTGTACGAAATAGGCCTGGGTCTTAAGTGGTTAACCATTTAAAAGAAATTATAATATTTTTTTTTTTAAAACCAATTAAAAAGGGCTAATTGAAACAGGTTTTCTGTTATGTTTGTGTCTGCTAATAAGGATTTTAGTGTATTTTTAGTGAAAATGTTATCTTGATTATAAATTATAATTTTAACTGTAAAAACACTTAAACATTGTAATAAATTTCAAAAAATTGTAAAATAAAATAATTGTTAACATTTTTACCATTTTTAAAATTATGTATTTTTTTTTTAAATGTAAAAAAACAATTAAAAAGGGCTAACTCAAACAGGTTTTCTGTTATGGTTGTGTCTGCTAATAATGATTTTAGTGTATCTTAAGTGAAAATATTGTCTTGATTATAAATTATAATTTTTTTTTTTTTTACTGTAAAAAACAAACATTGTAATGAGTTATAAAAAATTGTAAAATAAAATGTTAACATTTTTACCCTTTTTCAAATAAATTATAATTTTTTTTTTTTTTCAAAATGTAAAAAAACAATAAAAAGGGTTCATTCACACAAGTTCTCTGTTATGTTTGTGTCCGCTAATAATGATTTTAGTGTATTTTAATTGAAAATATTGTCTTGATAAATTTGGGGTGGGGGGGGCAAGTAGGCTGTATGGGGCCCCGTGATTTCTAACAGCAGCCCTGATGCTAAGGGTAGGATAAGCTGCTTATGTCTCCAGAAATCTTGGAATTATTCCAGTTGTAGGGTAATGCTTGCCAAGGGGAGAATCTCCCAGAGACTAAATAGCTATTTACCAATGAACACCTGAACAAGTAATTTATTATTGAGACTGCTGAAAACCCCACTTTAGTCAAATATATAAAAGCTTTATAAATGCTACACAAATCATGTGATAATACAACGTAAAAAAAAAAAGACGGTCTGTCCATTACAATCTGCAGTTGGCTGTTATACTGTAGATCCCATCAACAGTGCCGAGACAAG
Source organism: Pelophylax lessonae (assembly GCF_965119305.1). Lineage (NCBI taxonomy): Eukaryota > Metazoa > Chordata > Amphibia > Anura > Ranidae > Pelophylax > Pelophylax lessonae. The sequence continues at coordinate 290,671,494 of NC_138774.1, forward strand.
GTCATCTACAGCCCAGGGCAAACATACCAAACTGCCCCCCCCCCAAAAAATGCTATTTGAGATTTTTTTGGCACTTTATATTTAGTTATGCAAGTAGAGAAATATTAGTAAACTATATATTTTATTTGTACATATTAAAAAAATGTAAATGATTATACATATATATAATTATTATTATATATATAACTATTATTATTATTTTTATAATTATTATCATTATTATTATTTTTTATTATTATTATTATTATATATATATATATATATATATATATATATATATATATATTATTATTATTATATATTATTATTATATATATATATATATATATATATATATATATATATATATATATATATATATATATATATATATATATATATATATATATAATATATATATATAAATTATTATATTTTATATATATATATTGTCAACCAGTGGCGACTGGTGAATGAAAATCTGGGGGGGGGTGGCAAAATCAACACCTCCTCCCCCCCCCGTGGGACCGCCAGCCGGCCAGCAATATCTAATCTAGCACCCCTTCCCTCCTCCCCCCCCCCCCCCTCCCGGGATGGATGGCTGGCTGCCCAGCCGGACAGCCAGCATCCTTACCCACTCCTTCACCCGAACGGTTGTGAGTCTCCTCTGGCCATACAACTCTGCGCCCCGAGTCCACCCTTTTTTGAAGCCTATTATCACGGGCTTAAATAAAAAAAAAAAATCCCCTATTGGAATCCATGCATCCGGGGCCCTGCATATAGATTAGGGGGCCGGATGCATGAATAGGGGGGGGGGGCGGCACCCCCAATGGACGGGCCGCCACTGCTGGCAACCCATGCTATGCTACTGCACTCTATATAAGTCAAGGGTCTTCAAACTATGGCCCTCGAGTTGTTCAGGAACTACAATTCCCATCATGCCTAGTCATGTCTGTGCATGTCAGAGTTTTACAATGCCTCATGGGATGTGTAGTTCCACAACAGCTGGAGGGCCGTATTTTAAGGATCCCTGCCTTAGATCTTCAACTTGCCTAATGAGTGCATCAATGATACCTTGAGATATAATTTTGAATATTGAAAGGAGGATCCCTGATATATCTGATTTGAGAGGATCGGCCTTTGTTGGGTTTCACTTTCTGGCATTTAGCTGTGGGGCACAGGTGTCCCATCTCTGAGAGTCGGTCAGCTTTTCTTTTTTTTTATTGGTTGAGCCAGATGGACTTGTGCGTTTTTTCAACCTGACTATCTATGTAACTATGTAGCTGCTGTGGCTGGACAATGCACTTAGGTGTACGAAGATTTAGGGCAGTACATGCTCAGGGACGAAGCCTGAAACTTGAGCCCCGTACACACGAGTCGAAATTCGGCTGGGAATTTTCGGCCGACGACCGATCTGCCGATTTTCGGCTTGTTAGTATGATGCTTCCGACAACCGACTCCGACTTTTCGGCCGAAAAAATCCTGGTGTGCGGGCTATAAAATTTTTGTCGACCGTAAAAACACGTCTGATTTTCATCTCATTAGTACAGATTTCGATGGGGGAAAATCTTATGAGCAAGACTGGGCATGCTCAGAGATGAAAGAACACAAAGCAATCCAACACATGACATCACTTCTGAAGTAGAATTCTGTCGTGCGGGAAAATTTGTGTGCAGTCTAGAGCACATTCCAACCAACAGACACCACTCTGGACAAAAGATGGACGACCGGTCGGCGGAAATTCGTTGCGTGTGTACGAGGCTTTAGACTTTTTGCGAAAGTTACCAAAAGATCACTTTCCCCTTAAAAAAAAAAATGGACCATAGTGCTCTCCTCATCGTAAGTCTTTGTTTAGACAGAACTGTGAAATGCGCGAATTCAAGCACCTTCAAAGGTCAAGCTGTTTGTCTAGCTTTAGGTATGATAGATGGCTTTTACAGGATGTATGCATTATGCAGATAACATCTCTTAGTTTTTTCACTGTCTTCATTTCAGGGCATAAGTACTCTGTCTCCTTGATCGACTTCGATCCCTCAAAGGTTAGCCAGCCATTTTAGGAGAAGATACCTTCTACTATAATATTATTTTGATGGCTATGGTTTTTATAATTCTTAAGTTGAAAAAGAAGGGTCTCTGTCTTTTTGTTGCGCCTTTCCATTCATTTATATAGTTCTTCATTCCTTGGGGATATGGTATCTTATCTAGGTGGAAGGAACTCCACTATATTTTTGACCTTTCTGTTTTCCCTATTAAATGAATTTCAGTCTTGTTACATAGTTACATAGTAGGTGAGGTTGAATAAAGACAATAGTCCATCCAGTTCAACCTGTGTAGGTGTGTGTGGCCGTACTCATCTCTCATACCCCTGAATGTTCTGATCCTTGAGATGTACGTCTAAGAGTCTTTTGAAAGCCACCATACTTCCCGCAGAAACAACCTCTTGTGGTAGAGAATTTCACAATCTTGTAGCCCTAATGCCTCGTACACACGCATCGATAGTTGGCCATGAATTTTCGGCCAACGTCCGATCGGCCGATTGTCGGCTTGTTAGTATGATGCTTCTGACAACCGACTGCGACTTTTCGGCCGAAAAAAATCTGGTGTGCAAGCTATAAAATTTTTGTTGGCCGTCAACATAACGGCCGATTTTCCGTTAGTCAGTACAGATTTCGGCAGACAAAAATCTGATGAGCAAGACTGGGCATGCTCAGAGAAGAAAAAACACACGGAAAGTAAACCAGCACATGACATCACTTCTGAAGTTGTTTTTTGTTGGCCGAAAAAATTTGTGCGCAGTCTAGAGCACATTTCAACCAACACAACAACACTGGACAAAAGACGGCCGATAATCGTTGCATGTGTACGAGGCATAAGAGTCTTTTGAAAGCCACCATACTTCCCGCAGAAACCACCTCTTGTGGTAGAGAATTCCACAATCTTGTAGCCCAATCTTGTAGCCCTAACAGTAAAGAACCCCCCACGTTGCCTGAGGTTAAAACGCTTCTCCTCTAATCGCATTGTATGCCCTCGAGTCCTCATGCAATTGTTGACTAGGGACATAAAGTCATTTAGCTCATCTGTGATTGGTAAAGTCTTTAACCTGTTTGATCATAGGTGATCTAAAACATTGGAATATGACAAATCTGTGTAGAGTTTGTAGATTTCAAGGGATGGTAGTGGCATCTTAAGGTTACCTATATGGGAGTCCAGCTACTGAAGGAAGAGGAAGTGAAGAGTTTGTACGCTAAAAAAGGATAGTGGAAGAATCTGAGGGTTAGGGTAGTCCAGCACCTGAATGAAGAGGTGAATAGTTGATAGGTAACCCTCAGACACCTCTACCATTTTATGAAACCTAATAGGGGAGTCTAGCCACTGAAGGAAGAAGAAGTGAAGAGTTTGTACGTTTCAAAGGATGATCGAAGAATCTGAGGGTTACGGTAGTCCAGCACCTGAAGGAAGAAGTGAATAGTTGGTAGGTTTCACAAAATAGTAGAGGTGTCTGAGGGTTACCTATAGGGGAGTTAAGCCACTGAAGGAAGAGGACGTGAAGAGCTTGCAGGTTTCATAGGATAGTAGAAATATCTGAGGGTTAGGGTAGTCCAGCACCTGAAGGAAGAAGTGAATAACTGGTAGGTTTCACAAAGTAGTAGAGGTGTCTGAGGGTTACCTATAGGGCAGTTCAGCCACTGAAGGAAGAGGAATTGAAGAGCTTGCAGGTTTCAAAGGATAGTAGAAGAATCTGAGGGTTAGGGTAGTCCAGCACCTGAAGGAAGAAGTGAATAGTTGGTAGGTTTCAAGAAATGGTAGAGTTGTCTGAGAATTACCGATAGGAGAGTACAGCCACTGAAGGAAAAGGAAATGACTAGCTGGTAGGTTTCCAGGTGTAGGTGTTTGAGGGTTACTATAGGAAAACCCAGGGTTACCTATAGGGAAGCCAAGCCACTGAAGGAAGAAGTAGTAGAGAGTTTGCTGGTTTCAAAGGATAGTAGACAAATCTGAGGGTTAGGGTAGTCCAGCACCTGAAGGAAGAAGTGAATAGTTGGTAGGTTTCACAAAATAGTAGAGGTGTCTGAGGGTTACCTATAGGGGAGTTCAGCCACTGAAGGAAGAGGAAGTGAAGAGTTTGTATGCTTCAAAGGATGGTAGAAGAATCTGAGGTTTAATGTAGTCCAGCACCTCAAGGAAGAGGTGAATAGTTGATAGGTTTCATAAAATGGTAGAGGTGTCTGAGGGTTACCTATAGGGGAGTTCAGCCACTGAAGAAAGAGGAATTAAAGAGCTTCCAGGTTTCAAAGGATAGTAGAAAAATCTGAGGGTTAGGGTAGTCCAGCACCTGAAGGAAGAAGTGAATAGTTGGTAGGTTTCAAGAAATGGTAGAGTTGTCTGAGAATTACCGATAGGAGAGTACAGCCACTGAAGGAAAAGGAAATGACTAGCTGGTAGGTTTCAAAGGATAATAGATGCATCTGATGGTTACCTATAGGAAAGTCCAGCCACTGAAGTAAAAGTAATGCCTCGTACACACGCAACGATAATCGGCCGACCGATTGGCTGTCTTTTGTCCAAGTTGTGTTTTGTTGGTTGGAATGTGCCTAGACTGCACACAAATTTTCTCGGCCAACGAAAATCTACTTCAGAAGTGATGTCATGTGCTGGTTTACTTTCCGTGTGTTTTTTCTTCTCTGCACATGCCCAGTCTTGCTCATCAGATTTTTGTCTGCCGAAATCTGTACTGACTGACCGAAAATCGGCCGTTGTGTTGACGGCCAACAAAAATTTTATAGCCTGCACACCAGATTTTATTTGGCCAAAAAGTCGGAGTCGGTTGTCGAAAGCATCATACTAACAAGCCGAAAATTCATGGCCAATAACCGATGCGTGTGTACGAGGCATCAGTAAATAGCTGGTAGGTTTCAAGAAATGTTGGAGGCATTTGAAAGCTACTAAAAAGAGTGCAGTCACTGGAAGTAGATGAAATTAATAACCCACTGAAGAAAGAGGGCCTTAAAGATCAATATTTCTCATGACACCATTGTGAAGCTACCATAGTGTGGGGCACATAACTACTTCACATTTAAAAAAGGCTGTGGTGTCTTCTCTCTTGTTCTGTGGCTCTCTCTGTAAAGCTTTTAGGTAGTCTGTTGGGTCATTTGTGCTATAAAACATTGGAAGATGAAAAATCTGTGAATAGTTGGGAAAGTTTCTAAGGATGGCCGAATTGTCTGAGAGTTACCTATAGGAGTCCAGCCACTAAAGAAAAAGCAAGTGATCAGCTGGTGAGTTTCAAGGCACAATAGAGGCATCTGAAGGTTACCTGTAGGGCAGTCCAGTAACTGGAAGAAGAAGTGAATAGTTAGTAGGGTTCAAAAGATGAAAGTGGCATCTGAGGGTAACCTATAGGGTAGTCCAGCCACTAATGGAAAAGGAAGTAAATAGTATGGTAGGGTTAGTAGGGTTCAAAAGATGAAAGTGGCATCTGACGGTTACCTATAAGAGAATCCAGGAATTGAAAGGAGAGGGCTTGAACATCCATGTTTCTCCTGGCACCATAACCTATAAGAGAATCCAGGAATTGAAGGGAGAGGGACTTGAACATCGATGATTCTCCTGGCACCATCTTGGAGCGATCGTCCTGTATGGCACATCACTCTACAACATTGGAACGTAACAAATCTGGAAAAGATGGTAGGTTTCAAAGGATGGTAGAAGTGTTTGAGGGTTACCTAAAGGGGAGATCAGCCACTGAAGAAAGAGGAACTAAATAGCTCATAGATTTCAAGGGATGGTAGAAGCATCTGTGGGTTACCTATAGGGTAGTCCAGCCAGCGAAGGAGGAAGTGAATAGTTGGTAGGTTTCAAGGGATAGTAGAGGCATCAAAGGGTTACCTATAGGAGAGTCTAGCCACTGAAAGAAAAAGAAGTGAATAGTTGGTAGATTTCAAGGAATGGTAGAGACATCTAAAGGCTACCTAATGGGTAGTTCTGCGACTGAAGGTAAAGGAACTGAATAGTTTGTAGGTTTCAAGGAATGGTAGAAACTTTTGAGGGTTATCTAAAGGGTAGTACAGCCACTGAAGGAAGAGGGAGTGAATAGTTGGCAGATTTCAAGGGATAGTAGAGGCATCTCATGGTTACCTAATGGGTAGTACAGCAACTAAAAGAAGAAGAAGCGAATAGTTGGCAGGATCAATGGATGGTAGAGGCATTTGAGGGTAAACTAATGGGTAGTTCAGCCACTGAAGGAGGATGAAGTTAATAATTGTCAGGTTTCAAGGGATGGTAGCTGCGTCTGAGAGTTACCTATAGGAGAGGCCAGCCACTAAAGGAAAAGTGAATAGTTGGTAGGTTTCAAGGAATGGTAGAGACTTCTAAAGGTTACCTAATGGGTAGTCCAGCCACTGAAGGAAAAGGAAATGACTAGCTGGTAGGTTTCAAGGTGTAGGTGTTTGAGGATTACTATAGGAGAACCCAGGGTTGCCAATAGGGAAGTCCAGCCCCTGAAGGAAGAGGAAGTGGAGAGTTTGCAGGTTTCAAAGGATAGTAGAAAAATCTGAGGGTTAGGGTAGTCCAGCACCTGAAGGAAGAAGAAAATACCTGGTAGGTTTCAAAGGATAATAGATGCATCTGATGGTTACCTATAGGAAAGTTCAACCACTAAAGAAAAAGGAAGTAAATAGCTGGTAGGTTTCAAGGGATAATAGAGGCATCTAAAGGTAGTCCAGTAACTGAAAGAAGAAGTGAATAGTTAGTAGGGTTCAAAAGATAAAAGTGGCATCTGAGGGTAACCTATAGGGTAGTCCAGCCACTAATGGAAAAGGAGGTAAATAGTATGATAGGGTTAGTAGGGTTCAAAAGATGAAAGTGGCATCTGACGGTTACCTATAAGAGAATCCAGGAATTGAAAGGAGAGGGACTTGAACATCAATGTTTCTCCTGGCACCATCTTGGAGCTATCATCCTGTATGGCACATCACTCTACAACATTGGAACGTAACAAATCTGTGAAAAAAATGGTAGGTTTCAAAGGATGGTAGAAGCGTTTGAGGGTTACCTAAAGGGGAGATCAGCCACTGAAGAAAGAGGAACTAAATAGCTCATAGATTTCAAGGGATGGTAGAAGCATCTGTGGGTTACCTATAGGGTAGTCCAGCCAGCGAAGGAGGAGGAAGTGAATAGTTGGCAGGTTTCAAGGGATAGTAGAGGCATCAAAGGGTCACCTATAGGAGAGTTTAGCCACTGAAAGAAAAAGAAGTGAATAGTTGGTAGATTTCAAGGAATGGTAGAGACATCTATAGGCTACCTAATGGGTAGTTCTGCGACTGAAGGTAAAGAAACTGAATAGTTTGTAGGTTTCAAGGAATGGTAGAAACTTTTGAGGGTTATCTAAAGGGTAGTACATCCACTAAACGAAGAGGGAGTGAATAGTTGGTAGGTTTCATGGAATGGTAGAAACTTTTGAGGGTTATCTAAAGGGTAGTACAGCCTCTAAAGGAAGAGGGAGTGAATAGTTGGCAGGTTTCAAGGGATAGTAGAGGCATCTCATGGTCACCTAATGGGTAGTACGGCGACTAAAAGAAGAAGTGAATAGTTGGCAGGTTTCAATGGATGGTAGAAGCAACTGAGGGTAACCTAATGGGTAGTTCAGCCACTGAAGGAGGATGAAGTTCAAGTTGTTACCCAAAAGATATGAGATTTAATTTACCTCAGACAATATTCGGGTTAAATGAGAGTTCTTTGACATGAGTGAAAGCTTCAAAACAGCAAGATTAGTTTTATTGGTATATAGCCTAAAAGCCTAAATTAATTTACAACAATCTTATCTATAGTACATACAACAAAATGGAAAATATTCCTAGTTTAACTGAACAAATATAGAGTATGATACTCGTATACAAACACAATACGACCGACACAAAGAGAACAAGCAATGTATACCTTAAACGTTCATAATTACCCTTCCCTTGAGTGTTTTCATCCTGGTCTGCCATGCAAGAGGAAGTCCCTCTCCCCTCACCTACACTAATATAGATCTATATTGCATAGACTTGTATACGGCTATTCTAATTGGTTCAGCTATCCTGTCCTGTTCCTCCCTCTGGGCGTATCTCGTTCAGGATTGGACAACTTCCTCCTTGCCTAGTTTAGCCTAATATAGCCCCTTGATAACCCCTCTCTGTTGGAGGGAGAAATTAATTATACTAAGTCAGCTGCTGGGCAAATTGCCCATCTCTGAACCGACGATCACCTTCATTGCATATCTAAAGACTGAGTCTTTGAATTAGAGGGTGGGATAAAGGAATGACCTGTCATGGACGATTATCAATTATTTTCTGGCCCCGTAATGTCTGGCTCACAGGAACTTAAGTACATGATGGTACTATTTGGCATATCAGTTTGTTTTCTAGTGTAAATAGCAGGGCTGGCATTTCAAATGGACTTGTTAATCAAGTTACTATTGCCTGCAGACTGAAGTCACACAACTTCCAAATCTACCAATCCTATAGCAAATATGAGTTTGAAGTCCAAAATGTGTACATTTATATTTACCTTAATATTTACAATTACAAAATGGAGATTTATACATAAACTCCTCATCAGGCAACACCGTAATGGACATAAACTCATAAGGCAACAAAGTGAATAATTGTCAGGTTTCAAGGAATGGTCGCGGCGTCTGAGAGTTGCCTATAGGAGAGGCCAACCACTGAAGGAAAAGTGAATAGTTGGTAGGTTTCAAGGAATGGTAGAGACTTCTAAAGGTTACCTAATGGGTAGTCCAGCCACTGAAGGAAGAGAAAGTAAATAGTTGGTAGGTTTCAAGGGATAGTAGAGGCATTTGAAGGTTACCTATTAGAGAGTCCAGCCACTAAAAGAAGAAGGCCTTGAAGATTGTTGTTTCTCCTAGCGCCATCTTTGAACTACTGTAGCGTGTAGAACATTGGAAACTTTTTTTAAAAAAGTGTAATGTTTTTTGTACTCTCTGGAGTTTGCGGAGACACAATTGGCTAAGCCACTCACACTTTTTAATTTATCATTTGTTTTCAATATAAATGATCCCCCATAGATTTAATTTAAAAATAAATTAATATATATAAAATAATAAAAAAAAAAATTAAAATGAAGCTTAATTGTTACGGGTTAATATTCAGGGTTAGGTTAAAGGTTAAGTCTTGATGGAGGTTAAGTGTTAGGGTAAGATTCAGTGCCAAGGATTAGGTTTTAGGGCTAGGTTAGGGTTAGATAAAGTGTTAAATGCTAGGGCCATCTAAACTACCAAGGGTTAAGTGCCAAGATTAGGTTAAAAAATACCTAAACCCAAGAACAAAAATTCAATATAAAGCAGATTTCAGTCTGTGGATGTTGTTGCTTCTTTTTCAGGCTAACTACAAGTTCAACAAGCAAGGAAAGCCCCTATTGATCCTACCAGAAATGCAATGTCCTTGTCACTTCCTGTGAGCTGCACTGAAGAATATTTTTCTTCCTAGCCATCTTCTGTAAACTACCGATTGGCCTGCCCTACATATAACAGAAAATAAGAGATACGGACATCATGTTTGTAGTCCATATCAAAAGAGCAGCTTAGGGTGGCATCCCTCCATAGATACAGTGGAGGAATCACATAGCCACCCAGGAACAGGAAGTGTGTTATCTGCCGGATTACTAGGTGAACATATAGCAAAAGAAGTTTGAAAAATGAATACAACCACTACACCAGGCATGTCCAACCTGCGGCCCGGAACCACAGGCAATGCGGCCCACTGCACTGCCCCCTGACAATTTTTTTTTTTTTTTGCTGGGGAGGAATGAAGTTGAGTCGGGGGCATGGCCACAGAGGCAGCCTTGGAGGGGATCATCCACTAGTTGTGTTAAATTAGTGCTGGGGTAAACGCGGCAGCACAGGAAGGGCGTGGCGGTGTTTTATTACTTATATACCTTAACTATAGTATATATTAGATATATGCGGCCCGGGACAATTTCTCTACACTCAATGTGGCCCAGAGAAGCCAAAAGGAAGGTTGGACACCCATGCACTACACCAAAGACTTGTAAGCTGCAATATATAACCTTTTTGGTTTTGGTTAGGATATATTTTATGGGATAAATGTTAAGGGGAGGATAAGTGTTAAGGCTTAATTTTAGAATTTAGATTAAGTTTTTGAGTTAATATGGGGATGGGAAGTCAAACATCAAGGTCAGACTAAAAGGCAAGCAGAGACTTTTTTCTACTCTTATTCTGTGCCAAAAACCCCAGACTGATGAGGTACTCCATCTGTTCTCATTGCTCTCTCTTCCCATCATGTTCCTTATCTGCACATTTTGTATGCAGCACCCCTGATTGGTTCCCAGTCCTTCTCCTTCATTCCCCCAATCTTATTCCCATTGTTCAGTAAGGCTGAAATCAATTAAAATTTGGATACTTTCATTAGCTGCATTGATTTATGTCTTTTACATCTGCTTAGAGCTCAATTTTAATTGGGTGCTGAAAAGAAGGCTCATTATGTTGCCATGATTGGTCCCATGATTTTTATTTTGAAAAATACCAAAAAATCTGTCTGATTTTACTAATCAGCAGCCAGTAACTTGCCCCGAATAGTAGAGTGTAGGTCCTCGGACTTGCCCTGGAAGTCTTGGAGGGTAGGGAGGAGGTGGTGCATGTGGCCTTTTGGTCAGGTCCCCCCCCTCATAACTAGTAGGGTGTAGGTCCCCAGGCTTGCCCTGAAAGTCTTGGAGGGTGGGAGAGACCCACATGGCCTTTTGTTCACGTTCTTCCCCCTCCCATGACTAGTAGGATGTATTGCCCTGAAAGACTTGGGGGTGGGGGACACATATGTGGCTTTTTGGCCAGGTTCTCCCCCTCCCATTACTAGCAGGGTGTAGGTCCTTGAAATTGCCCTGAAAGTCTTTGGGGGGTGGGGGACAGACATGTGGCCTTTTGGTTAGGTTCTCTCCCCTCCCATGATTAGTAGGGAGTAGGACCTCAGACTTGCCCTGAAAGTCTTGGGGGGTGGGGGATATACACGTGGCCTTTTGGTCAGGTTCTCCCCTCCCATGACTAGTAGTGTGTAGGTCCTCAGATTTGCCCTGAAAGTCTTGGAGGGTGGGGGACACACATAGCCTTTAGGTCAGGTTCTCCCCTCCCATGTAGTAAAACAAAACCTCCTGCGCTCAAGTGCTGTCTGATGGAGTAGAAAGAGGTGCACTACAAACTCAGATGTAAAGAGAGCTGTTTGGGCTTGCTGCCCCCTTTAGGATCAAGGGTATCCAGAACCACTGGTAGGTCGGTGCGCCCCTCTTTTTCTTTTTTGTCTTTTCTCCCCTCCCATGACTAGTAGGGTGTAGGTCTTAAGACTAGCCCTGAAAGTCCTAGGGGTGGGAGAGAGGGAGGGAGGGACACGAATAGCCTTTTGGTCAGGTTTCCCCCCTCCCATAACTAGTAGGGTGCAGGTCCTCGGACTTGACCTGAAAGCCTTAGAGGGTGGGGGAGACACACCTGGCCTTTTGGTCAGGTTCTCCCCCTCCCATGACTAGTAGGGAGTAGGTCCTCAGACTTACCTTGAAAGTCTTGGGGGGTGGGGGGATCGAGTGGCCTCTTGGTCAGGTTCTCCCCCTCGCATGACTAGTAGGGTGTAGGTCCTCGGATTTGCCCTGAAAGTCTTGGAGGGTGGGGGAGACACACATAGCCTTTTGGTCAGGTTTCCCCCCTCCCATAACTAGTAGGGTGCAGGTCCTCAGGCTTGCCCTGAAAGTCTTGGAGGGTGGGAGAGACGCACGTGGCCTTTTGGTCAGGTTCTCCCCCCTCCCAAGACTAGTAGGGTATAGGTCCTAAGACTTGACCTGAAAGTCTTGGAGGAAGGGTGGGGGGGGGACATGGCTTTTTGGTCAGGTTCTCCCCCTACCATGGAGCCCTACCTAGTACTTGAACAGGCCTCCCAAATAAAGGGGTTTGTCTGTTAGGTGGTCAATGAATACCCCAGTCCTTGTCAGAGGCCTTCCCTTGCATCCTGGGGGATCAAGGCCAGGGTCCTTTTTCTTTGAAGGAGGACCATGTGCATGCCCTGTGCACTTTTTATGCATCTGGTGTTTAATTTTGTTTGTACTCAGTTTAAAAAAAAAATACATATTGCATGCACCAGCTTTTCCATTTCAAAAATTATAATTTTTTTATTTTTGCAGAATTATATACAATTTAGCCACTCACCTCTTTTTTGTAAGTGCCTTTTGTCCTCCCTCTCCTGGGTTGCTTGCTTTTTGCAGTCCATCTGAGGTCTTCTTTCCGTGCACCTCGGCGTATCTTCCTCATCGCAGTCATAATCATCAAGAATTGGGGTCTCCCGGATGGACATCCTCAACACCGAGCTGTGAGGCTGCAATTTGGATGAGCGAAAGTCTCTTGACGTGGGACCCAGCAACACGGATGGGATGTAATGGATCTCGTGAGTGGCTTCTGTGCTGGCGCTCTTTTGTGGTATCCGTCTCCGCTTGTGCCAGCGCCGCTGAGCAAACAGTGCAACTGAGAAAATGAGCAGCAGTAAAAGCAGTGCGATCAGTCCACCCTGCGGAGAGAGGAACGGTACTGTTCATTCAAGAGGCATGACATTTTTTTTTTTTTTTTTTTTTGAGACGCAGACACATCAAATATTCCAATAAAGGATGGACTTCAGAGGAAGAAAAATAGGACTCACTTTAACAAAGTAGAAAAAAAAGAATTATTTCTACTGAAAACGGAAAGGCGCTTTCTCTTTGACAATGAGAACTAATTATATAGCACAGTAGACTGGACTGAGCAAAGCGGCGAACATTAAAGAGGTACTTCAGTCAAAAAAAATAGCACCTATGGTAGCTTTTATATCGGCTGATTACTTAATCCCGCATTTACTTAGTAAATGCAGCAATTAAAAAAAAAGTTACTCCTACGTATCTTTTCAGCAACACGTTGTCCAATGGATTTCTGCTATAAGCCGCACTCCAATCTCCACTCTTCCAAATTCTTTTATTCAATCAACGCAATAAAACTAATAAGGTAATAGTCCAGAAAGTCCCAGAGGGTCCATAAAGTGCATAGAAAGATGCTCAACCAAGCCCCTCCACCAGTGAGGTATACACCGCGCTCCCCTGAAGGAACCAAATATGTGCATGACAGGTGGTATCAAAGCAGTGGTGGCTGGTGCTCGCCCCCCGGTCGGTCGAGTCATCAGGTCAGTCAGTCAGTTGGCAGGCGACACATTCCTCCCCCTCTGCCTCCTCACCTCCTCCTTCCTCCTGGTGGGGAAACAGGGAGTGCTGGATGGCTGAGCCGCTGTCCTCCAGCCGCCGTGTCTTATGCCTCTTCCTGGCCACTGGCCAGTAAGATCGCTTCTCCTTTTGGCCAATTGGGAAAGGGGCCTCACAACCCTCTTCCTGATTGGCTGGGAGGAGAGTCAGTGTGATATTCATTCGCTATTGTCCCATAACTGGGAGGGCTCGGGGCGCAGTGCTCTGCGCCCCGAGCCCACCCTTTTTTTAAGCCTATTAGAGCCTCTGGCTCTAATCACGTGCTTCAAAAAAAAAAAAAAATCCCCTATTGCAGGGTTCTGATGTGGCCCTTTGCTAGCCTTTATCTGGCCCTTGGGGCACTATTCTGCCCACTGACACCAACAAAGGGGGCACTATTTCTTCCACCGATAAAAATATTAGGATACTATTCCTCCTACTAATAGGTTCACTACTCCTCCTCCTATTGACCATCAATCCTGAGGCCATATTTATTCTCACTGATGCTGGGCCCGGGACATTTTCTGCCCCCACTGGCCATAATCCGGCCCTTCTAAAGTGTGAAGGACAATAAACTGGCCTTTTGTTTGAAAAGTTTGGAGACCCCTGCCCTATTGGAATCCATGCTTACGGCACCCTGCATGTAGATTAGGGGGCCTGGATGGGGGGGGGGCGGTGCCCCTGTGCCCCCAATGGATGGGCCGCCTCTGTAATAGTCCAGAAAGTCCCAGAGGGTCCATAAAGTGCATAGAAAGATGGTCAACCAAGCCCCTCCACCAGGGAGGTATGCACTGGGCTCCCCTGAAGGAACCAAATATGCGCTTGACAGGTGGTATCAAAGGTGTATCCAGATAACCAGTACATATGTAGGGGGGGGGACTATCCACAGAAAGATTCAGGCAGCCAAATTATATGCAGAGGACCCTCCTCACAGAATCCTAGCTGTGCTTGTGTAGAAGTGAGAGCCACAAGGTGCTGAAATCCTGGATGATCCAAGGATCATCCAGGATGATCCTCATTCCAGGAATGAGAGGACAGACATGTGAATGGCTCAGCTTGGTTTCAAAGCACTTTGTGGACCTGGACTGTGAGTAGGTAACGAAACCATTGGATCATCCAGGATTTCAGCACCTTGTGGCTCTCACTTCTACGCAACAAGCACAGTCTGGATTCTGTGAGGCTTTTTTTCAGCTGTAGTGTTTTTTAGCTTTTTTTTTAGCAAAACTATATTCCCACAAAACCTAATGGCTCACAAACGTTGATAAGCGCAGAATAGCTTTTTTATGAGAGTTGGAGCGTTTATACAGCTGAAAAAAGGCCTCTTCCCTGATTTGCTTTAGTGGACTTCACACTTTTGGTCGCGGTGTTCGCCTTGCCGAGCCTGCCCATATTGTGACAGAAATCAGCTTAGGTGAAGCTGTAGAGCTTGTGCTATGTCGCCTCGGGTCCGGAGCTCAGGGATCAGGCAGCCATCCACGCTGCGCGCCAAGCCACGCCCCCGAAGGCCTCTTAATACCCACTAGTTTTCAGTTTTTTTCCAGCCAGAAAACACCCTGGTCTGGCCTGCTCTAAAGGGGGGGATCTATGGGGACCCTGCTCTAAATGGGATCTATGGGGATCCTGGCCTGCTCTAAAGGGGGATCTACAGGGGAACCTGGCCGGAGCCTGCTCTAAAGGGGAGGATCTACGGGGACCTTGCTCTAAAGGATATCTATGGGGGACCCTGGCCTGACCTGCTCTAAAAGGGGGGATCTATGAGGGACCCTGGCCTGGCCTGCTCTAAAGGGAATCTATGGGGGACCCTGGCCTGCTCTAAAGGGGATCTATGGGGGACCCGGCCTGCTCTAAAGGGGGATCTATGGGGGCAAAAACGGGATTGAGCATGGGTGACCTTAAAATAATGCCCCCCCTGAAAAAAGTTCTGTGGACGCCCATGGCAATACCAGTGAGGTAACCAATGGATCCAGTGCTTTTTTTCTATTTTTACACTTTCCTCTTACTTAACTGTATAAATTGCGTGCCTTTTATAAAGTCTATGATCTACGTGTTTTTTTTTTTTTTTTACTAATCAAAAGAGAATCAAATTATAATACAAGAATGGCATGACAAATGTTAGGTATTCCATGAACTGCGTTCGTTCAATCCCTGAACATGTAATTTTTGTAATTCAGTAATACATCTCGAGGAAAGGATGTAATATAATAAAATTATCACAAGCCCATGCTGATAAGGCCATCATCACAGTTGGCAGTTGCTCAGCTTCCAGTTGAAATTGGCCAAAGCCCAGGTGCTCATAAACCTAACATGATACGGGAGAACAGCTGTCCAAGAATGTAAGTGCATTACACAGTGAGAGCCGGTCTTATTCGAGAAAATCAAATTATCGGATCTGTAACGCTGGGTCCGTTTTTTACATTTTTCATGGCCTTCTTTTCTCCAACAAATCAAATATGAATATATTTAAAAACGTCAAATTCAAATTGAACAAAACATAAAAAGTGAAGTGCGGGTTGCAATTAAGAGAGCTTAGGTCGGACCACATGTGGATTGGTTTTTTTATTGTAAAAGATTTAATGGAGATTCGACTGGATAGGGCAGCCTTTCTCAACCTCTCTACCTCCTGCGCTCGGCAGCAAAGTGGTAATGCGAACGCTACATGTACAAGGTGATATCTGAGCTTTCAAAAAACAATTGGTGACCACAAATTGAATTTATTTTATTTGGAGCTTTGAACCACTTAAGGACCAAAGCCTGACACTTGATGCCTACAAGTAATAAATCAGTATTACTCAGAACCCCCAAAAATTCTATATACACTGCTCACAAAATTAAAGGAACACTTTGAAAACACATTAGATGCCAATGGGGAAAATTATCATGCTGGATATCTATACTGGTATGGACTGGGTAATGTGTTAGGATCTATACTGATATGGACTGGGTAATGTGTTAGGATCTATACTGGTATGGACTGGGTAATGTGTTAGGATCTATACTGGTATGGACTGGGTAATGTGTTAGGATCTATACTGGTATGGGCTGGGTAATGTGTTAGGATCTATACTGGTATGGACTGGGTAATGTGTTAGGATCTATACTGGTATGGGCTGGGTAATGTGTTGAGATCTATACTGGTATGGACTGGGTAATGTGTTAGGATCTATACTGATATGGACTGGGTAATGTGTTAGGATCTATACTGCTATGGACTGGGTAATGTGTTAGGATCTATACTGGTATGGACTGGGTAATGTGTTAGGATCTATACTGGTATGGGCTGGGTAATGTGTTGAGATCTATACTGGTATGGACTGGGTAATGTGTTAGGATCTATACTGGTATGGACTGGGTAATGTGTTAGGATCTATACTGGTATGGATGGGGTAATGTGTTAGGATCTATACTGGTATGGACTGGGTAATGTGTTGAGATCTATACTGGTATGGACTGGGTAATGTGTTAGGATCTATACTGGTATGGACTGGGTAATGTGTTAGGATCTATACTGGTATGGATGGGGTAATGTGTTAGGATCTATACTGGTATGGACTGGGTAATGTGTTAGGATCTATACTGGTATGGACTGGGTAATGTGTTGAGATCTATACTGGTATGGACTGGGGAATGTGTTAGGATCTATACTGGTATGGACTGGGTAATGTGTTAGGATCTATACTGGTATGGACTGGGTAATGTGTTAGGATCTATACTGGTATGGACTGGGTAATGTGTTAGGATCTATACTGGTATGGACTGGGTAATGTGTTGGGATCTTTACTGGTATGGACTGGGTAATGTGTTAGGATCTATACTGGTATGGACTGGGTAATGTGTTAGGATCTATACTGGTATGGACTGGGTAATGTGTTGGGATCTTTACTGGTATGGACTGGGTAATGTGTTGGGATCTATACTGGTATGGACTTAATAATGTGTTAGGATTTATACTGGTATGGACTGGGTAATGTGTTAGGAAGGAAAGGATGTCACATTGTTTGATGGAAATGAAAATGATCACCCTACAGAGGGCTGAATGAAAAAAAGAATGATGCAGCAGGCTAGTCCTTTTTTGCAGAAATGTCATTGCAGCAATTCCCCATATGCTTGTATGCATGCCTGACAACATTGGGGCTTGCTCATAATGAGACAGCGAATGGTGTCCTGGGGTATTTCCTTCATTTCCTCCTTTTTGTTGTAGTTCTGATGAAGGGAAATTTTTAAATAAATAATATAATAAAATAAATAACCTTGGACTCTTTCATCCTTTGGTCTGGTGCTCCTTCCATTGTTGCATGTTGTTTTTCTGGCAACCTGCTGGGTGCCCACTGGAGGGTAGCCCTGTCTGCTGTGAGTAGCCTAACCTGAGCCAGTAAGTGCTCAGTATTTGGTGGCATTGAGCAGGGGGGTGGAGCCAGGAACACCAGTAGGGTGACCCGAGAAGAAGAGGTTCAGGGCTTGTCTGTGCAAAACCATTACACAGAACAGGTAAGTATGAGATCATATTGAATATTGATTTGTAAAAAGCTATGTTGGGTGTGATATTATATATATATATATATATATATATATATATATATATATACCCGTCTCAAGTAACCTTAGCCTCTCGCAGCATTTCTGCAGTCTCTATCTCCTGAAGGCCCTCAACCTGTAACCATCTCCAGTGGCATATGTCCATTTTTTGTCAATCTCCAGCAGCATGTCCCCAGTTTTTCCCATTTCTAATGCACTAAACTATTGGTCACTCTAAATGTCAATCAAAACCCTCTGCAAGAATGTAAACACTTTGAATTAGAAAGGAAATCACTACAGACCTTTCTAATTAATCAAAAAGGTTCCTTTAGAACTCTTCAAATGCAAGGAATTGCGCAAAATTATTTATGGTCTGTAAAGTTGGCAGCTGTTCTGCACAATCCATGGGGCACCAAAAACACATTTATACACTATATTGTTAAAAGTATTGGGACGCCTGCCTTTACAGTCACATAAACTTTAATGGCATCCCAGTCTTAGTCCGTAGGGTTCAATATTGAGTTGGCCCACCCTTTGCAGCTATAACAGCTTCAACTCTTCTGGGAAGGCTGTCCACGAGGTTTAGGAGTGTCTATGGGAATGTTTCACCATTCTTCCAGAAGCGCATTTGAGAGGTCAGGCACCGATGGACGAGAAGGTCTGACTTGCAGTCTCCACTGGAAATGCACCCCAGAGGTGATTTTTGAGTTGGAGGTCAGGACCAGTCAAGTTCCTCCACCCCAAACTTGCCCATCCATGTCTTTATGGACCTTGCTTTGTGCACTGGTCCAAATCATTTGATGGAGGGGGGGTTATGAAGTGGGGTTGCTGTTTAGGGGTTTGACTTGGCCCCTTAGTTCCAGTGAAGGGAACTCTTAAGGCGTCAGCATACCAAGACATTTTGGACAATTTCACGCTCCCAACCTTGTGGGAGGAGTTTGGGGATGACCCTTTCCTGTTCCAACATGACTGCGCACCAGTGCACAAAGCAAGGTCCATAAAGACATGGATGAGTGAATTTGGGGTGGAGGAACTTGACTGGCCAGCACACTCCTGACCTCAACCTGATGGAAAACCTTTGGGAAGAATTAGAGCAGAGACTGCGAGCCAGGCCTTCTCGTTCAAACATGACTGCACACCAGTGCAAAAAGCAAGGTCTATAAAGACATGGATGAGTGAGTTTGGGGTGGAGGAACTTGACTGGCCTGTACAGTCCTGACCTCAACCCGATAGAACACCTTTGGGATGAATTAGAGCGGAGACTTCGATCCAGGTCTTCTTGCTCAAACATGACTGCACACCAGTGCACAAACCAAGGCTCATAAAGACATGGATGAGCGAGTCTGGGGTGGAGGAACTTGGCTGGGCTGCAGAGTCCTGACCTCAACCCAATAGAACACCTTTGGGATGAATTAGAGTGGAGACTGCGCTTGAGGTCAAGTTCCTCCACCCCAAACTCACTCACCTTGCTTTGTGCTCTGGTGCGCAGTCATGATGGAACAGGAAGGGGCCATCCCCAAACTCTTCCCACAAAGTTGGGAGCATGAAATTGCCCAAAATGTCTTGGTATGCTGACACCTTAAGAGTTCCCTTCACTGGAACTAAGGGCCAAACCCAACCCCTGAAAAACAACCCCCCACCATAATACCCCCTCCACCAAATGATTTGGACCAGTGCACAAAGCAAGGTCCATAAAGACATGGATGAGTAAGTTTAGCGTGGAGGAAGGTCCACCTGAGGAGGTCCTTGTTCAGAGGTATTGTTTGGGACATTATACATACACTATATTGTCAAAAGTATTAGGACGCCTGCCTTTACACACACATGAACTTTAATGGCAACCCAGTCTTAGTCCGTAGGGTTCAATATTGAGTTGGCCCACCCTTTGCAGCTATAACAGCTTCAACTCTTCTGGGAAGGCCGTCCACAAGGTTTAGGAGTGTGTCTATGGCAGGGGTCTTCAAACTACGGCCCTCCAGTTGTTCAGTAACTACAATTCCCATCATGCCTAGTCATATCTGTGAATATCAGAGTTTTCCAATGCTTCATGGGACATGTAGTTCCGCAACAGCTGGAGGGCCGTAGTTTGAGGATCCCTGCCCTATGGGAATGTTTGACCATTCTTCCAGAAGCGCATTTGTGAGGTCAGGCACTAATTCATCCAAAGGTGTTCTGTTAGGTTGAGGTCAGGACTCTGTGCAGACCAGTCAAGTTCCTCCACCCCAAACTCGCTCATCCATGTCTTTATGGACCTTGCTTTGTGCACTGGTCCAAATCATTTGGTGGAGGGGGGATTATGGTGTGGGGTTGTTTTTCAGGGGTTGGGCTTGGCCCCTTAGTTCCAGTGAAGGGAACTCTTAAGGCGTCAGCATACCAAGACATTTTGGACAATTTCATGCTCCCAACTTTGTGGGAGGAGTTTGGAAATGGCCCCTTCCTGTTCCAACATGACTGCACACCAGTGCACAAAGCAAGGTCCATAAAGACATGGATGAGTGAGTTTGAGGTGGAGGAACTTGACTGGCCAGCACACTCCTGACCTCAACCTGATAGAAAACCTTTGGGAAGAATTAGAGCGGAGACTTCGATCCAGGTCTTCTTGCTCAAACATGACTGCACACCAGTGCACAAACCAAGGCTCATAAAGACATGGATGAGCGAGTCTGGGGTGGAGGAACTTGGCTGGGATGCAGAGTCCTGACCTCAACCCAATAGAACACCTTTGGGATGAATTAGAGTGGAGACTGCGCTTGAGGTCAAGTTCCTCCACCCCAAACTCACTCACCTTGCTTTGTGCTCTGGTGCGCAGTCATGTTGGAACAGGAAGGAGCCATCCCCAAACTCTTCCCACAAAGTTGGGAGCATGGAATTGCCCAAAATGTCTTGGTATGCTGACACCTTAAGAGTTCCCTTCACTGGAACTAAGGGGCCAACCCCAACCCCTGAAAAACAACCCCCCACCATAATCCCCACTCCACCAAATGATTTGGACCAGTGCACAAAGCAAGGTCCATAAAGACATGGATGAGTAAGTTTGGGGTGGAGGAACTTGACTGGCCTGCACAGAGTCCTGACCTCAACCAGATAGAACACCTTTGGGATGAATTAGAGAGGAGACTGCTAGCCAGGACTTCTCGTGCAACATTCTGTGATTGACCTAAAAAATGCGCTTCTGGAAGAATGGTCAAACATTCCCATAGACACTCCTAAACCTTGTGGACAGCCTTCCCAGAAGAGTTGAAGCTGTTATAGTGGCAAAGGGTGGGCCAACTCAATATTGAACCCTATGGACTGGGATGCCAATAAAGTTCATGTGTGTGTAAAGCAGCCTTTTTCAACCAGGGTGCCCAAGCATTCTGGGGTGCCTTGAGGTTTCTTCAGGGGTGCCTTGGCAAAATGCCTAAAAATTGATTAAAAATTGTATACAAGCCAACCTTTTAGTTACACAAAGCCACAGGTTGTCATTATGCACCATTACGACTTTCTAGACACTGGCATCCTAACAACCAATGATGTCATCAGTTAATAAGTAGGATGTCTGTTGCCTCCACAGCATCCTTGTTTGACCCTCCTCTGCCCCCTCTCCCTCAGCACTGGGGTGATATTGAACCCTATGGACTAAGACTGGGGTGCCATTAAAGTTCATGTGCGTGTAAAGGTAGGCGTCCCAATACTTTTAACAATATCGTTTATTTCCAATTCAAGGTTGTACATTTTCTGTTGGTCAGCCCGACGTAGCTTAGCTTAATTCAGAAGCCGTGTTCCGTCTGTTCCATGGTTTGCAAATCATAGATTCCTATAATTTTCTGTCTTTAAGTATAGTATTATTGTTGTGCTCCAACAAAGTAATCCACACTGAGGACTTCAATCAAGTCTTTTAAAAAACGAAATAGCCAGCCACTCCAGACTTGAGAAAGAACTGTGCACGGCATGAAACACTGCTACTTATTTTCAGAGGATTTTATTTCGTGCTGCACTGTCATTACATGGATTGAATAAAAGAGCTATTTTTTTTTTTTAAAGACTTAAAGGACAACTTTACCCTTTTAGTACCAGCTATATTCTTAAAGTGTGTGTAAAGGCAAAGCTTTATTTTTATTTTTGAATGGAGTGGGAAGTGTTTTTTGCTGTGTGTCCCCATTGGTGCTAAGCTGGATGACGGTCATTATGGACTTTGGGGATCGTACTTTTGGCTCTATTGGTGGAGCCACCTTATTTTTTTTTTGGATACACCCCAAGCAGGAGCATGGAGGAAGGCCGTTTCATCACCTCCAGAACTGAATGTATGTAATGGTAATAGATGCTGGGGTTTGCTGGAGGGTCTATTGATGCTGGCTGCTGGGGAATCTATTGTTGGTAGAGGGAATCCATTTTTGTGGAGGACGTTGGTCTAGTGTTGCTGGGGAGGTGTTCTGTTGCTCGTGGGGATCTATTATTGCTGGAGGTGGGTCTTAAACTGTTGGGTGGTCAATCATTGCTAGGAGGGATCTTTTTGGAGGGAGGGGTCTTTGTTACTGACTGCTGGAGGGTCTATTGATACTTACTCCTGAGGAATCTATTGTTGTATGGGATCTATTTTTGCAGGGAGGTCTATTGTTGCTGGGGAGGTCTATTGTTGGTGAGGGGGGTCTTATGCAGGGATTGATCGTTGCTGCGAGGGAACTACTGAGGGAGGGGTCTAATGTTGCTGGCGGGTCTATTTTGATGGTGGCTGCTGGTGAATCTATTGTTGCTGAAGGAATCTATTTTTGCTGGTGGGGGATCTATTGTTGCTGAGGATGGGTCTTATGCAGGGAATCTATTGTTTCTGGGAGGGATCTACTGTTGAGGGAGGGGTTCGATGTTGCTGGCTGCTGGGGAATCTGTTGTTGCTAGGGTGAGGGGGTGGGATCAGTGGCAATGGTGGTGGTGATGGTGATGGGGGTGGGATTAGTGGCAGCAGTGGTGGTGGCGAGGGGGTGGGATCAGTGGAAGTGGTGATGGTGGTAAGGGGTGGGATCAGTGGCAGCGGTGGTGAGGGGGGTGGGATCAGTGGCAGTGGTGGTGGTGGGGGGTGGGATCAGTGGCAGCAGTGATGATGGTGAGGGGGGTGGGATTAGTGGCAGCGGTGGGGGTGGTGAGGGGGGTGGGACCAGTGGTAGTGGGGAGGGGGTGGGATCAGTGGCAGCGGTGTCGAGGGGGGGGGATCAGTGGCAGTGGTGGTGAAGGGGTGGGATCAGTGGCAGAGTTGGTGAAGGGGGTGGGCCCAGTGGAAGCAGTGGTGAAGGGGGTGGGACCAGTGGCAGCAATGGTGTCTTCCTCCCACCACCACCGCTGCCTCATACTAATCTCATACTAATCCCCCCCTCCCCCACCACCACCACAGATTGAATTCCTATTCTTATCTGTTGTAGCCATGATGAGGGGAATAGGAATGAGATCTGTGGTTGGGGGGGGGGGGGTTGGGATCAGTAAGAGGCAGATGTGATGGACGTTGGGATCATTTGCACCAGGAATTTGTCACTTACTTGTCAGTCAGTCGATTCCCCCTTAGTTTTCACGTGCCTCCGGGGATGCCTCTGTGTCATGGGGGTCTCCTTGCAGAGGGGAGAGCCCTCCCCCATCTCTATTGGTCAGCTGACATTTTTTTTTTGTGTCCACCTCCGCCTCCCTACACAGCTTCTCTCTCTGGAGAGGATAGGCATGGCTCCAGACTCCAGAGCTCAGCTCAGCTTTCCCTCAGCGGCCGGCTGCACCCTCCACACAGCAGAACGAAAGGACGGGCGGGCGGCCCCCCACAGTAGCACGGCCAGAATGGACGGACCCCCACAGTGGGGGAACTCCAGGGCCCAGTCACAATAACGACTGCTGCGACCCTGGTAGTTCTGCCATTGCTTCACCCCAAACTCGCTCATCCATGTCTTTATGGGCCTTTAACTCAATATTGAACCCTACGGACTAAGACTGGGATGCCATTAAAGTTCATGTGCGTGTAAAGGCAGGCGTCCCAATACTTCTGGTAATATAGTTTAATAATATAGTTTTATGGTCATTTTTAAAAATTAAAACCATTCTCCTGCGCTCAAGTGATGTATGATGGGGGAAGGGGGGGATGTTCAAGTGGACTTAAGTAGGTAGCCGCACTCGCCGTCTATGGATCTTCCGGCGTGCTGACGACGCGTTTCGGAGCATGCGCACTGTGGTGGAATACCAGCGCGTGCTCCTTTTTCAAGCTAGCCTCAGTCTGACTTCACACACACCACCCCACTTCCTGCAGGACAGGAACCGGAAGGACACGGAGGATTATTGACCATCAGCGGGGGTCCTACGCCAAACATGGATGCCGGAGGACCCATCTATCCACATTTACTTACTCTGATGCAAGTTTTTAATGTACCTCGCTCATTAAATGTTACAGTTCTTACTCAGCGGCGCCGGTTTTCTCTCTTTGTGTCTGGCATGATGGCATACCCATGGGAAGGTGTTTGGGGGGATGTCCATGACTGACTGGACTCACCAGAAGCAAGGTTAATCCAGTCCAGAAGAGGAGGAGTGAGGGATTGAAGACGAGTATTGCAGTGAGAGTCGAGTTGCTTTTTTTTAAGATCTGGGTAAATGATTTACATTTTTTTCTGATCTGCTGGAAATCTGCTTTAGATCAGAGCCAAACAGCAGATTTCTAGACATGATGAAAAGACAATCAAACATGCAGAAGAGCCAAGTAGGTGGGAGGCTGTCATTTATTTTGTCTAATCAGTAATGTTGATTTAGCAACAAATGTTCAGGTTCAAAAGGAGACTTGGCTAACAATGATCACAACACATTAATGAATCGTTTGATTCGTTCCATAAGATAATGATGTCTGTTAAGAGAGAATGCAAGTGTGTAATGTCTATTGTCGACGATGGTAACTTTTTAATTATATCCTGTAGAACATTTTCCTAAAATAGCTTTCTATGTTTACGATGGAGAGACAATGGATTTTGCATGGGGGTCTCAAAAAAAGCAAAGCAAAAGCTATCTTATATACAGGGGTTTTCTCAGAGAATAGGTGCAGGCAGGGGTGTATTTTGGTTTTGTGCTGCCCTAGGCAAGACTAAAATTGGGTGCCCCCTTTCCCCCTCCTATGTAAATTTGCCCCACTCCTTCCTTTTTAACAAATGTGACTCCCTCCAAAATGTAAGTCCCAGCATGAACCCCTAAGATCTCACGAGAGGGGGGGGGGTGAGAGGGGGTGGGAGAGAGAGAGAGAGAGAGAGAGAGGGGTGGGTGAGGGAGGGAGAGAGAGAGGGGTGGGTGAGGGAGGGAGAGAGAGAGAGGGGGGTGGGGGAGGGAGAGGGGGAGAGGGAGAGAGAGGGGATGAGAGAGAGGGGGGATGAGAAGAGAGGGGGGTGGGTGAGGGAGGGAGAGAGAGAGGGGAAGAGAGAGGGGATGAGAGAGAGGGGGGATGAGAAGAGAGAGAGAGAGAGAGAGAGAGAGAGGGGGGATGAGAAGAGAGAGAGAGGGGGGGTGAGAAGAGAGCGAGAGGGGGGATGAGAAGAGAGAGAGAGAGAGAGGGGGGGATGAGAAGAGAGAGAGAGGGGGGATGAGAAGAGAGAGAGAGGGGGGATGAGAAGAGAGAGGGAGGGGGGATGAGAAGAGAGAGAGAGGGGGGATGAGAAGAGAAAGAGAGGGGGGGATGAGAAGGAGAGGGGGGATGAGAGGGAGAGGGGGTGGGTGAGGGAGAGAGAGGGGGGATGAGAAGAGAGAGAGAAGGGGGATGAAAGGGAGAGAGAGAGAATAAGGGGGGATGAGAGAGAGAGAGGGGGGTGAGAGAGGGGGGATGAGAAGAGAGAGGGGGGGTGAAAGGGAGAGCGGGAGAGAGGATGAGAGAGAGAGAGAGAGGGGGAATAAGAGAGTGGGTGGATGAGAGAGAGAGGGGGGCGGTGAGAGAGAGAGAGGGGGGATAAGAAAGAGAGAGCGAGAAAGAGAGGGGGTGAGAGAGAGAGAGAGAGAGAGATGAGGGGGGGTGAGAGAGAGCTGGGAGAGGCGGCTCTAGCAACCAGTGGCAAAAAGAGTCAAAGGTGGAGGGGGGCAGTACAAAAGCTTCAAAGTTCCGCCCTAGGCCTGAGCCTTTTTGTCCTAGGCCAAAATGCAGCACTGCGTGCAAGAATTCCCCTTTCAAGTCCTCCCTTGTCTCCGCTCCCTACCCACCTTGAGCCCTGGCCCTTGATTCCTCCCCCCCCCCCCCCCCCCAGTACCACCCCTTTTAGAGAATATAGAACCAAGTATCATTCATGGTGCTAAATAATTTGTATAAAAATTTGTTAATGATAAGCTGTAAAAATATATACCCTGCAGCCAGCAACAATACACCCCTCTTTCAACCATAGACCCCCCCACAACAAAGTGCCTACTAAGCAATAATAGATCCACCCTAGCATTGCCATACTCCCTCAATAGATATCCTGCCAACATCAACAGACCCTCCAGCAGCCAACAGCAATAGACCACTCCCTCAACAGTAGATTCCTCCCAGCAGCAAATTAACCCCCCCCCACCCCACCCCACCCCAGCACACATAGATCCTCCAACAGCCAGTATTAATAAACCCTACAGCAGCCAACAACAATAGACCCCTCACACATAGTAGAACCATCCCAGCAACAATTTTCTCATACCCCCACAACAACAATAGACCCTCCAGCAGCCAACAAGAACAGAGCCCTCTCTCAACACTTGATACCCCCTGCAAAAATGTATGACCCCCACAGCAACAATAGATCTTCCAACGGCCATCATTAATAGACCCTCAGCACCCCTTGCCATTACATACTTTCAGTGCTGGAGGTGCCAAAACTGCTTTCTCCCACATTCCCGCTGATAAAAAAGCCCTGCTTATATATAATATTGGCATCCAATGAAATGTAATAGGTCATTCAAATTTCAAATATTGGAGGAGTAACTCTTCTTCTTTTTCATTGGAGGTAAATAATAGATTCTAAGCAAAAGCAACACGCTGTCATTGAGTTCTTGATAGAGGGGTGCAGGCTGTCCAACATCCATAGAAAACTACAGAATGTCTACAGAGATGGCACTACTGGTAAGAGTCACCAATGACAAGACATTGCTCTTCTCAAAGGGGTGATTTCCATAAATATTCTGTAGCCTTCTGTGGATGTTTAGTTTTTAAAGAAGGGGGGCAGGCTGTCTGATGTCCACAGATGGCTACAGAATGTTTATAGAGATGACACCATTGACTAGAATCACCAATGAAAAGACATTGCCTTCTGTGAATGTTGAGTTCTTGATGGAGGAGTGCAGGCTGTCCAACATCCACAGAAGGTTACAGAATGTCTGCAACAATGATACCATTGGTAAAAGTCACCGATGGCAAGACATTGCTCGTCTCAATGGGGTCATCACCATAAGCATTCTGTAGCTTTCTGTGGATACGGAGTTATTGATGATGGAGGGGGGCAGGCTGTCCAACGTCCACAGACGGCTACAGAATTTTTATAGAGATGACACCATTGACTAGAGTCACCAATGAAAAGACATTGCTTACAGAGATGATCCCATTGAGAAGAACATTCCGTAGCCTTCTGTGAGTGAATGTTGAGTTCTTGATGAAGGAAGGGTGCAGGCTGTCCAACATCCACAGAAGATTACAGAATGTCTGCAGAGATGACACCATTGGTAAGAGTCACCGATGGCAAGACATTGCTCTTCTCAATTGGGTCATCACCATAAGCATTCTGTAGCCTTCTGTGGATGCAGAGTTATTGATGATGGAGGGGAGCATGTTATCTGACGTCCATCTGTGAATGTCAGACAGCTAGCACCCCTCCTTGTCTAGAACTCAGTGCTTCATCTCCAATGAAAAAGAAGTTACCATAGAGCAGGGGGTCTCCAAACTATGGCCCTCCAGTAGTTCAGGAACTACAGTTTCCCATCATGCCTAGTCATGTCTGCGAATGTCAGAGTTTTATAATGCCTCATGGGACAATAGGCAGTGTATGTGGAAGGTTACAGAATGTCTGCAGTGATGAAACCATTGGTAAGAGTCAACGATGGCAAGACATTGCTCTTCTCAATTGGGTCTTTACGATAAGCAGTCTGTAGCCTTCTGCGGATGCAGAGTTATTGATGATGGAGGGGGGGAAAGCTGTCCGACGTCCACGAACGGCTACAGAATGTCTATGGAGATGACACCATTGACAAGACATTGCACTTGTCAATGGTGTCATCGCCATAAACATTCCGTAGCCATCTGTGAATGACAGAGGGCTTGCACCCCTCCTTCGTCTAGAAATCAGTGCTTCGACATGGAATCCATTATTTATCTCCAATGAAAAAGAAGTTACCATAGAGCAGGGGTCTCCAAACGATGGCCTTCCAGTTGTTCAGGAACTACAATTCCCATCATGCCTGGTCATTTCTGTGAATGTCAGAGTTTTACAATGCCTCATACGACATGTAGTTCCGCAACAGCTGGAGGGCCGTAATTTGGAGATCCGGCTTTAAACTATATAGGATAGGATATAGGATTAAACAAAAAAAGTAGCAGTGTACGTGTAAGGTTACAGAATGTCTGCAGAGATGACACCATTGGTAAGAGTCACCGATGGCAAGACATTGCTCTTCTCAATGGTGTCATCACCATAAACATTCTGTAGCCATCTGTAAATGTCAGACAGCTTGCACCCCTTCTTCATCTAGAACACAGTTCTTCGACTTGGAATCCATTATCTCCCATGTAAAAAGAAGAGTTACTATAGAGAAGGGGTCTCCAAACGATGGCCTTCCAGTTGTTTAGGAACTACAATGACATTCACAGAAACGACCAGGAATGATGGGAAGAGTTTTACAATGCCTCATACGACATGTAGTTCCGCAACAGCTGGAGGGCCGTAGTTTGGAGATCCGGCTTTAAACTATATAGGATAGGATAACATAGGATTAAACAAAAAGTGTAGCGGTGTATGTGGAAACTCTACAGAGGGCATTTTTTACCCGCTTCCCCCTCCTGTGAAAACCCATACTGGAAAAACAATTGCTATCCAGAGCTAAATTAGTGTGTATCGCTTTAGAGAGAATTCAAAGACGTTCATTCATTAATAGCCATCACCATCTCCCTTTAGAGAGAATTTC
The DNA here is from genome assembly GCF_965119305.1 of Pelophylax lessonae. Lineage (NCBI taxonomy): Eukaryota > Metazoa > Chordata > Amphibia > Anura > Ranidae > Pelophylax > Pelophylax lessonae. Next base: position 290,700,348 of record NC_138774.1, read on the forward strand.
GAAATCTGCCCATCCTTCGACATAAAGAAAAACGAATTTGTCACTCAGAAGGGGGTTCTTATAAGTGAAATTACTCTTATTAGTTGAATGTTTTGGCCGACGGAAAGCTAAACTGCAATTAACATTCCAAAGCTCCAATATCTATGGAAATAAAGAGAAATTACAAATGTAACCATTCCTTTGCCCTTTGTGTTTAAGAGCTGTACTTGAATCATTAGCAGCTCTGCTCTTCTATTCACTGGAAAGGTGGCTCCCATATACACGATCCTCTAAAATTTGTCCTAAAGCTCAACTCTAGGGAAAATAATACACAACCCTATCTGCTTCTAACCAGTCTTTTTTTTTTTTTTTTAAGTGTAGCACTGCCCCCTAGAGGACTGCTGAGAATTGCACTTTCTGGATTCCCCTGGGTTACCCGTAGAAACAGTCTGTGGAAACTTATCACTTTAGATCAGTGGTCTTCAAACTATGGCCCTCAAGTTGTTCAGGAACTACAATTCCCATCATGCTTTGTCATGTCTGTGACTGTCAGAGTTTTACAATGCCTCATGGAATGTGTAGTTCCGCAACAGCTGGAGGGCCATAGTTTGAGCCAAGCATCTAAAGCAGGGATCCTCAGACAATGAACATTCCAAGGGATTTGGATTTTGTGTTTTATTTAGAAGTGGGATAGGAGAAGGGATGAGTGGGATACTCCAACTATGAACTATGCACAAATCTGAAGACGACTAGCTGTAGTGTGTGCGGCAAGGCTGCTGCTTCACCCTGGCACTGAAGTGAAGATAAAGAATATGGTCCCATTATAGTTTCTCTTCAGGGTCCTAGCTTGGCACCCCCTTTCTCACTTGCTCTGCATGCTAGCCCCTGTCCACTGACTCTCCACTGGAGAGGTCCCCTTCCTGGGCAGACCCCTGGCAAACTTCCCAGTACTCACGGACACGGTTTTTCCCAAGGTTGCTCTGCCTTCAACTCCACTTCTCAGCATCCACCGGACCTCCTGGCTCAGCACCACACTTATGGCTCACTAGGCTGACCGCCTGTGACCACCTTCCATACAGGCAGGAGGAGAAACGGCTGCCACCCTCCTCCTAGGACGTGGCTTCCCACCCAAAGACACCCTGCCACATGTGCCCCTGGCTTTTATAACATATCCCAGGATGCACCACTGTTTGTGACAACCCACTGGGATAGCTACAAAAGCCTGTGTCACTGGCTGGGTCTCCTCCACTGTCCAACAGGCTCCCCAGCTACCAGCAGGAGAGGAGGAAAGCCAGAAGTGCTGCAAGGAAAAGGGGCACACAGGAGGGCCTGGACACCAGATGGAAATTAACCAATCCCTCTGCAGTGCACCAGGAGGCAGAGAGAGGAGGAGAAGCTGACAGGGGGAGCCAGAAGAGGATTGGTGTCTGCAATAAGACAGTACAGCCGGCCCTCCTGCTCAGCAGGTGCCTAGGCCCTCCTTTTGAACTGATGGGGCCCAGGCACAGTACAGGAGAGGTGGCTGTACTGCCTTATCAGCAGCCCTGCCTGTGAAGACCATATGAGGACCCTGTGATGGTCTCATCTGATACCCAATCGCCAGCGTCCACATCAATATGAAGTGATGCATGAAGGATTCTCCCACATTAGACCAGAACAAAGAAGAAGTGGACTGGGCCTGTCATGTGATGGCAAACGTTGGGATTTTAGTAATTTATTCTAAATAAATACTTGGAAATTTGTAGAGACAGGTAATTTTTTATTTTTTTTACCCAGTGATCATCTTTTAAGAAGAATCAAGAAAGCGTCCCTTTAGATGTGTATGCTCCACTTATCTAGATGGAGATTCCCATCTTGAATATGTTGCTTAATATTGTAGATTGATGTTGCTGGAACCTTAAGATAATGGTTGGTGACATTTTAGCACTCATCATAATTACATTGTTTTTGGTTGTGATAATTGTGCACCTGTGGGGCATCTGGGTGATCTACAAGCTGCTTCAGAGCGCTGAGAAACTACCACCATAACCTCGGGACAGAAAAATATTTGAATCGAAATTGAAGCGCCATACTGAAATATTAGAGTTCAAAGTAGGGTTTGATACGAACATACTGAAGGGAGAAAACGTTGCTCCAGGTGTGTAATGGTAGTGTAGAGGTGGAATATCCCATAGAGTGCTAGCCCCAGCCCGCCTCCATGGAAAACTTGTAAGAAAAGAAACGACCGCACATCCAGGAATTCCAATTGCCTTTAATTTCCAAAGTGATGACAACAAAGACACAAACATAGGGCTACGTAACCTTATGTTGGTGTCTTTGGTGTCATCACTTTGGAAATTAAAGGCAATTGGAATTCCTGGATGTGCGGTCGTTTCTTTTCTTACAGGGTTTTATACCAAACATGAATTGGTTAAAAAAATACAACCTGTTTTGGGGGCCACATCCTTCTACCTTTATGAGGACTTGTGGAAATGAGAGGTCTCTTCGGTCACACTCTTGCAGTGGTTATCACTCGGTCATTTCTGTGCTTGGTCTAGTCCTTGTCTGGTCTGTTCTTGATCGGGTCTTTGTCTGGTCATGGTCTGGTCTGATCTGGTCATGGTCATTTGTTTGGTCTTGGTCTGTTGGTCTTGGTCTGTTGGTCTTGGTCTGTTGGTCTTGGTCTGTTGGTCTTGGTCTGTTGGTCTAGGTCTGCTCTTGGTCTAGGTCTGCTCTTGGTCTAGGTCTGCTCTTGGTCTAGGTCTGCTCTTGGTCGAGGTCTGCTCTTGGTCGAGGTCTGCTCTTGGTCGAGGTCTGCTCTTGGTCGAGGTCTGCTCTTGGTCGAGGTCTTGGTCTGCTCTTGGTCTGCTCTTGGTCTGCTCTTGGTCTGCTCTTGGTCTGCTCATGGTCTGCTTATGGTCTGCTCATGGTCTGCTCATGGTCTGCTCATGGTCTGCTCATGGTCTGCTCATGGTCTGCTCTTGGTCTGCTCTTGGTCTGACCAACAGGCTGGTTGGGTGATCCAATTAATGTTTTGAATAAAACCAGACGTATTTCAGTACAGTGCTTTGATATCAAATCAAATATTGAATCATTTTCTATCTGATATATTATTGATGAAGCCCAGCTAAACATTAAAATCTTACAATGAGCTTACACAATTGTAAATACTTGCCTGTCTTGAGTCTATCACTCTTTTACAGCAACGCATGATTTCTTCAGACTGATACAACTCATTAATCTATAACAAGAAAGAAATACACACTCACCATAACCGACACATGTAGAACATGAAGTTGTTCATCCAGTTCCTGTACAGGCTCCTGAATGGTCGGGGAGGTGCTGATTAAAGTATGTTCCCTCATATGCAATGATACATGGAAATAAAGGGTCCCATTCTCCAACCATTTCTGGGTCCAATATACAAGTGAGAGGTCGTCACTGGTGCCAGACATCTCTAAAATAAAATATATTATTTTTGTTATTCTTTTTACTATTATTATTATTATTATTATATTATTATTTATAATTCAGTATAATACAGTGCATCCAGAAAGTATTCACAGCACTTCAATTTTTCCACATTTTGTTATGTTACAGCCTTATTCCAAAATTTAATGTATTATTTTCCTCAAAATTCTACAAACAATACCCCATAATAACAAGAAAAGAAAGAAAAGAAGCTTGTTTGAAATCTTTACAAATTTAGTAAAAATAAAAAACAGAAAAAAAAAATCCCATGAACAGAAGTATCACAGCCTTTGCCATGACACTCAAAACTGAGCTCAGGTGCCTCCTGTTTCCACTGATCATCCTTGAGATGTTGCTACAACCTGATTGGAGTCCACCTGTGGTAAAGTCAGTTGATTGGGCTTGATTTGGAAAGGCACACACCTGTCTATATAAGGTCCCACGGTTAACAGTGCATGTCAGAGCTCAAACCAAGCCATGAAGTCCAAGGAATTTTCTATAGACCTCCGAGATAGGATTGTATGGAGGCACAGATCTAGGGAAGAGTACAGAACAATTTCTGCAGCATTGAAGGTCTCAATGAGCACAGTGGCCTCCATCCTATGGAAAAAATTTGGAACCACCAGGACTCTTCCTAGAGTGGGCCGCCCGACCAAACTGATCGATCAGGGAGGGTGGAGGCCCTTAGTCAGGGAGGTGCCTAAGAACCTGATGGTCACTCTGACAGAGCACAAGCGTTTAACTGTGTAGAGAGGAGAACCTTCCAGAAGAACAACCATCTCCGCAGCACTCCACCAATCAGGCTTGTATGGTAGAGTGGCCAGACGGAAGCCACTCCTCAGTAAAAGTCACATGACAGCCCGCCTGGAGTTTTCCAAAAGGCACCTGAAGGACTCTCAGACCATGAGAAACAAAATTCTCTGGTCTGATGAAACAAAGATTGAACTCTTTGGCCTGAAGGGCAAGCGTCATGTCTGGAGGAAACCAGGCACTGCTCATCACCTGGCCAATACCATCCCTACAGTGAAGCATGGTGGTGGCAGCATCATACTGTGGGGATGTTTTTCAGTGGCAGGAACTGGGACACTAGTCAGGAATCAGGATCGAGGGAATGATGAATGCAACAATGTACAGAGACATCTTTTATGAAAACCTGCTCCAGAGCGCTCTTGACCTCAGACTAGGATGAACGTTCATCTTCCAACAGGATAACGACCCTAAGAACACAGCCGAGATGACAAAGGAGTGGCTATGGGACAACTCTGTGAATGTCCTTGAGGGGTGTCATTATAGGGAATTGTTTGTAGAATTTCAAAGAAAATAATGAATTGAATCCATTTTGAAATGAGGCTATAACATAAAATGTGGAAAAAGTGAAGCGCTGTAAATACGTTCCAGGTGCACTGTGTGTGTGTGTGTGTGTGTATATATATATATATATATATATATATATAAGAGAGAGAGAGAGAGAGAGCGCGAACAGGGTGCTTATTGCTAGCGGCTACAGCCGATTGCAATAATCACATGTATAAATCCAACATGCTGGTTGTACCTAAGTTGATCAATGGATCGACTTGGGTACAATCAGCCTGCCTATAGATGGTTGGAATGCAACCTTCCAAGTATAAGGGAGGAGGATAACCTACAGTATCTCACAAAAGTGAGTACACTCCTCACATTTTTAGCCATTAATGTCTAAGCCACTGGCAACAAAAGTGAGTACACCTCTAAGCGAAAATGTCCAAATTGGGCCCAATTAGCAATTTTCCCTCCCGGTGTCATGTGACTCGTTAGAGTTACAAGGTCTCAGGTGTAAATGGGGAGCAAGTGTGTTAAATTTGATGTTATCGCTCTCACTCTCTCATACTGGTCACTGGAAGTTTAACATGGCACCTCATGGCAAAGAACTCTCTGAGGATCTGAAAGAAAGAATTGTTGCTCTACATAAAGATGGCCTAGGCTATAAGAAGATTGCCAACACTCTGAAACTGAGCGCAGCACGGTGGCCAAGACCATACACCGGTTTACCAGGACAGGTTCCACTCAGAACAGGCCTCACCATGGTCCACCAAAGAAGTTGAGTGCACGTGCTCAGCGTCATATCCAGAGGTTGTCTTTGGGAAATAGACGTATGCGTGCTGCCAGCATTGCTGCAGAGGTTGAAGGGGTGGGGGGTCAGCCTGTCAGTGCTCAGACCATTTGCCGCACACTGCATCAAACTGGTCTGCATGGTTGTCGTCCCAGAAGGAAGTCTCTTCTAAAGATGATGCACAAGAAAGCCCGAAAACAGTTTGCTGAAGACAAGCAGACTAAGGACATGCATTACTGGAACCATCTCCTGTGGTCTGATGAGACCAAGATAAACTTATTTGGTTCAGATGGTGTCAAGCGTGTGTGGCGGCAACCAGGTGAGGAGTGCAAAGACAAGTGTGTCTTCCTACAGTCAAGCATGGTGGTGGTGGTGTCATGGTCTATGGCTGAATGAGTGCTGCCGGCACTGGGGAGCTACAGTTCATTGAGGGGACCATGAATGCCAACATGTACTGTGACATACTGAAGCAGAGCATGATCCCCTCCCTTCAGAGACTGGGCCGCAGGGCAGTATTCCAACATAACGACCCCAAACACACCTCCAAGGTGACCACTGCCTTGCTAAAGAAGCTGAGGGTAAAGGTGATGGACTGGCCAAGCATGTCTCCAGACCTAAACCCTATTCAGCATCTGTGGGGCATCCTCAAACATGAGGTGGAGGAGCGCAAGGTCTCTAACATCCACCAGCTCAGTGATGTCCTCATGGAGGAGTGGAAGAGGACTCCAGTGACAACCTGTGAAGCTCTGCTGAACTCCATGCCCAAGAATGGCGGCCACACAAAATATTGACACTTTGGGCCCAATTTGGACATTGTCACTTAGGGGTGTACTCACTTTTGTTGCCAGCGGTTTAGACATTAATGGCTGTGTGTTGTTATTTTGAGGGGACAGCAAATTTACACTGTTATACAAGCTGTACACTCACTACTTTACATTGTAGCAAAGTGTCATTTCTTCAGTGTTGTCACATGAAAAGATAGAATAAAATATTTACTAAAATGTGAGGGGTGTACACACTTTTGTGAGATACTGTATATACACACATATGTGTTTAAATGTTTCAAAAATACACCTAATGCAAACAAGTTGCTCATTGGTTAAAATATAGATGGGGTGTAGTACTATGCTGTTATTTACTTATGGTAAAGCAATAAAATATATAAAAAAAAAACATTTAAATATATTTCTCTAAATAAAAATATTAAAAGGGGATGGATGTATAGTGTTTCTGTATTTGCTATGTTGAAAACTAATAACATAATATTCGAGATATATAATTTTTTTATTTTATATATATATATATATATATATATATATATATATATATATATATATATATATATAGCAAATACAGAAACACTATACATCCATCCCCTTTTAATATTTTTATTTAGAGAAATATATTTAAATGTTTGTTTTTTTTTTATATATTTTATTGCTTTACCATAAGTAAATAACAGCATAGTACTACACCCCATCTATATTTTAACCAATGAGCAACTTGTTTGCATTAGGTGTATTTTTGAAACATTTAAACAAACTGCACATCCAATGGAAGAACCAAAAAAAAAAAAAAAATGACTGTGACCTGAAAATTGAAAAATATTTATTCATTCACTCTGGGAAATTTCCTAAGATGCAGATTTTCTGTAATCAAGCCATGAAATAAATGGCGTTTGGCTGCGGGAGATGGATTAATCCTTTGATGGCTCCGCTCCATAGTATAAATGGAATAAAAGGAAAATATATGCGTTGTTTATCTAAATTCGAACACATTCATCTGTCTGCAGCCAAGAAGTTTATTTTTTTGCCTATTGGCTGCGAGAAGCTCTTTCTTCTTTTATGGACTTTTGTGACGTTTTTCATACACTTATGCTTTTTTTTTTTTTTTGGGTCAAAACTAGACCTGGCACGCAACAGTTCTGACTGAAAACCTTATTTTTCAAAACACAACATCATTTCCTATCCAAAATGGTACCTAGAAACCAACTGAGAAAAATGATGGCGGTCATTAAAACATTAGGATTAGCTTAATAGGCAATGGTTTGGGTTTTATTTTTGCTTTTGTTTTTTTACAATGGGTGTTTGGAAACCATTTACCATCCAAATGGAAATTCACACGCATTATCCAATCATGTGAATTGGCAAACTATTGGTATTGTATATATAATGTTCTGCAAATAAAGTGTAAAAAAAAATGTGTATTAAAACCCGCGCTAAATAAATATAAAATGGTGCCACCTGCAGCTGCTGCTCACAAGGTAAAAACCAAGAAAATTGTAAGATGTACTAAAACAACGCTACCAGGCGTATGAAAAGTGATAAAATATAAATAATTCACAAATTGCAAAATATAAATAGTAAAGTGACAAAATCTAAAATGTCCAAAAATCATTCAATCATAATAACAATAAATATGAATAATAAAGTATTATTAAATATTCATATTAAACTATTAATTAATATTAAAGAATATTATGTTCTGCGAATGCAGAGCCTTCTTTAACCACTTGCCGACTGCCGCACGACTATTTACGTCGGCAGTCAGCCCCTCACAGGCAGAATGACGTAGTACTACGTCGCTAGCCTGTGAGGGTCTAGGGAGCGAGCGCGCGCCCCCGCTCGTTCTCGAACACTCCAGCGCGAGTGACCGGCAGCTCCGATGTCCGCCGGTCACTCGGCGATCGTCGCTGCAGAGGGAGAAAGGCAGGCGGTTGATGTAAACAAGCCGTCTGTCATTCTCCCCTGTGTAGGAGTGGTGATCATACGGTTCTACTATGTAGGACCGTTGATCATTGTTCCTACACCTCAAGCCACAGCCAATCACAGTTAGAAACACGCAAAATTTACGCATTTTTTTGTTTATAGCACATGATCAAAAAATTGCACAGGTGATCAAATACCACCAAAAGAAAGCTCTGTTTGTGGGAAAAAAGGACGTCAAATTCGTTTAGGTACAGCGTCGCACGACCGCGCAATTGTCCGTTAAAGTCACACAGTGCCGAATCGCGAAATAGGCCCTGGTCAGGAAGGGGGTAAAATCTTCCGGGGCTTAAGTGGATAAAGGCAAAACCAAGCGCAACTTTTGGCGCAGATTTAAAGACCATATATACTATACTTAGGGAAAACAATTAAAATAAATATAGTGGTGGGCAAAAAAAATTAACAGATGGCGCTCATACATAGAATATACCTTCTCACCATCAGAAATTACAGCATTAATGACCTCCTTTTAAGATTCAAAATGGTATCTTAAGGCATCATTGACGCACTCATTAGGCAAGTTGAAGACCTAAGGCACCTCATCAGCTATATATCCCATCTCTCTTCACAAATTTCAAAATTCACACTGCCCTATGCCCACAATGCGGCCACCATAAACCTACACTAGCCCACAGATTTTGGCAATGCCCCCGAATTTCTTCATTCTGGGATTTACGGATTTACTCAAGGGTGTAACTGGCCTAAACTTCTCAATCACCTCACTTTAATGTTATTCAATCAAAATATAAATGAACAATCACTCCACACTCTGCATACCTCCCCCCAATGGGTCCACTTGGGTCTATTAGCTGCAAGAAAAGCTATCCTAAATACGTGGACAGTTCCTTCTCCTCCCAAAATCTCAATGGTTAAAAAGGACCTTATGAACCTTCTAAAAAGAGAAAAAATAGAAACCGAGATCCAGGACTATACCTCCAGAACAAAAATTATTTACCAGATGGCGCTCAGAATTAGAAAACCTTCTCCCCACTGGAAATTACGGCATTAAGGACCTCCTTTCAATATTCAAAATGGTATCTCAAGGCATCATTGACGCACTCATTAGGCAAGTTGAAGATCTAAGGTAGGGATCTTCAAACTACGGCCCTCCAGCTGTTGCAGAACTACACATCCCATGAGGCATTCTAAAACTCTGACATTCACAGACATGACTAGGCATGATGGGAATTGTAGTTCCTGAACAATTGGAGGGCCATAGTTTGAAGACCCCTGATCTAAGGCACCTCATTGGCTATATATCCCATCTCTCTTCACAAATTCCAAAATTCACACTGTTCTCTGCCCACAATGCGGCCACCATAAACCTACACTAGCCCACAGATTTTGGCAATGCCCCCGAATTTCTTCATTCTGGGATAAGCTAACTGTTCTATGCCCACAATGCGGCCACCGAAAACCTACACTAGCCCACAGATTTTGGCAATGCCCCCGAATTTCTTCGTTCTGGGATAAGCTAACTGTTCTATGCCCACAATGCGGCCACCATAAACCTACACTAGCCCACAGATTTTGGCAATGCCCCCGAATTTCTTCATTCTGGGATAAGCTAACTGTTCTATGCCCACAATGCGGCCACCATAAACCTACACTAGCCCACAGATTTTGGCAATGCCCCCGAATTTCTTCGTTCTGGGATAAGCTAACTGTTCTATGCCCACAATGCGGCCACCATAAACCTACACTAGCCCACAGATTTTGGCAATGCCCCCGTATTTCTTCATTCTGGGATAAGCTAACTGTTCTCTGCCCACAATGCGGCCACCATAAACCTACACTAGCCCACAGATTTTGGCAATGCCCCCGAATTTCTTCATTCTGGGATAAGCTAACTGTTCTCTGCCCACAATGCGGCCACCATAAACCTACACTAGCCCACAGATTTTGGCAATGCCCCCGAATTTCTTCATTCTGGGATAAAGTAACGGATTTAGTTAAGGGTGTAACTGGCCTAAACTTCTCAAAATCACCTCACTTAAGGCTATTCAGTCAAAATATAAAGGAACAATCACTCCACACTCTGCAAAAAGACACCACCGCCCCAATGGGCCCACTTGGGTCTATTAGCTGCAAGAAAAGCTATCCCGTAAAACATGGAAAATACCTTCTCCTCCCAAAATCTCAATGGTTAAAAAGGCTCTTGTGAACCTTCAAAATGGAGAAAAATAGACACAGAGATCCAGAACTATACCCCCACAAAAAAATTCTTTATCAGATGGCGCTCATACATAGAATATACCTTCTCACCACCGGAAATGACTGCATTTAATATTCGGAATGGTATCTTAAGGCATCATTGACGCACTCATTAGGCAAGTTGAAGATCTAACGCACCTCATCAGCTATATATTCCATCTCTCTTCGCTAATTCCAAAATTCACAATGCCCTATGCCCACAATGCGGCCACCATAAACCTACACTAGCCCACAGATTTTGGCAATGCCTCCGAATTTCTTCATTCTGGGATAAGCTTTACTCAAGGGTGTAACTGGCCTAAACTTCTCAAAATCACCTCACTTAATGCTATTTAGTCAAAATATAAAGGAACAATCACTCCACACTTTGCAAAATGACACCCCGCCCCAATGGGTCCATGGCTGCAAGAAAAGCTCTCCTAAAAACATGGACAATTCCTTCTACTCCCAAATTCTCAATGGTTGAAAATATTCGAAAAATGGTATCTCAAGGCATCATTGACGGACTCATAAGGCAAATTTGAAGATCTTTAAGTGTAAAAAATTACACTTAAAGTGGACCCAAGCTCAAAGGACAATTTGCTCTCTTATAGGGAATATCTGGGCATGGTAAAGCTGAAGTCTTGTTAAAAACCGTTAGTTATATACCCGTGATGAAATCTGTCCTACAATGTGCAGGCCGGAAGTTCAGGAGCAGGAAGAGGACTGGGCATCCCTGCAGCGTAGATTTATACAGAACCCATTCTGTAGAATGCTTCACTACAGGGATGCCCGGTCTTCTTCCTGCCACTGAATTTCTGGCACTGTGGGGGTTAACAGCTTCATATCTCCAGGCTCCGTTGCACTAAAGATGACCCAAGGTAACACACCCCCTCTTGCCCTCTCCTCCAATGGGAAAGGTTCTTTCACTGATTACACTGCCTATAGCATGGTCTGTGAATAGGGGAGTGTCTGATTACTCGCATGATTCTCCCGTCCATTTACAGATCAGTTTACAGGCAGCGTAATCTGTAAAAGCACTTTTCTCATTGGAGGAGAGGGAAGGAGGGGGTGTGTCCCTGTTGGATCATCTTTAATTTCGTTGATTCGAAGCTGTAAACCCACACAGCACTGGACGTTCAGCAGCAGGAAGAGGATGGGGCAGCCCTGCAGTCAAGGTTTTTGCAGGAAACCACCAGTCTGCACACCGTGGGACATCCTTCATTACATATACACTATATTGTCAAAAGTATTGGGACGCCTGCCTTTACACAAACACATGAACTTTCATGGCATCCCAGTCTTAGTCTGTAGGGTTCAATATTGAGTTGACCCACCCTTTGCAGCTATAACAGCTTCAACTCTTCTGGGAAGGCTGTCCACAAGGTTTAGGAGTGTCTATGGGAATGTTTGACCATTCTTCCAGAAGAGCATTTGTGAGGTCAGGAACTGATGTTGGATAATTCATCCCAAAGGTATTCTATCTGGTTGAGGTACAAACCAGTCAAATTCCTTGCTCATCCATGTCTTTATGGACCTTGCTTTGTGGACTGGTGCGCAACCATGTTGGAACAGGAAGGGGCCATCCCCAAACTGTTCCCATAAAGTTGGGAGCATGAAATTGTCCAAAATGTCTCGGTATGCTGACGCCTTAAGAGTTCCCTTCACTGGAACTAAGGGGCCAAGCCCAACCCCTGAAAAATAACCCCACACAAAATTACCCCCCCCCCCCTCTCCACCAAATGATTTGGACCAGGGCACAATGCAAGGTCCATAAGGACATGGATTAGCGAATTTGGAATGTAGGACTGGCCTGCACAAAGCTCTGACCTCAACCAAATAGAACAGTGTCTCTCAACCTTTTTTTAAGGTAAGGCACCCTTTAAAACCATGGGCAGTCCTGAGGCACGCCATTCTAAAATGAAAAAACTATTCTAATACCTTTTATATAAAGCAGCAACATCCACACACGTAGGGGACTCAATGTTAGAGGTGATTTATTCTTCCAAAGCAAATGCACTTTTGCACACTGGTATTGATCAGTACACCAATGTTTCTCTCCTCCCTCAATTTCTCTCCATTGGTCAGTTCATTTTACCCCAGTGCTAAGGGAGAGGGGAAGGAAAGGGTCAAACAAGGATGCTGTGGAGGAAACAGACATTCTCCTTATCAACTGATGATATCCTTGGTTGTTGGGATGCCAGCGTCTTGAAAGTGTAATTGTGCATAAGGAAAACCTGTGGCTTTGTGTAACCAAAAGGACCAGCAGTGCAAGAATCTCCTTCATTTGTTTCTTTAAATTTGTGCTTTCCAGACCTTCGTGTTGATTTGATTATTGGTGGAGAAATAAAGAAGCAATAGCAGCGGCGGCCTGTCCATTGGGGGTGCAGGGGCGCCGCCCCCCCCTATCCATGCGTCTGGCCCCCTAATCTACATGCAGGGCGCCGGACGCATGGATTCTAATAGGGTTTTTTTTTTTTTTTTAAGCACGTGATTAGAGCCAGAGGCTCTAATAGGCTTAAAAAAAGGGTGGGCTCAGGGCACAGAGCACTGCGCCCTGTCACAGCCCACCTGGGGTGGGGTCTTGCAGTGGAGAAGGAACCCAGTTGCAGTGGAACTGCACTCCCTTACAATCACGACCCTCAGGAGTCCCTGGAAGTGGGAACAGGGCCCCGTAGGGTCTGTGGTGGCACGGAGGCCTTTAATGAAGAGGAGGAAGTAAAGTCGACAACTCTGGAGTCAGGTCTGGCAGGCAATCAAGGAGTATCAACCTGAGGGAGAAAGGATCAGGAACCAGGAACACAGGCAAAGCAATAGCAGACACACAGGAGCAAGGAAAATAACCAAGCACTGACTGGAAGGTGTGCATGGTTTATATAGGGAGCCAGGATCACATGACCCGCCACCTCCCACCAGTAGGTGGGGCTGCTAGGGGCTATAAAGGGAGGTCAGAGACCCAGCGCCATCTTGATTTGCTTCATAGAACCTGACCTTACCAGATCTTCAACTCTCCTCTCTCAATCTGTGTAAAACACTGGAACCGCATAGCGGCTGCCATCTTGCCACGACAGTGTGCTACTGCAGTCCTCAGAGGTGAGGGGAGGAGAAGGAACCACTGCAGACCCGAAGGAGGTGTCTCCGAGGACGGCAAGCACAGAGAATCTGTTGCGAGAACGCCCCAGGCGCCCAGTTGCAGGTGAGTACGCGGCAGTGCCGTGACACGCCCTGAACCTACCCAGTTGTGTGACAATAGCGAACGAATATTCCCTATTGTCGCACCGATTCTCCTCCTTGCCAATCAGGAAGTGGGTCCTGAGACCCGTTTCTTGATTGGCCGAAAGGAGAAGCCATGCCACTGGCCAAGGAGGAGGGAGGAGACGCAGGAGACTGAGGGGGAAGCCGTCGCTGCCTGCCCTCCACATGTCCAGGGTGAGTGAGCCTGCGACCATGGGGGGGGGGTATGGTGTGCGGGCTAGTGTGGTCCGGGGGGGTATGGTGTGGTCCGTCTGCCACCCCTTCCCCGGCCCATGGAGCACCAGCCACCACTGATCAATCAATAGGTGAACAGGAGGAAGCTCTGACATGAGGAAGCAAAAGCCCTGATTCAACCAAGATGGCCTCCTCTTCACAGAAACAAAGTGTAGAACAAGGCACAGTAAGTCCAGGATGGGGAGAAGATCAGAGACCACACATGATACTGGTGACCTAGCCCTTTGCTTCCTGTCTACCATTTTTCAGGCACAGCTTCCAAAGTTCAGGTTCTCTTTAAGACAAGCAGAGGCATATGCAAATGTTTCAGTACTTGGAGTATATTTATTGAGCGGTAAACATTATCCAAAGTTTGTCTTGAGGGAAAAAATTTCCGTCTGATCAGCATGGACCAATTTCAGACTATAATGGTGTGTAATATTGCAATAAGATATATCCTTCCTTGGCGTAGGTACAAACACATTAAAAAATACTTTCAGTTCGGAAATTATCTGCAAGCCGGTCTCCTTGTAAAAACTAGGATAGGCATCAAGCCCTAGTGACTTGTGTTTTTTTTTTTTTATCTTAGTGGTAATGACAATTTCTTTTTTGCGATTTATTTATTTCAAGCAAAATGTATTTATTTTCATATAAACCCAAAACAAAAATGTATTCTAACCACTTAACCTCCCTTTAACCACTTAAGCCCCGGAGGATTTGGCTGCTCAAAGACCAGGGCCTATTTTGCAATTCGGCACTGCGTGAATTTAACGGACAATTGCGTGGTCGTGCGACGCTCTGGCTGGAAGGTGTGCTTGGTTTATATAGGGAGCCAGGATCACATGACCCGCCACCTCCCACCAGTAGGTGGGGCTGCTAGGGGCTATAAAGGGAGGTCAGAGACCCAACGCCATCTTGATTTGCTTCATAGAACCTGACCTTACCAGATCTTCAACTCTCTTTTTTTATCTTAGTGGTAATGACAATTTCTTTTTTGCGATTTATTTATTTCAAGCAAAATTTATTTATTTTCATATAAACCCAAAACAAAAATGTATTCTAACCACTTAACCTCCCTTTAACCACTTAAGCCCCGGAGGATTTGGCTGCTCAAAGACCAGGGCCTATTTTGCAATTCGGCACTGCGTGAATTTAACGGACAATTGCGTGGTCGTGCGACGCTCTACCCAAATGAAATTGACGTCCTTTTTTTCCCACAAACAGAGCTTTCTTTTGGTGGTATTTGATCACCTGTGCGATTTTTACTTTTTGCGCTATAAACAAAAAAAGAGGGAAAATTTTGAAAAAATAACAATATTTTTCAAAATTTTTTTATATGAAATTCCAAAAAAAATGTAAAAATCAAAATTTTTTAACATTTTAGGCCAATTTGTTTTCTGCTACATATTTTTGGTGGAAAAAATCGCGATAAGCGTATTTTGATTGGTTTGCGCAAAAGTTATTGCGTTTACTAACTACGGGAAAGATTTGTCATTTTCGTTTTTTAACTAGTAATGGTGGCGATCTGCGATTTTTTTTTTTTTTTTTGCAGGACTGCGACATTGCGGCGGACAGATCGGACTCTTGACTGACATTTTTGACACTTTTGGGGGTACCAGTGACATTACTACAGTAATCAGTGCTATACATATACACTGTTAATGTAAAAATGACACTGGCAGGGAAGGGGTTAACTTTATTAGAGATCGAGGGGTTAAATGTGCCCCTAGGGGCGTGCTTCTAACTGTCAAGGGGTGTGGCTTTTGATGTAACCATAGAGACATACGATCCTACATAGCAGGATCGTATAGTCTCTGAAGTTACACCAGGGAGAATGATGGACGGCTGTGTTTACGTCAGTCGTCTGCCTTTCTCCCTCTCCAGTGGGAGATCGGGAGTGACCGGCGGACATCGGAGCCACCGGTCACTCGTGCTGGAATGTCAGGGAACGAGCGGGGGTGAGAGCATGCCTCCGACGGCGCGCGCTCGCCCCTTAGAGGCTTGTGGGCGAGCGACGTACCGGTATGTCGCTTTGCCCAGGAGGGGCTGACTGCCGCTGTATATAGTCGTGCGGCAGTCGGCAAGTGGTTAATGACCAGGACATTTTTTGCGATAGGCACTGCGTTACTTCAACTGACAATTGCGCATGCAACGCTGTACCCAAACAAATTATATATACTTTATTTTTTTTTACCAAAAATATGTAGCCGAAAACAAATCGGCCTAAAATGTTAAAAAAAAATTTGATTTTTTACATTTTTTTTTGGGAATGTTATATATCAGAATGTAAAAAATAGTTTTTGTTTTTTTTTTCAAAATTGTCGCTCTCTTTTTCAAAAATTAAAAACCGCACAGGTGATCAAATACCACCAAAAGAAAGCTCTATTTGTGGGAAAAAAAGGACATAAATTTAATTTGGGTACAGCGTCGCACGACCGCGCAATTGTCCGTAAAATTAACACAGTACCGAATCGCAAAATATGGCCTGGTCAGGAATGGTGTAAAATCTTCCGGGCTGAACATACGCTCATTGAGAATTTTTTTGTCAAAGACATGTAGCTAAATACATTTTGGCCTAAATGTATGACAAAAATTGAATATATTGGCTATTTTTTAACTGTCAAAGTAGAAAATGTCAATTTTTTCGCAAAATTTTCGCTCTTTTTTTATTAATATTGCAAAAAACAAAAAAGCGCAGAGGTGATCAAATACCACCAAAAGAAAGCTCTGATTGTGGGGGAAAAAGGACGTAAATTTCGTTTGGGTACGGCATTGCATGGCCGCGCAATTGTCAGTTAAAATCACGCAGTGCCAAGTTGCAAAAAGTGGCCTGGACGCAAAGCAGGAAAATCCGGTGGTAAAGTGGTTAATGACCAGGACATTTTTTGCGATAGGCACTGCGTTACTTCAACTGACAATTGCATACCCAAACAAAATATATATATACTTTTTTCTCCATAATTTTTTTTTTTTGTTCTTAAATCCTGAGACAATTCTTTTGCTGCCCTTTCTTTTCTTCATACTCTGTGTGGCACACACAGACACACAACAGAAAGGTTGAGTCAATTTTTTACCATTTTAACTGGTTGCTGGTGTGATTTCTATATTGTCAGCAGCTGATCATTGATAAAGGTGAGTTTTTAATTACAAATTACGGAAGCATCACAAACTAGGAATGCAATTATTTCTTACAATTTTGAGAAGGTGCCAATAATTTTGTCCAGTACATTTTTGGAGTTTTGCGTGGAATGTGTCACATTTGGCTTTTTGTTTCTCAACTTTTTTGTGCCATACCAATACAAACAAAAGAAATAACACTTTCTGGGTGAAGTGGTGCCTTATCTGACCTCTGGGTGAAGTGGTGCCTTATCTGTGTAACGCTCCTGCGTTTTACGTATGATGTGGATTTTCAGCTGCAGAAATATTCCACTTCAGTAGTCATGTAGAGAAACGCTGAGACACCATTCCCAACTCTCAATGACTCATCATGTGTGGATGATCTCAATTCAGCAAGTAAATACACACACTCAATAAGAGGTTTCCTAGAGTGACTTATGTATATAGTAACACAGTGATGATAGGCTGAAGAGACAGGTTGGGTAGAGATGGTAGATGACAGACACTTGAAAGGAAATGTTCTTGAAAGTAAGATAGTAGCAGATGGGATGCAGATAGGTTTAGCAATCATGTATGGTAGTAGATGACAGAGTAGCAGGTGGACATACAAGAGAGATCAACCCAGTGCAAGAACAGGTGGTAGTAGGCTCAAGAGCTAGCAATCTTAGATAATGCAGATGTAGTAATAGTCCTTAGTATGCAGAGCTAGATAGTGTAAGCTTTAGTATAAAGGTTATAGAGGTTTCCCCTGTGGGGTACTTATCACTAATAGCAATGTAGCAGAGGAGAGGTTCGGCAAGAGCGGATGATCCGGTAGCGGGATACAGGGATCAGCGCAGCGTGGTTCCGACAGCGAGGTATGCTTGCAAGCATGAGAGCTTCAAGACAGGTTAGCATCAAGGCACAAAGCAGTTTGAACGAACACATGTGAGTGAGAGCCGGCGATCTAAATAGCCATCCAGTCCGGCGCTCAGTGATGACAGCATCAGTCTTAAAGGTGTATGCGCACCTTACCAAAAGAGAATGGTGGGGCGCATACACTTATGAAAGAGTAATTAGGGTACCCAAAGGTACCAGAACATTACAATCTGACCGATATTGCAAGGGTGCCAATTTTTTTTGCCCATGACTGTATGTGTGTAATGGTTTCCTTGTTGCCTTTCAGCGGGTCAAATGTAATGTTTGAGCCTAATAGAACATAAGCCCTAAGAACATTCAACTATGAGGGTTAACATTTACCAATAAAGAGCCTAACACTATAAGCCAAGAAATTTCAACCAGCATGGCAAATACAGTGAGGGAAAATATATTTGATCCCCTGCCGATTTTGTACGTTTGCCCACTAATGGTCGGTTTATTTTAACCCTGAGAGACCGAATAACAACAAAAATATCCAGAAAAACACATTTCAAAAAAGTTATAAATTGATTTGGATTTTAATGAGTGAAATCCATATTTGACCCCTTCACCAAACATGACTTAGTAGTTGGTGGCAAAACTCTTGTTGGCAATCACAGAGGTCAAACGTTTCTCGTAGTTGGCCACCAGGTTTGCACACATCTCAGGAGGGATTTTGTCCCACTCTTTTTTGCAGATCCTCTCCAAGTCATTAACATTTTGAGGCTGACGTTTGGTAACTCGAACCCTCAGCCCCTACCACATACTTTCTATGCGATTAAAGTCTGGAGACTGGCTAGGCCACTCCAGGACCTTAAAGTGCTTCTTCTTGAGGCCATCCTCTTTTGCCTTGGCCGTGTTTTTTGGGTCATTGTCATGCTGGAATACCCATCCATGACCCATTTTCAATGACTTGGCTAAAGGGAGGAGGTTCTCACCCAAGATTTGACAGAACATGATTCTCTCTATCGTCCCTTTAAAGTGGTGAAGTTGTCCTGTCCCCTTAGCAGAAAAACACCCCCAAAACATAATGTTGCCACCTCCATGTTTGATGGTGGGGATGGTGTTCTTGGGGTCATAGGCAGCATTCCTCCTCCTCTAAACACGACTTTTTGAGTTGATGCCAAAGAGCTCAATTTTGGTCTCATCTGACTACAAAACTTTCACCCAGTTCTCCTCTGAATCATTCAGATGTTCATTAGCAAACTTCAGATGGGCTGTACATGTGCTTTCTTGAGCAACGGGACCTTGCGGGCGCTGCAGGATTTCAGTCGCAACGGCGTAGTGTGTTACCAATTGTTTTCTTGGTGACTATGGTCCCAGCTGCATTGAGATCATTGACAAGATTCTCCTGTGTAGTTCTGGGCTGATTTCTCACCGTTCTCATGATCATTGAAACTCCACGAGGTGAGATCTTGCATGGAGCCCCAGACTGAGGGAGACTGACAGTTATTTTGTGTTTCTTCCATTTGCGAATAATCGCACCAACTGTTGTCACCCTCTCACCAAGCTGCTTGGCGATGGTCTTGTCGCCCATTCCAGCCTTGTGTAGGTCTACAATCATGTCACTGACATCCTTGGACAGCTCTTTGGTCTTGGCCATGGTGGAGAGATTGGAATCTGATTAATTGATTGCTTCTGTGGACATGTGTCTTTTATACAGGTAACAAGCTGAGATTAGGAGCACTCCCTATGAGAGTGCTCCTAATCTCAGCTTGTTACCTGTATAGAAGACACCCGGGAGCCAGAAATCTTGCTGATTGATAGGAGATCAAATACTTATTTCACTCATCAATATGCAAATCAATTTATAACTTTTTTGATATTTTGTTGTTATTCTGTCTCTCACTGTTAAAATAAAATGACCATTAAAATTAGACTGATTATTTCTTTGTCAGTGGGCAAACATACAAAATCAGCAGGGGTTCTAATACTTGTTTCCCTCACTGTATGGGGGAGACCTCTGCACTGTGTACAAGGTATGGGGATTCCTTTGCGCAGGGCTCGACAAACCGCATTGGCGACTAGAATTAGCGACCTGGCGCCTGGGGTACACTGCAAGAGGTGTACTGTCCCTTTTGCGCCCCCCAACCACTCACCGAGTGCACGGACTTCCGCGCCGTCTGAAAATTGAGGTCGTGGCTTTTCGGCCTTCTTCAGTGAGAGAACGGGGAACTGGCTCCCTCTTGTGGTGGCTGGGAGTTTGACAAGCAGTAACTAATGGCTGTTTCCCCTGCCTGTCCATCTCCTTCCCCAAGAGGAGATGAGAGGGAAGTTTTTGCAGGCTTCATCTCCCTGTCCACTTACCTTTGCTTAAAAGGTAAGTGGACAGGGAGTGTGGTTATTATTATTATTATAATTATTATTTATTATTAATTTATTTTTTTAAATTATTAAAAAAAATTCTTTTTTTAATTATTTTATTTTTATTTTTTCAATTATAAAAAAATAAAAAAATATTTTTCTATTTTTTTTCAATTATTATTATAAAAAATAATTATATATTATATAATATAATTTTTTTTTTTTTTTTTCTCATCGCCATGCCACAGCTGAAGGCCCCTTTCACACGGGCTGTCTGATCAGGCCCGCCTGTCAGTTTCTCAGGCAGACCTGATCGGACCCTTCAGTCTCCTCTATGGAGCGGTAATCTGCCGCTATCTGATCCTGTCCGCCAAAAACAGACGGATGGTGGTTCTATTTTCTATCCATCCCATGGATCGGATCAGATGGCATCGGATGGAAACAGACAGTCTGTTTCCATCCGATTGCGCTATAGAGGAGAGTGGGGTTCTAGTCGTCTTTATGTGTAAATTTAGTGTTATTTTTTGGAAATAAAGCTTGGTTGTTTGTTTAAAAAAAAAAAAAACTGGCTCCTAACTTTTTTTAGCTGGCTCCTAGATTTCAGGAAAATTTGTCAAGCCCTGCCTTTGCGAATGGTGAACTAATTGGTGTTCGGCTGATCGAACCTCAAGCTGCAATGTGAATCGAAACGTTAGGTTGTGACAGCCTCCTCCTGGTTGTTAGTGAGCTGGCACCCGGCGGTCAAATGTTCTTGGCCTATAGCGTTAAGCTCCTTGCCCTACTGGTCAAGGTTAACTCTCATGGTCAAATGTTTTTTGGGTAAATATCATTGATTATGCTTTACCCTCCAGGTAGACGATATGCTTGGAAAGTGATAAAGCCTTCCCAGTTTCCATTATTTGAGTGTGTAAAGGGTTCTGTTTTAATCACTTCAATCTGATCTTTATAGAGTCACAGGGAGTCGCGAGGTCTATTTTTGTTAAATCCTGGAGCTGCCCGGAGGAGATCATTAATAGTCTGAAGATGTTTCTTTTTCCTGGCTGTACTTAGTGAGATTAAATTTTCCCAAAAGGTGGCCTTGCAGTCTGTCCACAAAGGGGGGAGGGGAGGGGGGGGGATATCAAGATGAGAATTTAATGCATAATGATCCTTTTTATATTCTATTATTTCATTGCAGACCTTAGGTATGTGCAAAAACTGAGCTGTTAATCCTCCGAAGGGCTTTTTCCCTTGGCCAAATAAATTAAGAAAGCTTTATTTGCAAAACAAGCCCTAAGCAATTCTGGCCAGTTGCCCATATGAGAGAAGGCATGAGATAATATAAAACAATTTAATCAGTCAGAATAAAAGGTCAGGGTAACATAGTTTGTCAATTTGAAAAAAGTATATGTCTATCAAGCATAATTCTTTTTTTCATGTATGTGTCTCCAGAAGACCACCAAGGAAAGCATTTGATACGCAGTCGAAAGTGCCCTCCTAGTTAGGCAAATTTAGTGTATTAAGCTTCTGCTGTAATCACAAAACCAGGAAATATTTGGTGTAGTCTGTTCGGGATTTCACAGCCTTGGAGGTTGATTGCTTCCCTGGCCTTTAGAAGAAGGACACAGAGGAACATTTGAAAGACCTTTCCAGTCTCTGGGAATCGCTGCTAATAATTACTTTGTCTACAACTCATGATACATTAGTGTGATGGTCAGTGGGACGAAAGCTCCTTACATTTGTGGTCATTTGGTAAGAAATCCCCCCTTACAGATAGCTAAAAAGATCAATGGTGCCAGTGGGAGCAAATCTGAGAGGCACAAAATGCTCATTGCACAAGGAACCCTAGCAACCTCTGGTGGAACCCTTGGGTTCCATAGAACCCTAGCAACCTCTGGTGGAACCCTAGGTTTCCATGGAAAGCCTAGCAACTTCTGATGGAACCCTAGGGTTCCACAGAACCCCTAGAAACCTATGGTGGAACCCTAGGGTTCAATGGAACCCCTAGCAACCTCTGGTGAAACCCTAGGTTTCCATGGAAAGCCTAGCAACTTCTGATGGAACCCTAGGGTTCCACTGAACCCCTAGAAACCTATGGTGGAACCCTAGGGTTCAATGGAACCCCTAGCAACCTCTGGTGGAACCCTAGGTTTCCATGGAAAGCCTAGCAACTTCTGATGGAACCCTAGGGTTCCACAGAACCCCTAGAAACCTCTGGTAGAACCCTAGGATTTCATTACATTAGTGTGATGGTCAGTGGGACGAAAGCTCCTTACATTTGTGGTCATTTGGTAAGAAATCCCCCCTTACAGATAGCTAAAAAGATCAATGGTGTCAGTGGGAGCAAATCTGAGAGGCACAAAATGCTCATTGCACAAGGAACCCTAGCAACCTCTGGTGGAACCCTTGGGTTCCATAGAACCCTAGCAACCTCTGGTGGAACCCTAGGTTTCCATGGAAAGCCTAGCAACTTCTGATGGAACCCTAGGGTTCCACAGAACCCCTAGAAACCTATGGTGGAACCCTAGGGTTCAATGGAACCCCTAGCAACCTCTGGTGAAACCCTAGGTTTCCATGGAAAGCCTAGCAACTTCTGATGGAACCCTAGGGTTCCACTGAACCCCTAGAAACCTATGGTGGATCCCTAGGGTTCAATGGAACCCCTAGCAACCTCTGGTGGAACCCCAGGTTTCCATGGAAAGCCTAGCAACTTCTGATGGAACCCTAGGGTTCCACAGAACCCCTAGAAACTTCTGGTAGAACCCTAGGATTTCATGGAATCCCTAGCAACCTCTTGAGGAACACTGGTTGAGAAACTCTGACCCTCTTTTAAACCATTATGCTCTTTTAAGCTTGTGGTAACAGTTTTGGTGAGGACCCTTTTCTATTCCACCATGACTATGCACCTCTGCACAACTCCAGCTCCAAAAAGACATGGTTTGGTCATTTTAAATGGATGAACTTGAGTTTCCTGTACAGGGCCCGGATATACTGAGCTCTTCTGGTATCAGGACAATATCCCCCCCGGAAAATATCCCCCCCCGGAAAATATCCCCCCCCGGACAATATCCCCCCCGGACAATATCCCCCCGGAAAAAAACATCCCCCTGGACATAGGGTTAGGGTTAGAGGGATATTGGGATAGGGGGATATTGTCTAGGGGGATATTGTCTAGGGGGATATTGTCTAGGGGGATGTTGTCTAGGGGGATGTTGTCTAGGGGGATGTTGTCTAGGGGGATGTTGTCCCGGGGGGATGTTGTCCCGGGGGGATGTTGTCCCGGGGGGATATTGTCCGGGGGGATATTGTCCGGGGGGATATTGTCCTAGAATCACTCTACTAAACACCTTTGGGATGAATTGGAATTCCAGTTAGAAGTTAGGTTTTCCTCTCCGACATCAGTAAGTGACCTCACAATTTCCCTTCAGAGGAAGCCTCCAGAGCTTAGGGCAGTAGAATTCAAATCCCCGGCCTGGATATTTAATAGGGCCTAGCCTATCTCTAGGGAGGTGTGCCCAGTTAGTGGCTGGGCTACTGTTAAATAGGCTGGAACCCTGGGAGAATTCTCTTTTCTGCTCCTCTGAAGATGGATCCACGTGCTCAAAAGAAGGGGGACTGCTTGCCCCTTCTTCGACTGGAAACTGGGCTACTCTGCTGGAAGTCGTATCTCTGGACTGATCATTGCCCTGTTTTGCAGTGTCTGGTGATCCCTCAGCCTCTGTCTTTTTTTGCTAAACTTGTTCAGCAATTCCCCTGGTTCTCAGCCAGGGGGGTAGTGCTACACACCTAACACTCATTTTTGTAAACTATGTTCCTTAGCAGTGGGTAAACTTAAATAATCTATCCAAGACCGTCTATAGTGATTCCAATCACCACTAAGTACCTTAGGCCAGTCACATAAAATGTTCCTATAAAGTTAGCAGGATGTTGGTTAGGTGTGGTCACCCTAAGGCTAGGGTAGGGGACTAAACAAAGGTTTTCTAAATATGCTGTACCATATGGCTAAGCGTTTCTAGGCATCTGACCATCAAACCTACCATAACAGGATTTAGACTACCCATCAAATGATTTTGTCAAGGTGTCTCCAGTAAAGGTGCTGTTAACATTACAGCATCCAAAGACATATGCTTGCTCAACCTTTTAAACACAGAGGAACAATTGAAAGAACTTTCTGCTCTCAGGGAACCCTACTGATAATTACTATATACTGTATATTTCTACAGCTCATTATACATTAGTGTGATTGACAGCGGGAAGAATGCTCCTTCCACTTGTGGTCATTGGGAAAGCCGACCGCCGACTCTAAAAAAAACGGTACCGGGTGATGCCTGCAGCCGGTACAGCCACTTCTGCAAGCCAACATACAGGCATGTCAATTTGCGGGAAGTGGAATTCACTTACCCCCAGATATGCCCCCCCCTTTCTTTGCATTTTCCTTTGTGTGACTTATAAGCTCCTATACTGTATAAACCTAAACTGTACCTGTATATACCTACGTATTTTCACCTTATGTGTATTTTTTAAATTAATACAAACATTTTGTAGCCTTGAGGGTATGAGGGCTAAACCCTTTCTCAGATACATATGTCCTTAACCTCTTGCCGACCGCCGCACGACTATATACGGCGGCGGTCAGCCCCTCCTGGGCAAAGTGACGTGTATATAATATAGGGGGCGAGCGCGCGTCGCCGGAGGCGCGCTCCTGCCCCCGCTCGTTCTCGAACACTCCAGCGCGAGTGACCGGCAGGTCCGATGTCCGCCGGTCACTCGCGATCGTCCGCTGCAGAGGGAGAAAGGCAGGCGGCTGATGTAAACAAAACCGCCTGTCATTCTCCCTGGTGTAACTGCAGAGATCATACGGTCCTGCTATTTAGGATCGTATGTCTCTGTGGTTACATGAAAAGCCACGCCCCTTAACAGTAAGAAGCACGCCCCTAGGGACACATTTAACCCCTGCCTCTCCAATAAAGTTAACCCCTTCCCTGCCAGTGTCATTTTTACAGTAACAGTGCATATGTATAGCACTGATTACTGTAGTAATGTCACTGGTACCCCCAAAAGTGTCAAAAATGCCAGTCAAGGGTCCGATCTGTCCGCCGCAATGTCGCAGTCCCGCAAAAAAAAACGCAGATTTCCGCCATTACTCGTTTAAAAAAAAAACACCAAAAATGACAGAAATCTTTCCCTTAGTAAACGCGATAACTTTTGCGCAAACCAATCAAAATACGCTTATTGCGATTTTTTTTTTTTACCAAACATATGTAGCATAAAACAAATTGGCCAAAAATGTTAAAATTTTTTGATTTTTACATTTTTTTTTTGGGGGGGAATTTCATATAAAAAAATGTGAAAGATATTGTTATTTTTGCAAAATTGTCGCTTTTTTTTTGTTTATAGCGCATGATCATAAAATCACACAGGTGATCAAATACCACCAAAAAAAAAGCTCTATTTGTGGAAAAAAAAGGACGTCAATTTCATTTGGGTACAGCGTCGCACGACCGATCAATTGTCCGTTAAAGTTACGCAGTGCCGAATCGCAAAATAGGCCCTGGTCAGGAAGGGGGTAAAATCTTCCGGGGCTTAAGTGGTTAAGATTCTATACCTGGACTATATATTCTCTGCTTGGGTTTCTCCCTCCTACCCTCAATGCAAACACTTCAAAACACATGCTGATCCCTTAGTCTAAACCTAGAGACCTAAGATCATCGGCTTCTACTTAGGCTGATGGAAAAGCTTTGAATATAACATTACCCACTTGTTTCCTCGGAAACCAGCAAAGGATTTCTTTGGACATTTTACTTTTCTCTTTGATTTTGGTCTACTTCCTTTACACAGGTTGCAAGTGCCAATTTCCATGTAATTTGGGCCTAAGAGCCTACATGCTCCACCTTTTCATCAGCGTATCACGTAGCCTTCTTTACTTGCCTAGTATGGATTTGTTTAGAAATACATCACTGGCAGAACACTCGCCGCCTGTGTCCTGATCAACTGAACCTCAGGCATTTCTTGCTGATGACGAATCAAGCTACTTATTCCTTTTACTTGTTGTCTTGTTTAAGTTCGTGTCCCACATGCATTTCCTATATTGCTTTGAATTTCTTCTGATTGATTCCAGTTATTTGATACTTATGATCTGTTAGGCCACTCATTCCCGCAGTCAATCAGATATGGTTAAATAGCCTCTAACTCTTCTGACACGGATACTTTATCTCTCTTCTTGCCCCCCTCTTTGGACAAGGTGACCCGACAGCTCTGACCATCCCTCCATTCATCCGGACTAACCATTATGTCCTCCCTCATGACCTTCTCCCCTTCAAGAACCCAGGAAAGTTCCATCCTGAAACACAGAGCTGGAATTTTCAGTGTCCGTCATTCTTGCCGACCTCCCTCTCCAAACCATAGTCCCTAACCTAGACACCACCTTCTAGATCCCCTCCACACCCAACGATTTATTGCTGATGTGAAAAAGTGACACAACCATACTTCCCTTCAACCACCAAAGACTCCATAGACCTCCCACTCTTCAACCCCCTAGGACATCTTAACTCTCTCCCATCCCCCTCACCCTGATCGACATGCTATGTTGCACCTAACCAGGTGAACATCAACTTCAACCTGTGTGCCTCTCTTTGATAGGTTATCCAACTCTCCTTCATACATACTATGCCATGTAATGAGTCGCGATTCCGATGCGCTCACTTCGCTTACCCTACCTGTGTAACGCTCCTGCGTTTTACGTATGATGTGGAATTTCAGCTGCAGAAATATTCCACTTCAGTAGTCATGTAGAGAAACGCTGAGACACCAATCCCAACTCTCAATGACTCATCATGTGTGGATGATCTCAATTCAGCAAGTAAATACACACACTCAATAAG
Organism: Pelophylax lessonae; assembly: GCF_965119305.1. Lineage (NCBI taxonomy): Eukaryota > Metazoa > Chordata > Amphibia > Anura > Ranidae > Pelophylax > Pelophylax lessonae. Next base: position 290,727,470 of record NC_138774.1, read on the forward strand.
ATGTTTCCTAGAGTGACTTATGTATATAGTAACACAGTGATGATAGGCTGAAGAGACAGGTTGGGTAGAGATGGTAGATGACAGACACTTGAAAGGAAATGTTCTTGAAAGTAAGATAGTAGCAGATGGGATGCAGATAGGTTTAGCAATCATGTATGGTAGTAGATGACAGAGTAGCAGGTGGACATACAAGAGAGATCAACCCAGTGCAAGAACAGGTGGTAGTAGGCTCAAGAGCTAGCAATCTTAGATAATGCAGATGTAGTAATAGTCCTTAGTATGCAGAGCTAGATAGTGTAAGCTTTAGTATAAAGGTTATAGAGGTTTCCCCTGTGGGGTACTTATCACTAATAGCAATGTAGCAGAGGAGAGGTTCGGCAAGAGCGGATGATCCGGTAGCGGGATACAGGGATCAGCGCAGCGTGGTTCCGACAGCGAGGTATGCTTGCAAGCATGAGAGCTTCAAGACAGGTTAGCATCAAGGCACAAAGCAGTTTGAACGAACACATGTGAGTGAGAGCCGGCGATCTAAATAGCCATCCAGTCCGGCGCTCAGTGATGACAGCATCAGTCTTAAAGGTGTATGCGCACCATACCAAAAGAGAATGGTGGGGCGCATACACTTATGAAAGAGTAATTAGGGTACCCAAAGGTACCAGAACATTACAACCTGACGCATCAACACATTTTAGTACATCGCCAACCTACCTGCTGGATAATCCTACTCTTTCTCCCTACTGCCCGTTGTGTCCCCCTTTGAGTGGTAGACCATCATTTGGAATCGTTTCTCCTACGTTCCCCACACAGTAGGCTCTGTGAACTTTGACTGACAAAACCCAGAGTTATCCTACCCCTTAATTTGGGACTAGCAGGTCTAATCTTTCTTCTTATTCTTATTACCATCTTACAATCCTTCTCTCCCCCTTTTTATCCCCTTCTCCCTTTTTTTTTTATTTTATCTTCCCTTTCCGGTCTAGTTTCAGGATAACATTTCCCTAACATTTCCCTACTCTCTCTCTCTCCTTCCCCTCACCCTCTTCTGCTACCTCAAAGAGCGACAGAGCTGATCATATTCCTACCTGTTTTCTCCTTAGCTTACTAAAATCAATCCTTATCTATAATGGGAACCTCCAAACACTCCTCACTGAAAATCCTGTCTTTAAATGCCAAAGGCCTTAACGTTCCCCAGAAACGCTCACTTTTACTTGACACCATGCCTAAACATAAAGCCGACATAGTCTTCCTACAAGAGACGCATTTTCGCTCCGACTCTATACCCAAGCTGCATAATTCACACTTCCCCACAGTCTATCACGCCTCCAACATACTCTCCAAATCCAAAGGTGTCTCCATCTTGATTTCTCTACAACTCCCTCTAATCGTCTCGGACACCTTGGCTGACCAAGAAGAATGTTACCTCTTCCTAAAAGGCAAATTAGCCGATAGGCCAATCACTACCTAAAACCTGTGTCAGCCGCTATTGCTCATAAATTTAAAAATCCAATTACCCCTAAAGAGCGGGATCAAGCAGTGAAACAACTGACATCAGGCAAGAGCCCTGGCCCTGATGGCCTCTCAGGAGCCTATTACTAGACCTTCCTTGATGTACTGTCTTTACCATTCCTATCGGCTTTTAACCACTTAAGCCCCAGCCCTATTTTGGACACCCTATTTCTGACACTTTTTGTTTACAAGTTAAAATCAGTATTTTTTCCTAGAAAACTACTTAGAACCCCCAAACATTATATATATTTTTTTAGCAAAGACTCTGGAGAATAAAATGCCGGTCATTGCAATATTTTTTGTCATGCGGTATTTGCACAGCGGTCTTTAAAACGTAATTTTTTTGAAAACATTACAAAAAATCACATTTCACTGCATTTAAAAAAAAAACTAAGTAGTAAAGTTAGCCCATTGTTTTTTGTATATTGTGAAAGATGATGCCACGCCGAGTAAACAGATACCCAACATGTTAGTTTAAAATTGTGCACACCCGCTCCTTTCCCCTGATACCCTTAATTCCCCCCCCCCTTTTTTTTTCTTCCTCCCTTACCTTCTCTCCCCCGTTACTCCCTCTCCTTTCCACTGATACCCTTAATTCCCCCCCCCTTTTTTTTCTTCCTCCCTTACCTTCTCTCCCCCGTTACTCCCTCTCCTTTCCCCTGATACCCTTAATTCCCCCCCCCCTTTTTTTTTTCTTCCTCCCTTACCTTCTCTCCCCCGTTACTCCCTCTCCTTTCCCCTGATACCCTTAATTCCCCCCCCCCCTTTTTTTTCTTCCTCACTTACCTTCTCTCCCCCGTTACTCCCTATCACTTTCCTTCAAAATTTCTATTCCCTCCATAATTTTTTTATAACACTTGGCCCCCACTGCTTCGGGACTTCGGCTCTTTGTATGGCTATACTCCTTTTTGTCCACCCCTCCCTTTCAGGGGGGACCCTAGTTGCCCTTTTTTTTTTTTTTATCTTGCATGTTAGTCACAAGATTTTCTTTGAATGCTATTTTCTTCACATAAAATGTTACTATTGATGACAAACTATTCTAAACAATATTACGTTGAAGTAGGTTGCATTGCCTCTCAACCCATAACACTGTTTGTTCCCATTGGGGGTTGTCTGGGCGGGCCGGTCATTGCTCTTACAATAAGACCAACATTCACTGTTCAAGTTCGATAGTGACTCGTGTTTGGCAACGTTCTTATATTTCACAACACATAACGTAAGGTTGCATATATAACACAGAAGGTACCAATGTTTTCTCATCAAAAAAAATTGTAACGATCGCCATTTTATTCACTAGGGTCTCTTCTAAAATAATATGTATGTTTGGGGGTTATAAGTAATTTTTTTAGCAAAAAATACTGATTTAAAATTGTTTAGGGCAACTAAACTAATTAGGGGATTGGAGGACCTTGATTATGAGGAGCGTCTGCAATCGCTTGATTTATTCTCCCTGGAGAAGAGACGTCTGAGAGGGGACATGATAGCAATTTATAAATATCTCAATGGGGATCTCAGCTTAGAAAAAAAGCTGTTCATTCGAAGGAATTGCATGAGGACTCGAGGACATACAATGCGATTAGAGGAGAAGCGTTTTAACCTCAGGCAACGTGGGGGGTTCTTTACTGTTAGGGCTACAAGATTGTGGAATTGTCTACCACAAGAGGTGGTTTCTGCGGGTAGTATGGTGACTTTCAAAAGACTCTTAGACGTACATCTCAAGGATCAGGTGATTAAAGGCTATGTTAGATGATTACAGCCACACACACCTACACAGGTTGAACTGGATGGACTATTGTCTTTATTCAACCTCACCTACTATGTAACTATGTAAACAAAAAGTGCCAGAAAAAGCCTGGTCTTCAAGTGGTTAATATTACAGTAAGCATTGTATATTGTAGGAAATGCCTTGGTTATTTAAAACTAAAAATACAGAAGGAGGATTTTTTTTTTTGTTTTTTAGCCATTTATGATAAAATTATCATTATTGGCAAGCGGAAACTTTTACTATTGTATGAGATGGATACTGTAGATGCAAATAATTTAAAGCAGAGAAAAGTCCCATTCTTCAGCATACCCCATAAAAACTGATAACAAATCCAGAAAACCAGAAAAAAATTGTGACCTGAGAATAATAAACAACTGCTGAGACTTAAAGTTGTCTTCCAGCAGAACTACATAGCTGAGGTGAATGCCAAACAGATAATATAGTCTCAGAGTCTGCAGGGAGAATGTGAATTCAATATTGAAACATAGGCTGTTGGGGACAAGTCATTGTAGAGTGATATAGGGTTGGGAAAAAAAAAATGTAGCATATGGCTGATGTCAGACGAGTGATTTTTTTTTTCACAGTGATCCCAGAACCCCCTCCCCCCCCCCCCCTGCTATAACGATCCCCGTCTGCTATAACGATATAAACATTTTCCATAGGATTGGTAACGCAATCAATTTTAAAGCAATTTGTTGCACAGCAGTTGAAATAAATCATTGCTACAAAATTGCCCATCTGACACAAGCCTAAAAAAAAACAATGCCCATATGGTATTAACTTTGATATACAAACAGAAGCACATAATGAAGCAAATCATAGGATGTAGAGTGTCTTTTTTGGGTAAAACAGTTTAAAAATAGGCACAAAACCCAACAGGTATGGTCAATGATCCAGATTCCATGCCCCAGGAGATGTCATATGTAACAAAACGTGTAGGGTGGAGGCGATGTGCGTCACATCATCACGCATACCGATACCCAGAAGTGGCCGTCTTACTTGGGTAAAACAGCTTAAAAATAGGCCCAAAAGCCAACAGGTATTGTCAATGTTCCAGATTCCATGCCCCAGGAGATGTCATATGTAACGAAACATGTGGGGTGGAGGCAAAGTTCATCACATCATCACGCATCCCAATACCCAGAAGTGGCCCCAATTACTTGGGTAAAACTGTTTAAAAATAGGCCCAAAAGCCAACAGGTATTGTCAATGTTCCAGATTACATGCTCCAGGAGATGTCATATGTAAAGAAACATGTAGGGTGGAGGCGACGTTCATCACTCATCCTGATACCTAAAAGTGGCTCATCTTATTTGGGTAAAACCGTTTATAAGATAGGGCCAAAAGCCAACAGGTATTGTCAATAATCCAGATTCCATGCCCCAGGAGATGTCGTATGTGACAAAATCTTTAGGGTGGAGGTGACGTTCGTCACGTCATCGCATCCCGGTACCCAAAAGTGGCCCATCTGAGTCCCCAGACTGGCTTTAATTTACTACAAGCAATTTTGTTTTTATTAATGTGAGTATGTTTAATAAAATGTTAGTCTGCGGTTTTACACTATATGGTTTCTCTGTTATTCTTTTTTCGGCATGGTGGAGCCTGAAGAAATTAGCCATATAGGAGGATGGTTATTTTCCTCTATGTGGAATCTCATATACACAGGAACGCATTGACTTCTCTAATAGAGTTTTGTTTGGTTTGGGTAAAACAATTTAAAAACATAAGCTAACAGGTATTGTCAATGTTCCAGATTCCACACCCTGGAAGACGTTATATGTGGCGAAACATGTAGGGCGGAGCAGATATTTGATGTTGTTTTACATTCCCGATACCCAGAAGTGGCCAGTCTGAGTTCCAGGGCTAGCTTTGATATACTACAATCGCTTTTGTTTTTATTCCTGTATGTTGACTATTTAAAATTTTAGTCTGCGGTTTTACACTCTGGGGTTTCCTCTGTTGTTTTTCTTCGGTGTGGTGGAGCCTTGAAGCCTTGAGGAATATTTAGCCATATAGGAGGACGATTATTCTGCTCTATGCGGGATCTCAGATACACAGGCCCGTATTGACTTTTCTAACAAAGAGAGTCAATACACTCTTGCAAGCACACTGAGGTGTGGTTATCTTGAAGTATTAACATTGATTTACAAATAGAAGCATGTACCAAAATCACAAGATGTACAAGGGGAGTCTTGTTTGGGTAAAACAATTTAAAAATATGGCCAAAAGGTCATACGCCAACAGGTATTGTCAATGAGAGGAATAGTGTCCCATCATTGGTATCAGTGAGAGGAATAGTGTCCCATCATTGGTATCAGTGGGAGGAATAGTGTCCCATCATTGGTATCAGTGGGAGGAATAGTGCCCCATCATTGGTGTCAGTGGGAGGAATAGTGCCCCATCATTGGTGTCAGTGGGAGGAATAGTGCCCCATCATTGGTGTCAGTGGGAGGAATAGTGCCCCATCATTGGTGTCAGTGGGAGGAATAGTGCCCCATCATTGGTATCAGTGGGGGGAATAGTGTCCCATCATTGGTATCAGTGAGAGGAATAGTGCCCCATCATTGGCATCAGTGGGAGAAATAGTGTCCCATTATTGGTATCAGTGGGAGGAATAGTGTCCCATCATTGGTATCAGTGGGAGGAATAGTGCCCCATCATTGGTGTCAGTGGGAGGAATAGTGTCCCATCATTGGTATCAGTGGAAGGAATAGTGTCCCATCATTGGTGTCAGTGGGAGGAATAGTGCCCCATCATTGTCAGTGGGAGGAATAGTGCCCCATCATTGGTGTCAGTGGGAGGAATAGTGTCCCATCATTGGTATCAGTGGGAGGAATAGTGCCCCATCATTGGTATCAGTGGGAGGAATAGTGCCCCATCATTGGTGTCAGTGGGAGGAATAGTGCTCCATCATTGGTGCCAGTGGGAGGAATGCAGATCTTCTTGAATTATAAAAAGTCAGTCAATAATAAAATCATTTGATGATAAAAGAAAAAAATAATAATTTCTATTACTAACAAATGTAAGGTATACTTTAGGTCTGTTATGGTTCTCGGTGTATAGAGTGCAATTACAGAAAGCTATCGGATTAGCCGCGCCTCCTATTAGAAATAGAGAAGAGAAGCGGAATATAGAATATCGGTTAAGAAACTTCACAAGCTGCAAACCTTAATAAATATAACATGACAAAACATGCTGAGGTTTGAAGATATCAGACTCCTTCATTAGGTGGTAAGGAAATTGGACATAGCTAACAAGTAATACCTATTAAGATGATTAGGGTATAAACATTAATCAATGGGTAGCAGAGCCGTAGTATTGTTTTCTGAATCAACATGGGAACTCCACTATTCACCGCGGAATAACCATACACAGGGATATAAAGAGAGCTAATTGAGCTGATAATGCTTAGTAGGGGTGCAGTTGGGAACCTTTGGGTCGTTTAATGACACTCATACTTACATTATGTGATCTATTCCTTATTTACTCAATAATACATTTAAATTATGTATACAGGTACACTCAACGGCCACTTTATTAGGTACACCTTGCTAGTTCCGTGTTGAACCCCCTTTTACCTCAACTTAGGTACAACCAGCATTTTGGATTTTTACATGTGATTATTGCAAACGGTTGTAGCTGCTAGCAATCGGTTGTAGCTGCTAGCAATAAGCACCATGTTCTCCCGGCAGGGACAACTCCCCCTATATCCCCCATTTCCTGCGGGGAGAACACAATAGTTTAACGGAAGGGATTCCCCTATCAACGCTGGCTGCGAGCTTTTCTAGCGATTTTGCATAGGTCCCAGGACCAGGACCCCCTTGGCATCAACAGCAACCAACTTTATCATTTGTGCAGACAGGTTTTCCTCTTCCCCCGTACTTGGAAGGTTGTATGTTTCCACCCCATAGGGTGACTGGAGCCTCAACAGATGTAAGTAATTTTTGATGATTGAACCGATTTTTTGAGCCATCTTTCCTTTTTGAACCAATTAATCATGTTCTAAGGGCTCCCGCACCTCTCTTTTATCTTTTTCAGCAAACATCCTGCACCAGAAACCACTGGCCAGTAGGATCGAACACCTTAGACCAGCCTTTCTCAACTTTAACACAGATGAACCCTTAAAATAACTTTCCAGTTTCAGGGAATTGCTCATTACTCAAGGATCCTTAGCAACCTCTGGTGGAACCCTAGGGTTCCATGGAATCCCTAGCTGTCAGGTCACCTGTGGCCAGGTGACGACTGCACCCTGTTGGAGGCAGGGGAGCAGCCCAAGGTAGTGAACCCTACAGCAGACTGCTGCGGATGGACCGGAACCTGAGCCCAAGATTCCCCAGGGCGTGGAGTTTAAGACCCAGCAGGTGTTCACCAGAGCCTCTAGTGGTGAGGATGGACTTGGCTGCAGCTGGGCCCAGGTCGCGGCCCCTGGGGTCCACCAGGTCATGCTCTGTAGGGAGAGAAGGGAAGCAGCCACTCAGGACACACGGAATGGTGATGGGAAAGCTGAAGTCGGGGTAACGGGCAGACAAGGGTAACTAAGGGACAGTCCAAAGGTCAGGGTAACAGGCAAACAGTAATAGTCAGAGACAAGCCAAAGTCGGTACACAGAAACATAGATCAAGCACACGGCAAACAGGAAACAAACACTGTTGAACAGCAAAGCAGACCTGCAGTGCACTGGTTAATATAGACTTCCTGTGATGACCTGGGGTGGGGCAGGAACAGGAAGGAGAGGTGATAAAAAGGAACCAGGAGTGCAGTCTGACCTCTAATACAGACATGAAGGAACAGGTAAGCTTGCCAAACACTATTTCAAGTCCATGACACTAGCAACCTCTGGTGGACCCCTAGGTTTCCATGGAACCCATAGAAACTGCTATTGGAACCCTAGGGTTCCATAGAATTTTTAGCAACCTCTGGTGGAACCCTAAGGTTCCATGGAACTCCTAGCAACCTCTGGTGGGACCCTAGGGTTCCATGGAACCTCTGGCAACCTCTAGTGGATCCCTAGGGTTCCATGGGACTCCTAGCAACCTTTTGAGGAACCCTGGTTGAGAAACCCTCTTTTAGACCATTGTTCTCTTCCAACCTTGTGGTAACCGTTTCGTGAAGACCCTTTTCTATTCCACCATGACTGTGCCCCTGTGCTGAAATCCAGCTCCATAAAGACATGGTTTGGGAACTTATCTGAGAGGCAGCAGTTTCCCATTGCTTAAGGTACTCCTAGCAACCTCTGGAGGAAACCTAGGGTTCCATGGACCCCTTGTTGAGAAACCCTGCCTTAGAACTTAGTTGACCACCACATCCCAGATCCTATCCTACAGACCTAGAAATGGCTTTCAACATAACCGAGGAAAAACTACAGATGAACTCTACAACTGGTTTAAAAATTTGTAGAGACACTAGAGAGGTACAAGATTGCCAGGGACTCCATAAGATGCCCTTGTTGTCAGACAGCTGCCTCCAAACTTCAGGAATTGTACAACCTATCCTTGTTCATTCAAGGGGTCCAGCGCATCTACGATACACGCCTATTACTGTTTGCAAAGGTCAGTTCACTGTTACCAGGGGTAATCTGTTCTATGCCTACCTGATTAATAATATTGATCTTTTTCAATCAGCACTGATTCATGGTGGCAACCTACTTTTGCTCATTGCATGTATTTTCCTTTATTTATCATCTGATTGTTCACATCAAAAGAAAAAAAAAACGAAGAGACAGGTTTTGCACATCATGTGATAAGACCCTGCCAAATGAATTTGATCGCTGTCAGATATGGACCTCCAGTCTTCCTCAGTTGCAACATTTTCCTTTTTAACGTTTAGTTGTTATGATTGATAAGAATGGCACTTATCATGAGATCAAACATTTGGATTTCTCTTCTAGACAAAATGCCTTGAGGGAAGTTTCCTCTAAACCTCGGTCACAGTCAGACTCTGATTCTAAGGAAGCAGCTAAAAATGAAGGGGAAAGAATCCTTCTTTGTGGGTTTTTTTTTTTTTCAGTTAAGAACGGAGTTAGTCCTCAGCCCCCCCCCTGACATCACAACCCCCCTTTACAACACAGTCCTCCTTTATATTAGTGTCCACACACCCCTCTTATTGAACAGCTCCCCCTTTAAAGCGGTCCCCGGGTGACCTCCACAGTGTCCTCAGTTCCCCTTCAAATCACAGCCCCCCCTTTATATTACGGGCACTTTATATTACAGTGCAGCCCCCTTTACATTAATGTAAAGGGGACTGCATTGTGAAGGGGTACTATGATATAAACGGGAATGCATTGTAAAGGGGGACTGTGTTGTAAAGGGGCACTGTGTTGTAAAGGGGCACTGTGTTGTAAAGGGGCACTGTGATGTAAAGGGGCACTGTGTGGTAAAGGGGCACTGTGTGGTAAAGGGGCACTGTGTTGTAAAGGGGCACTGTGTTGTAAAGGGGCACTGTGATGTAAAGGGGACTGTGTTGTAAAGGGGATTGAAATGTAAAGGGGCACTGTGATGTAAAGTGGACTGCGTTGTAAAGGGGCACTGTGATGTAAAGGAGACTGTGTTGTAAAGGGGCACTGTGGTGTAAAGGGGACTACACTGTAAAGGGGACTGCACGGTAAAGGGGCACTGTGATGTAAAGGGGCACTGTAATGTAAAGCGTACTGTGTTGTAAAGGGGCACTGTAATGTAAAGCGTACTGTGTTGTAAAGGGCACTGTGTTGTAAAGGGGCACTGTGATGTAAAGGGGACTGACATGTAAAGGGGCACTGTGATGTAAAGGGGACTGACATGTAAAGGGGCACTGTGATGTAAAGGGGACTGCACTGTAAAGGGGCACTGTGATGTAAAGGGGACTGTGTTTTAAAGGTGCACTGTAATGTAAAGTGGACTGCGTTGTAAAGGGGCACTGTGATGTAAAGGGGCACTGTGATGTAAAGGGGCACTGTGATGTAAAGGGGACTGCACTGTAAAGGGGCACTGTAGTTGTTACAGTGATCCTTTACAGTGCAGTCCCCTCTACATTACAATGCCCCTTTACATCACAGTGCCCCTAGCAATCACAGCCCCCCCATTACATTTCCCCTTAGTCATGGTTCCCCCTTTCTTCTCCTACATCACTGCCCCCTTTCAATCTCTGCCTCTCCTGCACAGTCCTACCTTTGGCAAGGCAGAGGCAGTTATTAGCCTATGTGTCCTCTCCTGAGTATTCTGCCCCACCAATGATGTCAACTAGAACCTTCAGGGCACCGGTGCAACAAACCAGGAAGGGCCCCCGGGACCTCTTCCCACTAATTCTGGGGTCCTTTACTCTCGTTGCGGGGCCCTTTATTATGGTCCTGCCGCAGGACCCTTTCACAAGATTTGCAGTGGGCCCCCTTCCTGCCATCTTGGGGCCTCCCCACGGTGGAGGAATGCCAGGACCCTGTCGCAAGTGTGACCTTTGCAATCCTGGAAGTTCACCCACTGGTGTCAGTAGTTTTTACTTTTTGGTATTTTAATTGTATTATTTTTTATCATTTTATTTTATTTTTTTACAATGTCACTGACTATGACTCTGTCCATTCTGAAAAGGAAGGAGCTGGTAAATTACATATTTACCGACCCTTTCCTGGTTCTCTATTGTGGCACATCCCCTGCAGCAGCCGGCAGGAGAGGGAAGGCAGAACAGTGGGGGGCAGCACAGCAGAGGGGACCAGGGGAGCACACAGGGGCCCAGAGACAGCAGAACACAAGTGAACTGGATAGGAGGAGTGGCGGGGGCAGCATACAGAGGAACCAATCTCCTCCATTTTCCTCCTGCAGCTACAGAAGGAAAAAGGAGGACAGTGATTTCTCTACATGCTGCCCCTCCTATCCAGGTGTACAGGGGAGCCGCACAGGCCCCCTGGAGCATGGGGTTCCGGTTGCAGGGGTTGCAATTGCAGGAGGAATTCAAGGAAAATGGAAAAATGTAATGGTACTGCTTAGCTACATTTAACATTTATAGACCTTCCCTATAGCACAACAAAGCTTTACTTTTTGAGTTCAGGTGCACTTTAACAAATACAGTTTGTTATATTCTCCTAGCAGGAAATTGGCAGCTTTCCCTTCACACTATGTTATAAAGGAAATAATGGATAAAGAATGAAAAGCTCCAGAGAGGAAACTGGACCCTGGGATAAAATTAAGAACAGTCTTATTTGACAGACCAAGCTGATACAGAACCTTGGCATAGAGCCCTAAGTTTGATGTGCTGGTTAGTTTATCCTTATAATGATAGTGCCTCTCTTAGGTATAAGGAAGGTTCTATTTATTTAACATTTTAGATGTCAGTGTACCTATTGTCAGAGCCCGTTGGGTTCCAACTTAGTCATCTCATGAAGAATATGGATGATGGGTTTTCTGGAGGTGACCTCCTTGTGTGTCTAAAGAATATGAAACCAGTTGTGGAGTTTATCTAAAAATTTTCATTGGATATATTGAAAACTATTTTCAGGGTGGTGGTCTTAGTGAGGAGGTGTCAGGATCTGAAAATGAACCTGGGTCCTCTGCAGTGTCTGGCTGTAGCTCTTTTCATTCTGCTACCTGAGATGCTGGACAACTCCCTGCCTGATCCTTTAGACAGCTTTGCCTTGCATTTTGCTTCTGGTGGACCTTGGGCTTTGTGCTCATACCATGAATTACCTACTTTAAGCCCTGCCACTGCAATTCCTGTTTGCCAGATTATTGTGCTCTCTTCTGCCGTTATTTTGCTCCTTGCGTACCTGCAGCTGTTTGTATCTTTGCTACCACTCGTTATCGACCCTTGGCTTTTTTATCAACTGTGCTTCCGCCTGATCTCATCTAGCTACTACTCATTACTGACCTTTTTGGCTTATTCATTGACTATGCTTCTGCCTGTTCCTTAATTGCTTCATCCACTACCTGACCCTCACTTGATCTCTTCCTGCTGGGGCAATCCTGAGGGCAGTTACCTGGCATTAGTATGCAGCGAAACCCATCTGAAGCTCTAGTGAGGACTATCTAGTGCAGGGGTCCTCAAACTTTTTAAACAGGGGGCCAGTTCACGGTCCCTCAGACACTGTTGAGGGCTGGACTATAGTTTGAAAACAAACATGAACAAATTCAATGCAGAGAGACCAGCGTGCCCCCTTCAATGCAGAGAGACCAGCGTGCCCCCTTCAATGCAGAGAGACCAACGTGCCCCCTTCAATGCAGAGAGACCAGCGTGCCGTGCCCCCTTTCAATGCAGAGAGACCAGCGTGCCCCCTTTCAATGCAGAGAGACCAGCATGCCCCCTTTCAATGCAGAGAGACCAGCGTGCCGCCCCCTTTCAAAGTAGAGAGACCAGCGTGCCCCCATTCAATGCAGAGAGACCAGCGTGCCGTCCCCTTTCAATGCAGAGAGACCAGCGTGCCGTCCCCTTTCAATGCAGAGAGATCAGCGTGCCGTCCCCTTTCAATGCAGAGAGACCAGCGTGCCGTCCCCTTTCAATGCAGAGAGACCAGCGTGCCGTTCCCTTTCAATGCAGAGAGACCAGCGTGCCGTCCCCTTTCAATGCAGAGAGACCAGCGTGCCGTCCCCTTTCAATGCAGAGAGACCAGCGTGCCCCCATTCAATGCAAAGAGACCAGCGTGCCCCTATTCAATGCAGAGAGACCAGCGTGCCCCCTTCAATGCAGAGAGACCAGCGTGCCCCCTTCAATGCAGAGAGACCAGCGTGCCCCCATTCAATGCAGAGAGACCTGTCAGTGCACTTACCTGCAGCGGCGACGGCTTCTCTTCATTCCCCAGTGTCTCCTCGAGTCCTCCCGCCTCCTCCTCGGCCAATGGCATGGGTTTGCCTTTCGGCCAATCAGGAAGCGGTTCTCGGACCCACTTCCTGAGTGGCCAGGAGGAGGATCCGTGTGACAATAGCGAATTTTCATTCTCTATTGCCACACAAATGGGTGGGCTAGGGGGCAGTGCTCTGCGCCTTGGGTCGACCCTATTCTGAAGCCTATTAGAGCCTCTGGCTCTAATTAGGTGATTCAGGAAAAAAAAAACATGAATGATAAATCCCGGCCGGCGGACCGGGTTCAGGACCCTGGCGGGCCGCATGCGGCCCACAAGCCGTAGTTTGAGGACCCCTGATCTAGTGCTTAGACCCCATGTCTTGGGTGAGCCTGCGCCATCCACTATGTGGTCCTGTTTTGTGTAATAATCCAGCTGACTACTCTACTTCTTGGATAAAGGCTGGAACAGCGAAGTGTAACCTGTGTCTTCTCCTGTTTGATCCCAAACATATTGTTTGGTTCAAAACACAGTAAGATTTTGAAGATACTTAATTTGGACAATGAGGAGTCTTTTAGAAATAAATCCAAGCATAATGGCAAGCCTTTGACCATGATACCTAGAAGATTATGTCCTTTTTCTGCTTGAGGTAGTTCAATAGCTTTAAATCTTGTAGGTCCTTTCACCCAAGACCTAAGCATCCACCCTACAGTATCAGCCACTAAATGAAGACTACAGTGCAGGAATGTGTCTAAAACCTATTCACCTCTATGATTTCTCAAGTTACCAAGCCTGAAGAAAATCAAGAATTAATATAGTAGATTTATATTTGTGTCTGAACCCAGATCTGAACCTGCAACCTCTGCTGTGTCGGACTCTTGCCCAGCCACCTGGGATGCTGGACAGCAACCTGGACAATTCCTTGAATGATCCTGCCTTGAACCTTGTTTGAACTTGAACTTTGAACCATTTGCTTCTCCCATGAACTTCCTATTTTAGCCATGACTTTGCACTTCCTGTTTGCCAGATAATTGTGCTCTCTCCAGCCATTATCTCACTCTTGCCACTCCTTCTGCCTTCTGTATCTGTGCTACTACTGGTTACCAACCATTGGCTTGTTCATTGACCATGCTTATGCTTGATCCCAACCTGAAACTACTTGCTACTGGCTTTTGGCTTGTTTACTGACTATGCTTCTGCTTTATCCCTACCTGCTACTGACCCCAGCTTGCTCATCTCCTGCTTGGGCAATCCTGATGTCCCTGACCTGGTACTAGCACACAGCATAACCCATCTCCACCATCAGGAGCACTGGTTAGTGCTTAGACCACTGCACCTCAGGTAAGCATCATCCACCAGGGTGACCTGCTTGTATACCTATCCTGCTGGTCAGTGGGAGCCTTTCTACTGCTATAGCTACTTGTCTCCAGGCCTGACCCCTGACCATGACACTCTGAATATATTATAGATCTATATTGTAGAAATAAAATTGTTCAGAATTGACAATATAATGACCTTGGCAATTTCACAGCTACCCAGATTTGAAGGATGTATACCTTTTAGGTTTTTTTTTTTGGAAAATTGAGGTAGAGGATGCTGCCTCTATATGTTACTACCAGCTGGTGGCCATATCTTGAGCTTACCACGGCATGACCCATTTTCACCAACATAGTTAACAATGGTATAGGCAACCTTAGGTAGAGGGGTAGTGAAATTGTCCTCTAAGTAGACAACTGGCTCCTAAAAGCAACTTTTAAGAGTTGTCTGCAAGAACATCTTCCAGGTAACAATAGTTTCTTTAAGATGACGGCTTTCTCATCAACCTACGGAAGTATAATCTACAGCTTCTCAGTAATGTTTGTCTTTCATGGTTGATTCTTTGGTTTTATCTTTCTATTTCTCTATTTAAAGGGCCAAAGCACTTGCAATTTCATAATAACTTTTATGGCCCAACTAGTCATTCAGGGAGTTAGTGAGAATTGTTGGTCTGATTTCTTTCTGGGTGCAGTGGACTGGGCCTTGGCTCATGTCAGGCTGCATCAGTTGGAACTCCTACAGAGTATAATCTCCCACATTTGTCACTAGATGATAAAATTACTCTTTCAGCAGAAACAGTATTCAGGTTTTGGCTGACTCCAGTTCACTTAACACCGTGGAAGGCTATTAGCCCACAGCTATATTTGTTGGAGACCTATGCCTCCAGCATTGGATAGGGTGCCTATCTTCACTGTTTCAGAGTCCAGCAAAAATGGATCATAATTCCACTTCTAGTCAACACAGAGAGGGAGAGAGGTGTTGAACAAGTCAACTCTGGCACAGCCCATTGGTGGCCAGTTACATAACCAACAAATGAGGCAGAAGATCCTGGCCCTCCATGGAGAATTGTCTATTGAAGTGACGAAAGTCTATTGTCAAAGCCATACCAACAGTCAATAATTTACCCCAGGACAATACACCTGTGTATGTTGCCTCACTTGTATCATTTACCAGGGGAGTGGAAATTCAAGCCACAGATTCTCAGCTTCAGCAAAAAAAGAAACAATGAAAAAGCAAATATATAGGCTTATGGACAGATAATGCAACTAGAAAATGCCTTTTTAAGCCAGACTTCATAGACTTACACGAAAAAATGATAACTTTTGGGGATCAGCTCCCAAATTTCAAATTTTTGGTAAAGTAAACTGTTTTTTAAGTCTCCACGATTGTGGTCTGTTCTGGTACATTAGCATTGTAAAAGTGCAATACAGTGATTCCACAACTGGAACTAATGTACAAATGTTTGATGCTTGCTGCAGGATAAATCTTGCTTTCTATCTCCATGTTTGTGGCCAATGAAACCTGCCTCATCTGGCCACATTGCTGCCTAACCCAGCTGTTTACATACTGTCCAGCCACTGTACAATATTTGTGGCTGTTGTCACTGAAACTCCACATTCTAATGTTAAGATGAAACCTGCTTTGTCACTCCCTTCTATATTGCTGTCTAATAAAGCTGCTTACATACTATCCAGCCACTGTACAATATGTGTGGCTATTGTCTCTGAAACATCACATTCTAATATTAATTTCAAGATAAAACCTGCCTCATCACTCCCTGGTATATTGCTGCCTACCTAAGCTGCTTACATACTGAAAAGCTATTGTTAATTTATGGCTATTGTCTCTGAAGTAATACATTCTAAAGTTTATTTCAAGATAAAACCTCTGCCTTGTTTTCTGTCTATTCTAGTGCTCGCGCCCTGTCCTTACACAAACAAATTTCTACCAAACACTCATCTTAAGTTTAAATTTTTACTATCATGAAAGAAAGTTAGGTGCAAATTCTTGCAGAGGCTCAAAGTAAAATTTATGAATATACAAGTTTTAGGCTCACTGGTCTGGAGTCTATTGGTACATTGGAGAAATGCCTTGAAGACTATAATTTACTTTATCAATCTATAATTTTATAAAAAAATAAAATTAAAATATATATATTCATAGTGTTGTGTCCTATACCCAACACATTATTAAAACACTGTGGTAGCATTATCCCATTAAAACCTTAATCTGTATTGCCTCTTCTATCTCTTCCGTACCCAAGCCATATTCATATCTGACATTTACAAGTATATAAAATAAAGTCCCTTCAAAGGACAATATAGCAGCATACACTAATGAGTTTTCTTGATATATTTCATGGTAACTTCTGGTTATTTCACATAGATATCTGAATTCATGCATAAACACAAATTTAAAAAGTAAAGAGAAAACCACCAGGACATAATTTGCAGTTTATCAGTATTAAGTCCTGAACTGTAGTAACCTGCTGTGCTCTAAAGACAAGCATCCTATATATAGATTCTAAAATAAATTGTGATGATGACCAAAAATTATAGAAATATCCAATATCTTTCGATATTAGCTGAATGCAGCAGGGGGGTTTAAGTCCTGCCAAGACCGTGAAGCAAAGCATCATGCCCACGGCATGGGTACACCCCTGGCTGCTGCATTTGCAGCTTAATTTGGAGTCTTTGAAAATGTGACTCAACTGTGTATTTTTACTGCCCTCCAACACAAGTATAAGCAAGCCTTTTAACTGTTGTGCCACTAGCTATTGGCTACAAAATTGAAATTTTTACTTTTTTTTTTTTTTTTGCAGTGTAAGCCATACCCCGAAAATAAGCCCTAGTAAAGCCCTTGTAAAAATATATAATTCATTTTGTAAAAAGATAATATAAGGTCCAGTGTGTCTCCTTTTGTAACTTTATTGTCAAACATACCTTACCAGCAGGGATCTCGGCCCTTACTTTGGCAGTGCTTGGAGCTGGCTGACATCAGCGGGGATCTCGGCCCTTCCCTCGGCACTGCTCAGAGTGGGCTGATGTCAGCGGGATCTCGGCTCTTCGCTTGGCATTGCTAGGAGCGGGCTGACCTCAGCGGAGATCTCGGCCCTTCCTTTGGCAGTGCTAGGAGCGGGCTGACCTCAGCGGGGATCTCGGCCCTTCCTTTGGCAGTGCTAGGAGCGGGCTGACCTCAGCGGGGATTTTGGCCCTTCCTTTGGCAGAGCTAGGAGCGGGCTGACGTCAGTGGGGATCTCGACCCTTCCCTTGGCAGTGCTCAGAGTGGGATGATGTCAGCGAGGATCTCAGCCCTTCCCTCGGCATTGCTAGGAGCGGGCTGAGGTCAGTGGGGATCTTGGCTCTTCCCTCGGCAATGCTCGGAGTGGGCTGACATCAGCGGGGATCTCGGCCCTTCCTTTGGCAGTGCTTGGAGTGGGCTGACATCAGCGGGGATCTCGGTCCTTCCCTCGCCACAGCTCGGAGCACGCTGATGTCAGCGGGATCTTGGCCCTTCCCTTGGCAGTGCTTGGAGCAGGCTGACAGCTGAGATTTCAGCTCTTCCTTGGCAGTTCTTGGAGCGTGCTGACATCAGTGGGGATCTCGGCCCTTCCTTCAGCAGTGCTAGGAGCGGGCTGACATCAGCGGGGATCTCTGCTCTTCCCTCGGCTGTGCTCGGAGCGGGCTGACGTCAGAGGGGATCTCAGCCTTTCCCTTGGCAGTGCTTGGAGCGGGCTGACATCAGCTGAGATTTCAGCTCTTCCTTGGCAGTTCTTGGAGTGGGCTGACATCAGCGGGGATCTAGGCCCTTCCCTTAGCAGTGCTCGGAGCGGGGAAAAAGAGCTCCGGCCGATCACGTGAGCGCACAGGGGCACTGTAAATAAGGTATTTTTGTCAATAAAGTTACCAAAGGAGAATCACTGGACATTATATAATCTTTTTACAAAACGTATTACATCATTTTACAATTACTTTAAAGCTGTTGTATACCACGCTTGTTGATTTTTACCTACAGGTAGGCCTATAATAAGGCTTATAATAAGACTTACCTGTAGGATAAATGAATATCTCCTAAACCTGCACCGTTTAGGATATATTCACCCTGCACGCAGCCGCTGACATCAGCGTATCGAAAATATCCCCCACACCATTACACCACCACCACCAGCCTGAACCATTGATACAAGGCAGGATGGATCCATGCTTTCATGTTGTTTACACCAGAAGTCTGGTCCATAGGATAGATAGCGCTCCTTGGCACATGCATGCGCAGACCAGCAACTGATCAAGCAGACGTTCTTGTTTATGGTTTAGGGAGCGCGCATAGGCGTTCGCACATGCGCACTCACGCGTTGGCGCATCAATGCACGTGCCTGTCACTAGTTGGGGCCAGGCTGGCTATTTAAATTGACTCCCTGCATGGACTCATTGCTGTTTGGTCTTCAGCTTCTGTGTACTATGCCTGTGACCTCTGATCTCGATCCGGCTTATCCCTAACTTGTGCTTGTCTGCTTCATACCCTGACCCTGGCTTGTCTTCTGGATTTCGCTTCTGCCTACTGATCCTGCCTTGCTCCTCTCCTGGTGCCGACTTGGCTTGTGGCCCCCGACCATTCTGCTGTCCAACGTCTATGTTCATCCTGCCCGACCATTACCGACCCGGCTTGTCTGACCCTGTGTGACGAGACCCTCGCTCGCTTCCGCTCTCCTGACACTCCTCTGTTTCTAGTGTGTCAGCTTGCAGATCGCAACGTCTGATGGTTCGGTCAACCAAGGCTCCGGGATCCGGATACAGCTATGTGCCGTTCGGAATCCATTAGAACAAATACCAAGCAGGCTGTATGTAAGTTCAAACAGGAAGACCATTTATTGGAAGCACACAGCACACTTTTATACAGAATTTGGAACATCCTGCCCCCAACAACCGCTTTACCATTGGTCAATTGCACAGTACATGCCGTTCTCCTTCAGGTCCTCCTTAGCCATGCAAATGAGGACTTGAAAACGAGTCAGCAGGGATTGGTCCAATAGCTTGAGTAGAAGGACTGTTATGTGTAATGAGACAGAAACCCCCAGGGGACAATCAATGTACACAATAGCCAGACACAGAACAATGGGAGGTCATTAGCACTTACGATGAGACAGGGCAATCCACATTCCCTCCCAATTAACAAACAAAGGAAAACCTTGCTGACATTGAAAGATATGTAATATACACAGCATTTAGGAATTACAGATTTAATGGTAAATGTAAAAAAATAAATCTTAATAAATCTTAATATTTCTATATATGGAGATCCAAACCATTACTTATCTGTCTTTAAATTCCAGTGACGGTGAATACTGTCACACCCTGCACCCTGCTCACCTGACCTGCCTCAACTTCAGCCCAGGAAGTCTTGCTTCCAGCTGACTTCTACCAGCCTGTTCACTGCGGCCACGTAAACTACTGGACTGACTACAGGCACTCCTACGTCACCGTGCTCCTGTGGCTGCTGTCTCACTATCAGTGGTCCACGAGCCGGAGTTGAACGAGAGGCCCTCCTCTACACATCAGGCTCACCTATGTGACAGTAGGCCACAGCGTTTAAATTGATTAGGGAAGAACTAGCTATTATCAGTGGCCCCTACGAGGGTAGCGCTACCGAAATATACAGACTAAATAGTCACAGTGGGTCAATTTGCTCCATTGGAGAACTGTTCTTCGTTAGTTCTTTGTTGGTCTACTTTTGCCCCTCTATAGATGGAGAGGACATCATTTCGGTGGACACTTGTTGAAAGGTGCACTAGGAATATACACAAATCATATGATTCTTGGACATAATTGCAATTCATTTCATAATCAATATGTAGGATGCTTGTCTTTAGAGCACAGCAGGTTACTACAGTTCATGACTCGGTATTGACGAGCTACAAATGATGTCCTGGTGGTCTCCTGTTTACTTTTTAAATTTGTATTTATGCATTAATTCAGATACTGCATGTATGTGAAATAAATAGAAAACACTCTGCTATATCTCCAGAGGACTCATTAAGTTGCTGTCTCGATTTTGGACAGTGCATGCTGCGATATTGTCTTTCGGAAGGATTTTATTATATGTAAATGTCAGGTATGATTACGGCTTGCTTATGGATTTAGGAGGCATAAGATACAGGATGGGTTGAGGTCTTAATGGGATATTGCTACCATGGTGTTTTAATAATGTGTTGGGCAATAAAAGATTTATGGAAAGACACAGCAATATGAATATTTGTACACAGTGCCTTGAAAAAGTATTCACACCCCTGGAAACTTTCCACATTTTGTCATGTTAAAAACCAAAAGCGTAAATATATTTTATTGGGATTTTATGTGATAGACCGACACAAAGTGGCACATAATTGTGAAGTATAAGGAAAACGATAAATGGTTTTCAAAATTTTTTACAAATAAATCTGTGAAAAGTGTGGCTGCATTTGTATTCACCCCCCTGAGTCAATATTTTGCGCCTTTCCCTGCAACTACAGCTGCAAGTCTTTTTGGGGATGTCTCTACCAGCTTTGCACATCTAGAGAGGACATTTTTGCCCATTCTTCTTTGCAAAATATCTCAAGCTCTGTCAGATTGCATGGAGAGCGTCTGTGAACAGCAATTTTCAAGTCTTGCCACAGATTCTCAATTGGATTTAAGTCTGGGCTGTGACTGGGTCATTCTAACACATGAATATGCTTTGATGTAAACCATTCCATTGTAGCTCTGGCTGGATGTTTCGGGTCGTTGTCCTGCTGGAAGGTGAACCTCCGCCCCCATCTCAAGTCTTTTGCAGACGCTAACAGGTTTTCTTCTAAGATTGCCCTGTATTTAGCTCCATTCATCTTCCCAACAACATCATGATCAGCTTCCCTGTCCCTGATGAAGAAAAGCATCCCCACAACAAGATGGTGTGTTCAGGGTGATGTGCCCTGTGTTTGGCTCCATCCATCTTCCCATCAACTCTGACCAGCTTCCCTGTCCCTGCTGAAGAAAAGCATCCCCACACCATGATGCTGCCACCACCATGTTTCACAGTGGGGATGGTGTGTTCAGGGTGATGAGCTGTGTTTAGTTTTCCGCCACACATAGCGTTTTGCTTTTAGGCCAAAAAGTTTAATTTTGGTCTCCTCTGACCAGAACACCTTCTTCCACATGTAAAATAAATAAATATTCAGCGCTGAACTTAAAATGTTACTAAAAATATGAACTAGCGGCTGAACACTCGAGGACAACCTAAAAACTCCTGTAAATATGATGGTATAGTGCAGCGCAGTCCTACAAACAATCAATAGGTGAGAGGCAGAGATTTCTTGGTGGTGGGATTTGTGAGCACAGAGGAAAAGCACACATTATTGGCTATCTTCACCAGTCTGTTTTGGGTCCCTTTTTCCATCACCTGAAAGAAAAGGACTCTCTCCTTCTCTTAATAGGCACTTTACTAATTCCAACTGGACTTTCACATATATTTCTCCTGTATATATATATTGCATGGGTGGTTGTAATTGACTTTCTTCCACATGTTTGCAGTTGACCAGGTGTCATTCCTGGTCCAATGAGTCCCAATGACATTAATATGGTCATGGAGCCATAATATGTCAATGATGTCATGATTGTGTGTGATTGTTGGTGTCCAGAGAGGAATCCGCAATCCTATTATAGTGTCCATGAGGGATGATCTTGGGTGTGTTTGGAACTGGGTTTGGGTCCAAACCCAGAATCCAGGTGTCATTCCTGGTCCACACATTTTCTATGTCCCCCACATGGCCTTTTCGCAAACTGCAAACTTCTTATGGCTTTCTTTCAACAATGGCTTTCTTCTTGCCACTCTTCCATAAAGGGCAGATTTGTGGAGCGCACGACTAATAGTCATCCTGTGGACAGATTCTCCCACCTGAGCTGTGGATCTCTGCAGCTCCTCCAGAATTACCATGGACCTCTTGGCTGCTTCTCTGATGAATGCTCTCCTTGCCCGGCCGGTCAGTTTAGGTGGACGGCCATGTCTTGGTAGGGTTGCACTTGTACCATACTCTTTCCATTTTCAGATGATGGATTGTACAGCGCTCCGTGAGATGGTCAAAGCTTGGGATATTTTTTTAGAACCTAACCCTGCTCTAAACTTCTCCACAACTTTATCCCTGACCTGTCTGGTGTGTTTCTTGGCCTTCATGATGCTGTTTGTTCACTAAGGTTTTCTAACAAACCTCTGAAGGCTTCAGAGGACCACTGCATTGATATTGAGATGAAATTACACACAGGTGGACTATATTTACTAATTAGGTGACTTCTGAAGGCAATTGGTTCCACTAGATTTTAGTTAGGGGTATCAGAGTAAAGGGGGGTGAATACAAATGCACGCCACACTTTTCACAGATTTATTTGTAAAAAAAAATGTGAAAACCGTTGATCATTTTCCTTCCACTTCACAATTACGTGCCACTTTGTGTCGGTCTATCACATAAAATCCCAAGAAAATACATTTATGTTTTTGGGTGTAACATGACAAAATGTGGGAAATTTCAAGGGGTGTGAATACTATTTCAAGGCACTGAATATAGTAGTAACAAATGAAAAAAAGAAAACAAAAACTCAGTGGTTAATACTACCAAATGAAAGCTCTGTCTATTAAACAAATATATAAAATTCACTGGGGTCCAGTGTTAAATGATGAAGTAATTGTCAACCAAACTATCACGACACTGAAAACTAAAGAATGGCTGGGTAATGAAAGGTTATTAAAGGTAACCTGAAAAAAAGTGGAAAATTTCAATGGGTATGAATACTTTTTCAAGGCACTGTACCTACAATGGAAAAGTTACTGTAGAGGAAGAGTTACTCTACCAACGTGAAATTTGAACGACCCATATAAGTTATAAAAAAAGTTATACCCCACTTTTGCATTCATTTGGTAGAGCCTTCATCACCAGCTCCAGCCCGCACTGCCCCCCCCCCCCAGTTTCTGGCTCACTCACCCTGGTCAGGCAGCGGCTTCCCCCTCAGTCTCCTCCCTCCTCCTCCTCCTCCTCTGCTCCTTGGACAATAGCATGGCTTTTCCTTTTGGCCAATCGGGAAACTGGTCTCAGGGCCAGTTGCGACCCGCTTCCTGATTGGCCAGGAGGAGAATCAGTGTGGCAATAGCGAATGTTCATTCGCTATTGTCACACAACCGGGTGGGCTCAGGGTGCAGTGCTCTGCGCCCCGAGCCCACCCTTTTTTGAAGCCTATTAGAGCCTCTAGCTCTAATCACGTGCTTCAAAAAAAAAAAAATCCCCCATTGGAATCCATGCATCCGGCGTCCTGCATGTAGATTAGGGGGCCGGATGCATGAATAGGGGGGACGGTGCCCCCGCACCCCCAATGGACAGGCCGCTACTGGCCTTCATACTGTACATCTCGAGTAAAATTATAGACTAGAAAAGTCAATTGTAGTCTTCAAAACATTGTCTCCAACGTACCGGTAGACTCCAGACTAGTGGGCTTGAAACTTGTATATTCATAGACAATACTTTTAAACCTCTGCAAGAATTTGCACTCAACTTTACAGTAGTTCGTAGAATATGGGGTTGATTTTCTAAAGGCTGTTGACTTTGCAAGGAAATTTACCCTTCGCTTCGTAAATGAGGTGAAGCTACAAATATTCCCAAAGGAATGAACAAAAAATTTAGGTCTTGTCATTTGAAGAGTCCTAATCTCAGAATTTCGACTAGAATCCATCATCTTGAGGACCATGGCAGACTTCTCTTGATGGGATTTTTTAGCAGTTAAAACAAACCAAGGACTTTTGGGAAGTAGATGATCTTATCCTACGCCGGGCTGGCAGCATCAAAGTGCAAAACTAGCAAAGCAACTCTTTCTGCTCGGATTAGAAATGTTATTCAGTTTCCTTACAAGCGTTTACACTTGCAACCCCCTAAATCAATAAAAGCTCATTCTACCAAATCTATAGCCGCTTCATGAGCTGGAATTGATAAAGTACCTTTTAGATGACATTTGCAGAGTGGCTACCTGGTCATCTCTTTCATCCTTCTGCACACATTAAATAATTAACCCCCCCTGGACTCGAAGTCTGGGTCTGGCACTGTGGTGCAACACACAGCCCTTAACCACTTCAATACCAGGCACTTTCACCCCCTTCCTGCCCCCCCCAATACCAGGCACTTTCACCCCTTCCTGCCCCCCAATACCGGACACTATCACCCCCCCCCCTCCTGCCCCCCCCAATACCTGGCACTTTCACCCCCCTTTCTGCCCCCCCCATGCTGGACACTATCACCCCCCATCCTGCCCACCCCAATACCGGGCACTTCCACCCCCTTCCTGCCCCCCCCAATACCGGGCACTATCACCCCCCATCCCGCCCCCCAATCCCAGGCACTTTCACCCCCAATACAGGGCACTTTCACCCCCTTCCTGCCCAGGCCAATTTTCAGCTTTCAGCGCTGTCACACTTTGAATGACAATTGCGCGGTCATGCAACACTGTACCCATATGAAATTATCATTTTTTTTCACACAAATAGGGCTTTGTTTTGGTGGTATTTATTCACCGCTGGCTTTTTTTTATTTTTTTGCTTAAAAAATTGGAAAAAGACCAAAAATGAAAAAAAAAAAAAGTTTTTCTGAGTTTGTGAGTAAATTTTGCAAATAAGTAATTTTTTTCTTTCACTTATGTGCACTGATGAGGCAGCACTGAAGGGCACTTTTGATAGGTGGCACTGGTATGCAATACTGATGAGCACTGATAGGCGGCACTTATGGGCAATGATAGGTGGCCCTGATGGTCACTGATAGGCAGCACTGATAGACACTGATAGGCGGCACTTATGGGCAATGATAGGCAGCATGGATAGGCAGCACTAAGGGGCACTGATGAGCAGGCACTGATGGGCATCCCTGATGAGCAGGCACTGAAAGGCAGCACTGATTGGCATCACTGAAGGGCACTGATAGGCAGCACTGATGGGCATTAATAGGTGGCACTAATGGCCACTGATAGGCGGCACTTATGGACAATGATGGGCGGTGCAGATAGGCGGCACTGATGGGTGGCACTGATGGGCAGCACTGAGAGTTGGAACTGATGAACAGGCACTGGTGGGCACTAAAAGGCAGCACTGACTGGCATCACTGATGGGCACTGATTGGTGTCACTGATGAGCACTGATTGGAGTCACTGATGGGTATTGCTGGGGCCAGGGCTGCTGTTAGGAATGATGGGGCCCCGTACAGCCTACCTGATGGGGCCCCCTTCAACCCCATCCCTGGCCCTGCCTCAAAACAAAATGCAGGTTTGTCACCGTTTACGTATATGTGCGGGACCAACATGCATGTTTGCAATTACGCATGAGCAAGGGGGAATGGGGGCTTTAAAAAGGTTTTACATTTTATTTTATTATTTATGTTACTTTGTGCAAAGTTGCTGGGGCTATCATGCTGCAGGGATGACCAAGATATCACCCTTCCAATCCAGGGACGTGCCGGTGTTCTGTCAGAATAGCGCTACCTATCAGATTCTGCTACCGGAAGTAATATACAGACGAGAACAACTTACTGCGCATGCGTCATGCATTCCAACATGGCTGCTATGCGTACCAATAGCTTTCCTAATGTGACAGAACACGAAGCAGCAGCGGACATCTTCTTACACCCACGCAAGTCTTCAATTTTACATTTATTTTATCAGTAAACTGACCTTATAGAATAAATCACAGTATTACATTTGTATTATTATTGTATTCTAGTAAATATAGCGAGAAACCTGCGGCCAATGTGGTGACGGCCACCTTGGTACACCCCGCACTGCTCAGCGACAAACTGATTCTATAGTGAAATAGACTGTTCCACTCGGTTGCGGTGAAATAGTCTATTTCAGTATATAAGGTGAGTTTACTGCTAAAATAAATGTAAAATTCAAGACTTGTGTGGGTGTAAGAAGATGTCCGCCTCTGCTCCGTGTTCTGTCACATTAGGAAACCTATTGGAACGCATAGTCGCCATGTTGGAACACATGGTGCATGCGCAGTAAGTTGTTCTTTCCGAATGCCACTTCTGCTAGCAGAATCTGATAGGTAGCGCTATTCTGACAGAACACTGATACATCGATGGGCGGGAAGAGGTTAAAGGGGAGTGGTTTGACTGCACATGTTTACTGTCCCCCAAACACAAGTTTAAAGTAGCATCTCACTGTGTCCTATGATCACCAGCATGAAAATCACACAGGCTACAGGTGCCCTGTCACAGTGTCACATGGATGCTGGGGATGCTGACTTTGTTATGCAGTAACACTCACTACAGTCATAGCTTAAAGTCAGCATCCCCAGAATTCATGTGACAATGTGACAGGGCACCAGCAGCCTGTGTGATTTTTATGCTGAGATCATAGGACACAGTGAGGACTCTATCTGTTCTTCACTCACTGTGTCCAATCCAGCCACGCTGTCCTCCTGCTGTTCCCTGTCAGCTGCTGAGCAATCTGCCTCCGTACATGATCACACTCTGCACTTGAGTAAGGGGAGGCGGGGCTGAGCAGAGAATTATTGTATCCCTCCGCCAGGCAAGGCAGTGGACAGCAGCAGCCAGGACTATATGGCAGCAAATCACCATGGAACTAAATCCCATGTATACATGCGACCCGAAAATGGAAAAAAAGTCCCGCCACTGCAC
The DNA here is from genome assembly GCF_965119305.1 of Pelophylax lessonae. NCBI lineage: Eukaryota > Metazoa > Chordata > Amphibia > Anura > Ranidae > Pelophylax > Pelophylax lessonae. Next base: position 290,754,461 of record NC_138774.1, read on the forward strand.
TCACCTCCTGGGCCCTTCTGCTGTCATTATAGGGCCCAGGAAAATGTAATTACACCCCAAGAAATTACAAATTAGGAAAAGGTTTAGAAAAAACGATTTTTTTTTGAACATGCAGACATTAACTGTGATGCTGCCCGGGCCCCTTGTAGAGCTGATGGAGCCCGGGCCCGGTACAACAGGGCTGGTTGTACTGCCCTATCAGCGGCCCTGGCTGGGGCTGCACTATTGATCAGTGCCCTGATTACCTGTACAGGTCTCCCCTGCGAGGAGATGCCACTGATGGGCTCTCCTCTCCTCACACTCTGTCAGTGTGAGACGAGGAGAGCCAATAAACGGCACTTCTGTGTTTAAAAGCCACTGGCTGTGATTGGACACAGCCGATCACCTGGTCAGAGTCACGTAATCGGCTCTTTACAGGGATCATGGGTTGCGCCGTGTCCTAGGAACATAGTGGCGACTGCACTGTGTCCTAGAAACATAGTGGCGACTGCAATCACCATGCTGTGCGCCCCTGCGGGTGCCTCGGAGCGGTGACAATGGGGCAACATCATATGACGTCTTCCCAAAACAAGAAGGGTATAGTAAAAAGACGGCGGGCGGTAGATGGTTAAAGTGGATGTAAAGTCTGAAGGTATTTTACATTCATTCTATGACGCTTCTATCTAGACACCATGGTTTACTGTAGGGATAGGGGCACCTTCCTTATGGTACAAAGTTGACAGGAATAATGACAGCAGCAGTGATTTTGACAAGTGAGTGGCCACTTGGCGTTGGATCCCCTAAGGTTTTACACCATGGACGGGAGGAGGGGGGGGGGGGGGTTGATGGTGAGTCACAGTTTGGCATCTTTGCCCTGGGCACTGAATGACCGTGTCCCGACACTGCATGAAGTTAAAAAAAACCTTCAGTCTGTAGCTCCCCCATCAGCCTGTGTTGGTCTATTACATAAAATCCCAATAAAATAGGTTTACGTTTTTTGGTTGTAACATGACAAATTTGGACAATTTCAAGGGGTATGAATACTTTTTCAAGGCACTGTATAATAAAAAAGACTAAAAAAGAAAAAATCCAGGACTCTACTTATACACCTCAAATATCCATCTTTTTTTAAGAAGACACCCAGAGTGATCTCATTTTTTACTACAATTTTTAATGAATGAAGAAACATGCTGGTATTGATAGAGTTAAAACATTGAGCTTGGTAGTGGTGCACAGCGTATAAATCATTTACAGAGGGAGGGAGAGATGAAGGGGTTAATGTACTGGTCATTCGGTGGGAGAATTGAGATGAAAGGGTTAATGGACTGATGCACAGGATAAGGGAGGTGATGGGTTAATATACAGGTCACCTTAAGCCTGGATGCAGATCAGTTGCACAGGGAGGAAGGGAAGGTGATAGGGTTGAAAAACTATCCCACCAATCAACACCCCCCTGAATCTGCTACAGCCATTGATCTGAAAGTAATAATTAATTCATGAATTCATTAGTTCCTTCATTGTAAGAGGAAGATCCAGCTTGGTCCAATGTTACTCTGTATTTACTATACCTGTGGGTTCCCCCTCGAAGCTGGAAATCCCTGTAAAGACACCACTACTTCACCGCTACTATAGTGATGTCCACCTGCTACCGGGTCTCAGAGCGTCTGTCCTTCTGCATTCTGAACACAAGGGGTCAGCCAGTTTGTGACCAATGCCATTCAGAGAATGCTTTGCACCTTCTCTGAATGAATACAAAGCATTCTTTGATTGGACGAGGTGAAGACTCAGCGCAGTGATGTCACGCTTTCCACCTCATCAGATCATAGAACGTTTGGCAACTGCTCCCATCGCTGCCCCCGTGCCTCTACTGTGATCTAAAGGAGCCTGCCACTGGAAGTGCCACCGCCACCAGCAGAAAGTGTCCATGTCCTGCAGGCAATGACATGGACACAGGAAGATGGACCAGCTGGAGAAGAAGAGAAGACTCGGTAACTGAAGGTCATGTGACTGTGCCTTTGCAACTGCTCCCATCACCACCCCTGTGCCTCTACTGTGATCTAAAGGAGCCTGCCACTGGAAGTGCCACCGCCACCAGCAGAAGGTGTCCATGTCCTGCAGGCAATGACATGGACACAGGAAGATGGACCAGCTGGAGAAGAAGAGAAGACTCAGTAACTGAAGGTCATGTGACTGTGCCTTTGCAACTGCTCCCATCACCACCCCTGTGCCTCTACTGTGATCTAAAGGAGCCTGCCACTGGAAGTGCCACCGCCACCAGCAGAAGGTGTCCATGTCCTGCAGGCAATGACATGGACACAGGAAGAAGGACCAGCTGGAGAGGAAGAGAAGACACAGTACCTGAATGTCATGTGACTGTGCCTTTGGGTAAGTCAAATTGGAAATTAGATTCCCCTAGGAGGTTGGGGGGAGTGGAAAGGGTTTGTTTTGCCTAAATTTGGGGTTTAAAGCAAACTCCTAGCCAAAAACCACCCAAAGCATTCTCTCATTGAACAAGGCATAGAGTCAGGGCAGTGATGTCACGTTCTCTACCTGATCCAATCATGGAATGCTTTGCAACTGCTCCCGTCACCACCCCTGTGCCTCTAATGTGATCTAAAGGAACCTGTTGCTTCAAGTGCCACCACCACCAACAGGAGGTGTCCATGTCCTGCAGGCAGTGACATAGACATAGGAAGAAGGAGAAGTCGGAGGAAAAAAAAGAAGACTCGGCACCCGGTTGTCATTGGACTGTGGCTTTTGGTAAATCAAAAGGAAAATTTAGATTCCCCTAGGTCAGGGCTACTCAGCTATTTGAAGAGCAAGGGCCACCTAAGTGATTTGGTAACTGGTCCTGGCCCACAATGAACTATGGGGATTTACCAATTCCCAAACCGCAAATGTAAATGAGCCCTTACTGTACTGAGCTCCCTATAAGGTTGGGGGGAGTGGAAAGGGTTTGTTTTGCCTAAATTTGGGGTTTAAAGCAAACTCCTAGCCAAAAACCATCCAAAGTATTCTCTCGTTGAACAAGGCGAAGAGTCAGGGCAGTGATGTCACGTTCTCTACCTGATCCAATCATAGAATGCTTTGCAACTGTTCCTGTCACCATCCCTATGCCTCTAATGCGATCTAAAGGAACCTGCCACTGGAGGTGCCACCGCCACCAACAGGAGGTGTCCATGTTCTGCAGGCAATGGCATGGACACAGGAAGAAGGACCAGCTGGAGAAGAAAAGACTCAGTTGCTGAATGTCATGTGACTGTGGCATTGGGTAAGTCAAATGGGGAAAATAGATTCCCCTAGGTCAGGGCTACTCAGCTATTTGAAGAGCAAGGGCCACCTAAGTGATTTGGTAACTGGTCCTGGCCCACAATGAACTATGGGGATTTACCAATTCCCAAACCGCAAATGTAAATGAGCCCTTACTGTACTGAGCTCCCTATAAGGTTGGGGGGAGTGGAAAGGGTTTGTTTTGCCTACATTTTGGGTTTAAAGCAAACTCCTAGCCAAAAACCACCCAAAGTATTCTCTCATTGAACAAGACGAAGTCAGGGCAGTGATGTCACGTTCTCTACCTGATCCAATAATGGAATGCTTTGCAACTGCCCCTGTCACCACCCCTGTGCCTCTAATGTGATCTAAAGGAACCTGTTGCTTCAAGTGCCACCACCACCAACAGGAGGTGTCCATGTCCTGCAGGCAATGGCATGGACACAGGAAGAAGGACCAGCTGGAGAAGAAAAGACTCAGTACCTGAATGTCATGTGACTGTGGCTTTGGGTTAAGTCAAATGGGGAAATTAGATGCCCCTAGGTCAGGGCTACTCAGCCATTTGAAGAGCAAGGGCCACCTAAGTGATTTGGTAAATGGTCTTGGCCCACAATGAACTATGGGGTTTTACCAACTCCCAAACCACAAATATAAATGAGCCTTTACTGTCCTGAGCTCCCTATAAGGTTGAGGGGAGTGGAAAGGGTTTGTTTTGCCTAAATGTGGGGTTTAAAGCAAACTCCTAGCCAAAAACCACCCAAAGTATTCTCTCATTGAACAAGGCGAAGAGTCAGGGCAGTGATGTCACGTTCTCTACCTGATCCAATCATGGAATGCTTTGCAACTGCTCCCGTCACCATCCCTGTGCCTCTAATGCGATCTAAAGGAACCTGCCACTGGAAGTGCCACCGCCACCAGCAGGAGGTGTCCATGTCCTGCAGGCAATGACATGGACACAGGAAGAAGGACCAGCTGGAGAAGAAGAGAAGACTCAGTACCTGAATGTCATGTGACTGTAGCTTTGAGTAAGTCAAATTGGGAAATTGGATTCCCCTAGGTCAGGGCTGCTCAGCCATCTGAAGAGCAAGGGCCACCTAAGTGATTTGGTAACTGGTGGTGGCCCACAATAAACAATGGGGTTTTACCAACCCACAAACCGCAAATGTAAATGAGCCCTTACTGTCCTGAGTTCCCTATAAGGCTGTTGTTATACTAATGTGCTGCCGTTTACTCGCACTGTACACCTGCAGCTTTTCTGTGGGTTAGCTGCACTGAGCCATAGACTTCTACTACAACCTCTGGGTGTGGTTCACTTTCTGAAAACACACCAAACTCCTACATTCAGCGGGCACTGGCTCTATGCACTCTGATGCTCTGGCGTTGCCCATGACCTGTCATTCCAGAGCATGGGCATAGGCTTCCCTGGTTTGAGCTTGCAGGCCACATCAGAGGGCTCTGTAGGCCAAATGAATACCCCTGCCCTAGGGGGTTGGGAGAAGGGTGGAAAGAGGGTTATTTTTTGCCCAAAGTTGGGCTTTAAAGCAAAATCCTACCCAAAAATCACTCAACTGCATAACAGGATCAATCATTCTAGCTATGTTTTGGCCCGAGCTGGCTTTAAGTCAATCTGATTTCAGGATGTATCTATTGCACTTGCCACATGTTTCTGCTGAGCCACGTGCCCCGGGGTAAGCATGTCTTCATAATCCCCACCAAGCCAGCCATCATTTGTTCACCCTACTTGACATACTTCGAAGAGCTGTTTCCGCCACGCTTCAGATGCAATTTACCACTAGGTCAATCAGCCTCTCCATTCTCTACCTTCCATAAGAGAAGCTTCATAAAATAGCCGCCGGTCTAGGGAACAGAAAATGTACGGTGGAGGACAAAAAAAAAAACCTTCAATCTGAAGACAATGAACATTTTTATAGCTTAGGCAGGACTACGAAACAGAAAATGTATGGCAGAGGCTCTATGCACTTTGATGCTCTGGGATGGCAGGTTCGCAACCCGTTGCTCGTGATCTGGGCCTGCCGATCTGTCATCCCAGAGCATAGGCATGGGCTTCCCTGGTTTAAGCTCGCAGGCCATGTCAGGGGGCTCAGCAGGCCACATGGTGTTGAGCACCACTGCTCTAGGGGGTTGCAAGAAGGGTGGTAAGGGGGTTACTTTTTGCCCAAAGTTTGGCTTTAAAGCAAAACCCTAGCCAAAAATCACCCAAATGCAGGACAGGATCAATCATTCTAGCTATGTTTTGGCCCGAGCTGGCTTTTACTTCCGAAAAGTTGTGCAAAACGCAATTATGATGTATTAACTGCAGAAACAGGATTTATCTATTGCTCTTGCCACATGTTTCTGCTGAGCTACGTGCACCTGGGTAAGCATGTCTTCATAATCTCCACCAAGCCAGTATCCACCATTTATTCAGCCTACTTGACATACTTAGTAGAGCTGTTTCCACCACACTTTAGATCCAGTTTACCACTAGGTCAATCAGCCTCTCCATTTTCCACCTTCTGTAGGAGAAGCTTCAGATAATAGCCACCGGTCTAAGGAACAGAAAATATATGGCGGAGGCTCTATGCACTTTGATGCTCTGGGATGGCAGGTTTGCAACCCATTGATCATGATCTGGGCCTGCCGATCTGTCATCCCAGAGCATAGGCATGGGCTTCCCTGGTTTAAGCTCGTAGGCCAGGTCAGAGGGCTTGGCAGGCCACATGGCCCAAGAAGGGTGGTAAGGGGGTTACTTTTTGCCCAAAGCTTTAAAGCAAAATCCTAGCCAAAAATCACCCAAATGCAGAACAGGAACAATCATTCTAACTACATTTTTGCCGGAGCTGGCTTTTAGATACAAAAAGTTGTCCAAAGTGCAATCCGATTTCAGGATTTATCTGTTGCACTTGCCACATTTTTCTGCTGAGCCACGCTCACCGGGGTAAGCATGTCTTCATAATCCCTACCAAGCCAGTATCCATCATTTGTTCACCCTACTTGACATACTTTGACCTAGTGGTAAATTGGATCTCAAGCCTGGCAGAAACAGCTCTACAATCAGGCTCTCCATCCTCTACCTTCCGTAAATGAAGCTTCATATAATAGCCGCCGGTCTAAGGAACAGAAAATGTGTGGCGGAGGCTCTACATACTTTGATGCTCTGGGATGGCAGGTTTGCAACCCGTTGATCGTGATCTGGACCTGCTGACCTGTCATCCAAGAGAATAGGCATGGGCTTCCCTGGTTTGAGCTGGCAGGCCACATGAGAGGCGTCGGAAGGCCACATGGTGTTGAGCACCACTGCTCTAGGGGGTTGGATGAAGGTTGGTAAGGGTGTTACTTTTTGCCCAAAGTTTCGCTTTAAAGCAAAATCCTAGCCAAAAATCAACCAAATGCAGAACGGGAACAATCATTCTATCTACGTTTTTACCGGAGCTGGCTTTTAAGTACGGAAAGTTGTGCAAAGCGCAACGATTACGTATTAACTGCAGAAACCATCAATCCGATTTCAGGATTTATCTTTTGCACTTGCCACATGTTTCTGCTGAGCCACACGCACAGGGGCAAGCATGTCTTCATAATCCCTACCAAGCCAGTATCCATCATTTGTTCACCCTACTTGACATACTTTGTAGAGCTGTTTCTGCCAGGCTTGAGATCCAATTTACCACTAGGTCAATCAGCCTCTCCATCCTCTACCTTCCTTAAAAGAAGCTTCATATAATAGTGGCCGGTCTAAGGAACAGAAAATGTACGGCAGAGGCTCTACGCACTTTGATGCTCTGGGATGGCAGGTTTGCAACCCGTTGATCGTGATCTGGACCTGCTGACCTGTCATCCCAGAGCATAGGCATGGGCTTCCCTGGTTTGAGCTGGCAGGCCATATGAGAGGCGTCGGAAGGCCACATGGTGTTGAGCACCACTGCTCTAGGGGGTTGGATGAAGGTTGGTAAGGGTGTTACTTTTTGCCCAAAGTTTCGCTTTAAAGCAAAATCCTAGCCAAAAATCAACCGAATGCAGAACGGGAACAATCATTCTATCTACGTTTTTACCGGAGCTGGCTTTTAAGTACGGAAAGTTGTGCAAAGCGCAACGATTATGTATTAACTGCAGAAACCATCAATCCGATTTCAGGATTTATCTTTTGCACTTGCCACATGTTTCTGCTGAGCCACACGCACAGGGGCAAGCATGTCTTCATAATCCCTACCAAGCCAGTATCCATCATTTGTTCACCCTACTTGACATACTTTGTAGAGCTGTTTCTGCCAGGCTTGAGATCCAATTTACCACTAGGTCAATCAGCCTCTCCATCCTCTACCTTCCGTAAAAGAAGCTTCATATAATAGCCGCCGGTCTAAGGAACAGAAAATGTGTGGCGGAGGCTCTATATACTTTGATGCTCTGGGATGGCAGGTTTGCAACCCGTTGATCGTGATCTGGACCTGCTGACCTGTCATCCAAGAGCATAGGCATGGACTTCCCTGGTTTGAGCTGGCAGGCCACATCAGAGGCGTCGGAAGGCCACAGGGTGTTGAGCACCACTGCTCTAGGGGGTTGGATGAAGGTTGGTAAGGGGGTTTAAAGCAAAATCCTAGCCAAAAATCACCCAAATGCAGAACGGGAACAATCATTCTATCTACGTTTTTGCTGGAGATAGCTTTTAATTACGGAAAGTTGTGCAAAGTGCAACGATGATGTATTAACTGCAGAAACCATCAATCCGATTTCAGGATTTATCTGTTGCACTTGCCACATGTTTCTGCTGAGCCACACGCACCGGGGTAAGCATGTCTTCATAATCCCTACCAAGCCAGTATCCATCATTTGTTCACCCTACTTGACATACATCGTAGAGCTGTTTCCGTCACACTTCAGATCCAATTTACCACTAGGTCAATCAGCTTCTCCATTCTCTACCTTCCGTAAGAGAAGCTTCATATAATAGCCGCCGGTCTAAGGAACAGAAAATGTACGGCAGAGGACAAAAAAAACCTTCAATCTCAAGACAACGCACATTTTTATAGCGTATTTTAGGACAGACGGTGAAGCTGAAAGATCAAAACCAAGACACAACACTAAGACAAAGGTTTGGAGGACAGTGGAAAACAACAAATAGGCAATATAAAGTCCAAGTCAAGAAGAGCAGAAACAGATCAAGAATGACACAACAGAGTTTGCTAAAATACGGAGAGAGAGATGAAAAGTAGGAACGAGGGAGCAGATGTTATTTAATAATACGCTACAAAGTGTAATAAAGTATAGTGACCCTCAGCGGCCAATCATAAAGTCATTATTGCTGTTCGGACAATAACTGCTTAAAGGTTATACAAGGTTCAACGATGAGTTACGCATTTCGTCTTCCACCAAATTATTAAAGTACAACTAAAGTTGCTTGTTTCTTTTCAAACACTCTAAAAAAAAATGCAATTTAACCTGTTGCCTCCCATGTATCATACATGTGCCATGGCAAAAGGGCCGGTTTTAACACGCCTATATGAAGCCAAATAAAAAAAAGGGTACAACTAAATCATCCCAAAAATATTTGTGTTTGATTAACCCCTTGTAAACAAAAAGTGCCAAAAAAACTCTGGTCTTCAAGTTTAAATCAGTTTTTGCTAGAAAATTACTTGTAACACTTATAATTTATTACTTATAACATCTAAACACTATAAAAAAATTTTAGCAGAGACCCTAGAGAATAAAATGGTGATTGTTGCAATTATTTACGTCACACGGTATTTGCGCAATGGTTTTGTTTAGAAAAAGTACACTTTAATGAATAAAAAAAAAAAAAAAAACACAATATATACCATCAGTTATATGTTTATTATAGTGTTTTCTGTTGCATCCTGTATGTGTTGTAAATTCTCTTTCCTTTATGAATTGTCTTGTTTTTTCTTTTATTTTTTATTGTGCTGTACCCGTTTGCAAATTATTTAAAATGAATAAAAAATAAATCAAAACACAGTGCTTTTTAAATGATCATTTTCCTGAGGAAATCAAGTGGTTAGTGGCGCAACACGTCGGGCGGAGCCGGGTGACGTCACTTCCGATCTTTAACAAAAAACTAGAAGTCATTGTCGTTTAAATTTTTTTCAATGGCTGTGACTATATTTTATAAACATGAGTGTGAATTCTTGGAGTAAAATAGTTTTTGATATATATATATATATATATATATATATATATATATATATATACGTTGTGGTTTACTGGGATTATGTCTGAAGATATCATCCATAGCCCCGGCATGGTTTTTTTTGCAGCCGGAGCTTTCTCATGAGCCGCTGGAATGCTTTCTGAAGTGACGGGAGTGGATGTACCTCCTCCTCCCACTGTTTGCCGGTGTTTCTTGGGCTTACAGTTTCTGCCAGTTTGTCATTGTGAGGTTGGCTGCTCTTTGATGGACTCTATGGCCTACGTGTATTTTCGTGAATACATTGGGTTTAAATTAAGACACACAAACATTTTTGGGATTTAGTTTGAGCAGGGCAACCCCTTTTTTTAATTTGGTTTCATCTAGGTCAGGGTTTCTCAACCAGGGTTCCGTGGAACACTAGGGTTCCTCCTGAGGTTGCTAGGGATTCCTTGATCAATGGGCAATTTCTGCCTCTCAGATAAGTTTCCAATGACACCATTGTTCCTTTTAGCTATCCGTAAGGGGGGGGGGGGTAATTCTTCCCAATGATGACAAGAGTAAGGAGCATTCTTCCCACTGACTGTCACACTAATGTGTCATGAGTTGGGTTCCCAGAGACCAGAAATTTATTTCAAGGGTTCCTCTGTGTTGAAAAGGCTGAGAAAGGCTGATCTAGGTTGATGTGGGAATACATTGTGATGGATGCAGCAGCTCTTGAATAAGGGGTTGCTGGTGAAAAAAATTACACTGGTAGCGCAAGAGTGGCTTTTATAGGTCTTTAATGCCCATATGCGTCACCAAGCGCTGATGGTTTTGTGCTGACTGCGCACTCCCAGCATGGAGACCAAGCTATCAAAGACAGCTCTTGGGAAGTAAACAGACAGCTTTCAACCTGTTGGGTTATCTAGCTGGTATTGACATCCGTGTGTTGGGTTATCTAGCTGGTATTGACGTCCCTGTGTTGGGTTATCTAGTTGGTATTGACGTCCATGTATTGGGTCATCTAGCTGGTATTGACGTCCATGTATTGGATTATCTAGTTGGTATTGACGTCCGTGTATTGGGTCATCTAGCTGGTACTGACATCCGTGTATTGGGTCATCTAGCTGGTATTGATGTCCGTGTATTGGGTTATCTAGCTAGTATTGACGTCCGTGTGTTTGGTTATCTAGCTGGTATTGACGTCCGTGTATTGGGTTATCTAGCTGGTATTGACATCCGTGTATTGGGTTATCTAGCTGGTATTGACGTCCGTGTGTTTGGTTATCTAGCTGGTATTGACGTCCGTGTATTGGGTTATCTAGCTGGTTTTGACGTCCATGTATTGGGTCATCTAGCTGGTATTGACGTCCGTGTATTCGGTTATCTAGCTGGTATTGACGTCCGTGTATTGGGTCACCTAGCTGGTATTGACGTCCGTGTGTTGGGTTACCTAGCTGGTATTGACGTCCGTGTATTGGGTTATCTAGCTGGTATTGACGTCCGTGTATTGGGTTATCTAGCTGGTATTGACGTCCGTGTATTGGGTTACCTAGCTGGTATTGACGTCCGTGTGTTGGGTTACCTAGCTGGTATTGACGTCCGTGTATTGGGATATCTAGCTGGTATTGACGTCCGTGTATTGGGTTATCTAGCTGGTATTGACGTCCGTGTATTGGGTTATCTAGCTGGTATTGACGTCCGTGTATTGGGTTATCTAGCTGGTATTGACGTCCGTGTATTGGGTTATCTAGCTGGTATTGACGTCCGTGTATTGGGTCATCTAGCTGGTATTGACGTCCGTGTATTGGGTTATCTAGCTGGTATTGACGTTAATATATTGACGTCCGTGTAAATGATCTGCCTCCCGGACAGGCATCTTCCACAACCCAGAGGATGTCCACAGTGGCTTGAAGTATAAGGTAACAAAAATTGAAACTGAAGTGCAACACCACTGCTAAGAGGTCCAGATGCAATTTTATTCCATTAAAAGTCAGGGGTACAATCCATAAAGTAGCAAACACGTTTCGGGAGCCCAAAAGCACCCCCTTTATCAGGGCTTGATTGACAACAATGTGAACAAACCAGAAGTGAAATGGACCTACAGTGGTATTTTTTTCAGTGTGAATTACAAGCACAGGCCTTGTCAGCGGCCACATTGGTGCCAATCAAGCCCCGACTAACTCCTTTAATACCAGGAATTTTCACCCCCTTGCTGCTCAGGCCAATTTTCAGCTTTCAGCACTGTCACATTTGCGCGGTTATGCAACACTGTACCCGTATGACGTTTTTATATTTTTTTTTTAGACAGATGGCACTTTTTTTTTTTGTGGTATTTACACCGCATTCACACTGAAGCGGCACGACTCCTGCACGACTTCGGGGGCGACCTGTGAAGTCCCGTGCACCGCGACTTCGGCGCGACTTGCACAGACTTCACATAATTTAAGTCAATGCAAGTCGCCTCCAGGTCGCCTCGCCCCAAAGTAGTACAGGACCCTTTTTCTAAGTCGGAGCGACTTGTGTCGCTCCTATTAGGCTGCATTCACATGTCAGCGTTTGGATCGCGGGCAGAATCGCCGCGATTCCGCCCGCGATCCGGAGATTATTGCAAATCGCGGGACGCCTGTGCGTTGCCTGTGATTTGCAATAGCCCCCCAAACGCTGAGCGATGTTGCCGCGATTTCCGCCTGCCGAATCGCGGTAACATCGCGCAAAAAAAAGCGCGGGACGCAATACGCTCCAAAGAAGCTCTTGTACTTTTTTGGGCATAATGCGTCCCACGGTTTTTTTTTGCGCGATGTTACCGCGATTCGGCAGGCGGAAATCGCGGCAACATCGCTCAGCATTTGGGGGGCTATTGCAAATCACGGGCAACGCACAGGCATCCCTTTGCAATAATCTCCGGATCGCGGGCGGAATCGCGCCGCGATCCATACGCTGACATGTGAACGGAGCCTTAGAACGGGTCCTGTACCAGTGCATGGACCGCGAGGGGCCGCGACTTGTCAGGCTGACAAGTCGCCTGACAAGTCGCGGTAGTGTGAATGGAGCCTGAATCACCACTGGGTTTTTTATTTTTTCTAAACAAACCAAGGCCAAAATATTTTGGAGAAAAATAAATTGTTCTTAGTCTCTAATAAAATTTTGCAAATAAGTAATTTTTCTTTACTAATGTGCACTAATGAGGCTGCACTGATTGGCACTGTTAAGGCTGCACTGATGGGCACTGAGGCAGAACTGATGGGAAATGAGAAGGGTGAATTGATGGGCACTGATAAGGCTGCATTGATGGGCACTGTTGAGACCGAACTGATGGGCTACACTGATAGGCAGCACTGCTGATTGTTTGCCCCCCCCCCCCTCCTGCTGCCTCGGCTTACCTGACCGATTGCAGAAGCAGGCAGTAGCTGGGTATGAAGAAGAGTGAGGCCAAGATGGCTGCCACTTGTCTCTATGCCCTTTGACGACTGGAGCGACGTCTGACGTCACTTCCAATTCCCAGGCCATAGTAGAAAAAATTATTTTTTTTGTCTTAAATCTTTTGCTTTTTAAGGTAAAGAAGAGATTTGGAGTCCTTTTGACCTCAGATCTCTTAATAAAGAGGACCTGTCATCCTTATTTCTATTACAAGGGATGTTTACATTCCTTGTAATAGGATTAAAAGTGATAAAAAAGGGACAGTGAAAAACAAAAAAAAAAGTTGCGTAGTTTATCGCCATTCCATGTGCAATTTTAAAAGGTGACATGTTAGGTATCTATTGATTCAGGGTAACATCCTGTTTCACATTATACAGAAAAATTTGGGTAAATATTGTATTTTGTTTTTTTAATTCATAAAAATATATTTTTTCCAAAAAATTTGCGTTGAACGACCGCTGCGCAAATACTGTGTGACAAAATATTGCAACGCCATTTTATTTTCTAGGGTCTCTGCTAAAAAAAAATATATGTAATGTTTGGGGGTTCTAATTTTCGAGGCAAAAAAAAACTGATTTAAACTTTTAAACAAAAATTTCCAGAAAAGGCTTGGTCTTCCAGAAGTTCATTATGCCCCTACGTTGGAATAAGGGGCAAAATCCACCACTGCACAGGAGAATGTGGCACCTCCAAGTCCTGCCCTGTGTTCTTCCTTCTCATTTGATCGAAAACAAGTTGGCTGCTAAAGGAGAAGGAAGAGCGGAAGGATTGGGGCCCATTCACATGGGTTTTACAGAAGGTCTTGCATACGAAAACATTTTGGGCTGACGCATTTTGTGTGGGTCCAGCCACAATCGCTGCACGTCACAAGTAGCTGGGGCTGCCGATGGACTTTGGTTGGGGGCTGCCGATTGTTATTGTATGGCTCAGTTATTCATACACGCCTGGCATTGAGTTTTAAGCATTTTGGTGCCGGTAGCTTTTCGTGCACACCTGCCCATTCCAGATGTAGACATTAGAAGATTCTTGCTGTTGGAAGTTGCAGTTGGCCATAGGAATGGACCTTAAGGCCCTCGTTCACACCTCTGTGTCGCATGATGTTTATGAGTTTCTTTTGCATAAAACGCATAGGGCAGCCCATTCATAGGCTGCCCTACATGACAAGTGCACCAAAGAAGTTCCTGCACCTTTTGGGTCATTGAGCTTTAAGCATTTTGGTGCCGGCAGCTTTTCGTGCATGCCTGCCCATTCCAGATGCAGACATTAGCAGATTCTTGCAGTTGGAAGTTGCAGTTGGCCATAGGAATGGACCTTAAGGCCCCCGTTCACACCTCCACGTTGTGTGATCTTTATGAGTTTTTTTTTTTTTTGCATAAAACGCATAGGGCAGCCCATCCATAGGCTGCATACAAAAAAATCCTGGCGCTGTAGGGCAGGTATCCAGAGCTCAAAGATGAAATGGGGTGGACGAATAGTAACCAAAAATCACAGTCAGCCAAAAGTCATGTCAGGGTTGCAGCCTACCCAAAGCCCAGATCCTGACTGAGAAACAAATAGTGCAACAGGTAGATGGGTATAATCAGGGGCGGACTGAGCGGTCGGGCATTTCGGACCTGGTCCGAGGGCCCGGCTGGGAAGGCGGGCCCGCCCGGGAAGGGAACCCGCCGCCCAGTACAGCACTAATTCACCCGATGTTGTCTCACAAACAACATCGGGCTATCAGGGCCCACCGCTCGGTGATCAGCCCTATGGAAATGGAGGGGCAGGGCCCTGCGGCCGTCGCTATAGAATTAGGAGGAGGGGCCCGGCGGCCAGTGCTATAGTGAAGTGTGAGGAAGGGAGGGGCCCGGCGGCAGTCTCCATTGAAGTGGGAGGAGGGGAGGGACCCGGCGGCCAATGCCATTGAAGTGGGAGGAGAGCAGGGACCCGGCGGCCAGTGCTATAGAAGTAGGAGGAGGAGCCCAGTGGCCAGCGCTGCTTCCGTGGGAGGAGGGGCCCGGAGGCGCTGGCTTTCTATGGTGTCCTCATCAGTGAGGTCAGGTCAGTGACTAGATAATAACAGAATACAGTACAGTACAGCAGTTTTGTTCAAGGCAAGCCCAGCTATCTACCACATCCACCGACACCCCCACCAACATGTGATCTCCCCTAAATTCACCATAGTGAATTCACCATCACATATTGGTGGTGGTGTGGGGGGTATGACACAGCAGTGGGGAATTTGGGGGACATCACATATTGGTGGGGGTGTCAGTGGTGGTGTAGGGGGGGTATGACACAGCGGTGGTGAATTTTGTGGGGAAATCACATATTGGTAGGGGGTCTGTGGAACAGACCCCCTACCAATATGTGATTTCCCCACAAAATTCACCACCGCTGTGTCATTCCCCCCCCCCCCCCATAAGTAATCAAACCAAATTCACCACTGCTGTGTCATACCCCACATATTTCACCACTGACACCCCCCCCTACCCCAACATGTGATCTCCCCACCAAATTCACCACCACTGTATCATACCCCCCCACACACAATTCACCGCTGATCTCACCAAATTCACCACTGCTGTGTCATTCGAAGGGAATGACACAGTAGTGGTGAATTTGGTGAGGAGATCAGTGTTGAATTGTGTGCGGGGGGGTATGATACAGTGGCGGTGTAGCCCCCCCAAAACCACACAATTCACCACTGACACCCCCTACCCTAATATGTGATCCCCCCACCAAATTCACCACTGCTGTGTCACCACCCCCCTTACACCCCACAAAATGTGATCTCCCCCAAATTCACCACCGCTCGCATTCTCCAACACCCAATTCACCACTGACACCCGGGACTGACGATTCAGCACTGCCCCCCCCCAATATATGATCTCCCCCCAAATTCAGCACAACACTGTAATCCCCCCACCCCAATATGCGATCCCCTTCAGACCTGATCATTCACTACTACCTATCCCCCCCTCCCGACGTCACCTACCCGCCCACCGTCAGAGAAGAGGCAGCGGGCGGCGCGCATGGAGGAAGAAGAGTCCGGTGTCCGGTCGGAGGACACCGGTCCGACCGAGTCGCGGCGCCATGGAGGAGGAAGAAGTCGACTCCCAAGCAGCATGGTCGCTAGGGAGTCGGGGCGGTGACGGGCGGCACGCATGCAGGTCGAGACAAGGACTCGGAGGGAGAAGACGCCCGACAGACGTGGCACCAGAGGTAAGTGAAGTCCTCGGGGGGGGGGGGCACGCATTGATGGGGACATGCTGGACACTGTGCATTGAATGGGGACATGCTGGTCAGGTCACTGTGCATTGAATGGGGACATGCTGGTCAGGTCACTGTGCATTGAATGGGGACATGCTGGTCACTGTGCATTGATGGGGGACATGCTGGTCACTGTGCATTGAATGGGGACACGCTGGTCTATCTTGAACCAACCTAATGATTGTTTAAGTCATGCAATTTTTTACAGTGTTTTTTGCTACAAAGCAATGCCTATTACATTTTTCTGTTTGCTCCCCCCCCCCCCCCCCCAAAAAATTTTTTGAGCACCAGCCGCCACTGGTAATTCGTATGTGTCCTGGATTAAAGGGATGAGGTAGCAACCCTACCCCACCTAGATCTGGCAATTTACTATTGTAATGTTCTGGTTTTGTTTGTTTATGATTTGAATTGCTCTGGTTTTGTCTATTTATGATTTTTGTAATGCACTGGTCTTGGTTTGTGAATTATTTATATTGCACTTGTTTATAAATTATTGCACTTTTGTACCTTGTGTCTAAAGATTGTGTAGGGTGTGTCTGGAGGCGGGATGTGGGTGTGTCTGAAGGCAGGGCAAGGGTGTGACTGGAGGTGTGACATGGGTGGGGCCTGGAAGAGGGCCCTTGATTTATTTTGCCCGGGGGCCCTGAGGGTTCTCAGTCCGCCCCTGGGTATAATGACGCTCCCAAAAACAATGACAATGTGCTCTGCTGAGTCTCTTGTCTTAAATCAAATTGGCAAGTTTATTAAAAGGTTAAAATGCTGATAAAATGTAATGTGATGCCAGCAAAATGTCCGACAGTTAGGCAATACCTTGAATGAGGAGGACCCAGGAGTGAGATGGAGACGCCTGTCCGAGTGTGGAGCCTTGCTGATGGAGACACTCTGGGGCTGGAAGAGGAGCGGGAGAAGGAGAAGGGGGGGAGGAGGGGGGAGCAGAAACCCCAACCCCCCCCCAAATCACTCCGGCCGCAAGGAACGATCGGGCTGCACAGCGGCGTCCACTCCTGGTCTCGAACAGCTGAGGTGGCGCCGGAAGATGACGTCACTGGGCGCCCACAGCTGAATCACAGGGACGTGCTCATTGGAACCGGCAGGGGGTTGGGGTTTCTGCTCCCCCCTCCTCCCCCCCTTCTCCTTCTCCCGCTCCTCTTCCAGCCCCAGAGTGTCTCCATCAGCAAGGCTCCACATTCGGACAGGCGTCTCCATCTCACTCCTGGGTCCTCCTCATTCAAGGTATTGCCTAACTGTCGGACATTTTGCTGGCATCACATTACATTTTATCAGCATTTTAAGCTTTTAATAAACTTGCCAATTTGATTTAAGACAAGAGACTCAGCAGAGCACATGGTCATTGTTTCTGGGAGCGCCATTATACCCATCTACTTGTTGCACCATCCATAGGCTGCCCTACATGACAAATGTGCCAAGGAAGTTCCTGCACCTTTTGGGGCATTGAGCTTTAGGCATTTTGGTGCCGGCAGCTATTTGTGCATGCCTGCCCATTCCAGATGCAGATATTAGCAGATTCTTGCTGTTGGAAGTTGCAGTTGGCCATGGGAATGGACCCTAAGGCCCCCATTAACACCTACACGTCACGTGAACTTTATGCATTTCTTTTGCATAACACGCATAGGGCAGCCCATTCATAGGCTGCCCTACATGACAAGTGCACCAAAGAAAAGCCTGGACCTTTTGGGGCATTGAGCTTTAAGCATTTTGGTCTTGGCAGCTATTCGTGCATGACTATCCATTCCAGTTGCAGACATTAGCAGATTCTTGCAGTTGGCCATAGGAATGGACCTTAAGGCCCCTGCTCACACCTCCCGCGTTGCGTGATCTTTATGAGTTTCTTTTGCATAAAACGCATAGGGCAGCCCATCCATAGGCTGCCCTATGTGACAAATGCGCCAAGGAAGTTCCTGCACCTTTTGGGGCATTGGGCTTTAGGCATTTTGGTGCCGGCAGCTATTTGTGAACGCCTGCCCATTCCAGATGCAGACATTAGCAGATCCTTGCTGTTGGAAGTTGCAGTTGGCCATGGGAATGGACCCTAAGGCCCCCATTCACAATTCCACGTCGCGTGATCTATATGCATTTCTTTTGCATAAAACGCATAGAGCAGCCCATCCATAGGCTGCCCTATGTGACAAATGAGCCAAAGAAGTTCCTGCACGTTTTGGGGCATTGAGCTTTGAGCATTTATTATGCGTTTTACCACACAAGAGCAGCCATTAACAATAAATGGTACCGTGCCACACTTTTTTGCGCATTAGTGGAATGTACAGATGTCATTGGACCCCAATACACAGATAATTCAGATTTAAGAAATCTTTACTTACTAACAAATTATTTATTTTCAGCTGTCGGCTTTTGCAAGGAAAAATACCATACCGCGTTTTATGTAAGCAAGCCGCCGTTACCAATCTGTCGCTAAAGTTTTTTAATCTGTTTATTGTTTGGAATTTGTTGTTCTTAGCATTATGGGATTCAGAATAATGTGTATTGAATAACTGCTGCGTGTAAGCCACTGATGAGGTTAAAAGGTTCAATGGGCTCAGTTAATACCGGAGATAGACCTCGCTTCTTCGGAACACAAGGCTTTAAGTGATTAAAGGCAACATTTCCCGATAGAGACATAATTACCGCCATCATTGCTTTTCGTTCTACAAATGCTACTTTTTTTTGGCTGTCATGTTTACCCACTTGCTTCAAGACTTTGTGTCCCTTACCTGGAACAAGCTTGTAGATATGGATGTCTTTAAGCGTATCCAAACCGAAAATTGTACTATACCTTACCAGTAGGGATAAGCCAACATATTGGGTGGTCTTTTGCCCGTATGACCAGTTTGGCGGGAGCCAAGCATAATATATAGAAGCAGTATTTGGTCAATAATGTCATTACTATCCCCATCCCTTCCCCATCCCTTATAGCTAATGACAGCTTGGGGTGAGCAGTAATGTTGGGACCAGTTGTGTTAATCGTCTCTGTTGGGGTTTTTAACGTGGTTGTAAAGACTTAAGGTTTTTTTCCTTAATGCAGGGAAGGCAACCTTTCAGAGGTTGAGATCTACCTGGACAACATGGAGGAAAGCTAAGACCCCCGGGGGGGGGGGGGAATCTTTGCCCCCTTCAAATCACCCTCCCACTGTAGTGTCCTCTGCCCCCCTTCACCCACAGTAGTGTTTTGTACCCCTTCAATGCAGTGACCTGTATCCCCCAATGCTGTGTCCTCTGCCCCTTCACATCACCCACCCTCCCTACTACAGTGTCCTCTGCCCCCATAGCAGTGTCCCCTGCCCCCTCCCCCCACAGTAGTGTTTTGTACCCCCTCAATGCAGTGTCCTGCCCCCTTCCCATCAGCCCCCACTATAGTGTCCTCTGCCCCTCTCCCCCCACGGTAGTGTCCTGTACCTCCCAATGCTGTGTCCTCTGCTCCTTCACATCACCCACCTGCCCACTATAGTGTCCCCTGCCCCCCCCCCACAGTAGTGTTCTATACCCCCTCAATGCAGTGTCCTGCCCCCTTCACATCACCCTCCCCATCCCCACAGTTGTGTCCTGTACTCCCCAATGCTGTTTCCTCTGCCCCCCGCCCCCACTGTAGTGTCCTCTGCCCCTCTCCTCCCACTGTAGTGTTCTGTACCCCCCAAACGCAGTGTCCTCTATCCCTTCACATCACTCCTTCCATTGTAGTGTCCTCTGCCCCCCACAGCTGTGTCCTGTACCCCCCAAATGCTGTGCTATCTGCCCCATTACATCAACCCCCCTCCCTCCACTGTAGTGTCTTGTACCCCCCCAAAACAGTGTTGTCCGACCCCCTTCACATTAAGACTCCCCCCCCCCCCCCAGTGTCCTTTAGACCCCCCTCCAACAGAGAAACCTCTCCCCCCCATACACACAGTGCTGTGTAGGTAGCAATTCTCTGCCAGCATGTGTTCATCTAATCAGAGCAGAGATCAGGAGATGGCATAGTGTAGGGTGGAAGGCAGGAGCAGGAGCTGCCAGAGGTTATAATAGCAAACTAGTGACTGGTTGCTGGGACTGCCTAGCAACCAATCACTCGGCAGCTCCTGCCCTGGCCTCCATCCAGCTCCTGCCTCCTGCTCTGCAGTTAACAAGAGCAGTGGAGGTTGGGGGAGGCAGAGCCGTGTGTGACAATCCACCTGTCGGCCCCCCCGTGATGGATCGAGATTGACAGCTTGCCAACCTCCAGCTTAGTGCATTTTCTACAATAAGGTAAAAAAACCCTCAATGTTTAGCTCTCTAAATACTTACCTGAGCCTGAGCTCAATCCAGCACTGTGGCCGATAGCAGCGGCACTCCTCTCTCTCCTCACTGGACATGGAGGCAGCAGTGGGAGCCATTGACCGCTGCTGTCAATCAAATCCAGTGAGGAGGAAGCGCAGAGGCAATAGACACACAGCCCGGCATAGGATTGAGCCCGCATGTGTGCCACTATAGGAATTGGCTTCCTTTGGGGGCACACGCAGAAGAGGAGGAGCCTAGAGCGCCAGCGGGGAACCCCAGAAGAGAAAGTTTGGGGTCACT
Organism: Pelophylax lessonae; assembly: GCF_965119305.1. Classification (NCBI taxonomy): domain Eukaryota; kingdom Metazoa; phylum Chordata; class Amphibia; order Anura; family Ranidae; genus Pelophylax; species Pelophylax lessonae. The sequence goes on from NC_138774.1 coordinate 290,775,048, forward strand.
CTGTGCAAAACCACTGCACATAGCAGGTAAATATGAGATATTTGTTGTTTTTTTTTAAAAAAAACGCTTTACAAACATTTTAATTTTGGCAAGTCAGCAGGCATCGTGAATGAAGATATATTTAAGAGGGACATATTTGGGGGTTATTTTTTAATGTTCGGTGTCTATTTTTAGGTTAAATGTTTTCTGTGTACCCCTTATTCATTCACATAGAGGGGAAAACCAATATCTGGGGGCTTTCTATTATTAAAAAGGTTGTGCCTTCCTGCAGACCCCCCTCAACCATCAGCTGGGGTTGTGGGAAAGAGGCCTTGTCCTCATCAACATGGCAACAAGGTGCTTTGCCAGGGTGGTCCTGGGGGGCGTAGCCTGGCAAGGTCCATAAAGACATGGATAAGCGAGTTTGGGGTGGGGGAACATGACTGGCCTGCACAGAGTTCTGACCTCAACCCGATAGAACACCTTTGGGATGAAATAGAGAGGAGATTTCGAGCCAGGCCTTCACGTCCAACATCAGTGCCTGACCTCACAAATTTGCTTCCGGTCAAACAGTCTCATAGACACTCCTAAACCTTGTGGACAGCTTTCATAGAAAAGATGAAGCTGTTATAGCTGCAAAAGGTGGGCAAACTCAATATTGAACCCTACAGACTAAGACTGGGATGCTATTAACTTTCATGTGCATGGGAAGGCAGGCGTCCCAATACTTTTGACAATATAGTGTATGTCCATGTCATTTGATAGCCCTAAATTGTCCAATTCTAATCCAAAATGGTCACCCGATATAATGCTTAGGCAAGGAGTGCCATCAATGTCTGGAACACGAAAGCTTATGGGTGACATCACTGCTCCCAGATTTCCCATCCAGACTGGTCACAAGTTTACCTGAGACAGCCAGCAGGGACTGCAGGGGTGAAGAATGAATGCTCGATAATGGCTGGGAGATCCAGAAGCGGTGCTGTCACCCATAGGCTTCCATGTCCATCATCATGGTTGAGCACCCGCTCATCTCCCCTGCAGTTGACACTGGCTGACACAGGGGAGCCAGATCATGTGATCCAGGAATGGTGACGTCACCCATAGGCTTCCATGTCCCAGCCATTGTTGTGCGTCCTCCCCAGTGGCTGACATGGGGGAGCTGGATCACATGATCCGCCAGTGGTGACATCACTCATAGGCTTCCATGTCCCAACCATTGTTGAGCGCTCTCCTCACTGACTGACATTGGGAAGCTGGATCACATGATCTGGCAGTGGTGACGTCACCAAAAGGCTTCCATGTCCCAGCCATTGTTGAGCGCTCTCCCTACTGGCTGACATAGGGGAGCTGGATCACATAATCCAGCAGCGGTGACGTCACCCATAGGCTTCCATTTCCCAGCCATTGTTGAGTGCTCTCCCCACTGGCTGACATAAGGGAAGCTGGATCACATAATCCAGCAGAAGTGACGTCACCCATAGGCTTCAATTTCCCAGCCATTGTTGAGCGTTCTCCCCACTGGCTGACATGGGGGAGCTGGATCACATGATCCGGCAGTGGTGACATCACCCATAGGCTTCCATGTCCCAGTCATTGTTGAGCGCTCTCCCCACTGACTGACATAGGGAAGCTGGATCACATGATCTGGCAGTGGTGACGTCATCCAAAGGCTTCCATGTCCCAGCCATTGTTGAGCGCGTTCTCCACTGGCTGACATAGTTGAGCTGGATCCCATGGTCCAGCAGTGGTGACGTCTCCCATAGGCTTCCATTTCACAGCCATTGTTGAGCGCTTTCCCCACTGGCTGACATAGGGGAGCTGGATCACGTGATATGGCCGTGGTGACGTCACCCATAGGCTTCCATGTCCCAGTCTTTGTTGGGCACTCTCCACACTGCCTGACATAGGGGAGCTGGATCACATAATCCAGTAGCGGTGACGTCACCCATAGGCTTCCATTTCCCAGCCATTGTTGAGTGCTCTCCCCACCCCCACTGGCTGACATAAGGGAGCTGGATCACGTGAAATGGCAGTGGTGACGTCACCCATAGGCGTCCATATCCCAGCCATTGTTGAGTGATTTCTCTGCTCCCCTGCAGCTGCTGCTGGCTGACACAGGGAAGCCAGATTATGTGATTCAGGAACAGTGACGTCAACCATAGGCTTCTATGTTCCAGCCATTGTCAGCACTCCCTCCTCTTCCCTGCAGCCTCAGCATGGAAGCTGCAGCCGCAACATGGGAGCATGATCACGTGACCAGAGCAGACTGAAAATGGGTAAGTATAGACATTTTTTTTTACACTGATTAGTCAGGATAGGTACCCACAGAATAAAATTTATAGAACCTTTGCACACTTTACTGGTACCAGAGAAGGACAGTGAGACAACAACATATTAAAAAATAATATTTTATTACAAAAGACTAAAAATACATATATTAAAAAAAACCATACATGTGAGCTTTCTTCAATATTCCTTTGCTACCGTTTCAAGAGGTTGACGCATTTCTCACTAATGGCTTCCTCAGGACCTCACATTTTGTGGTTTGCAAAGAGAGCATTGATATGTAAGGGTGGACAGTGCTATGTAGTTGCTGTGGCTCAAAAGACCTTTTGGTGTGGTTTGGTACTACATATGAGGAGATACCTGTGCATGGGACATGGAATTCCCCAGGCGTTGATAGCTGCTATGTTGACAATACATCTCTCAAGGGATTGAATACCTGATATTTGGTTGTGCTTATCCATATACTTCAGGGATAATTCACTAAGTTATTGCAAACAAACCTTTTGGCACTACAGTTTTGCAGCACACGTCACATGATATCCCAGTGTCACATTACATATCCTTGGCTATATTGATGGTAAGATTGGTGCATATCAATGCTCTTTTTGCAAACCATAAAATGTGAGGTCCTGAGGAAGCAATAACTGCGAAACGCGTCAACCTCTTGAAACGGTAGCAAAGGAATATTGAAGAAATCTCCCATTTTTTTGACCTGTACTATCCATATAAGCACCGATTTGGTATGGTTTTATAAAATATTTTTTTTAGTTTTCTGTAATGAAATATTATTTTTTAATACGTTGTCTCACTGTCCTTCTCTGGTAACAGTAAAATCCACAAAGTTCTATAAATTTTATTCTGTGCTGTGGGTAAATATTATGGATGAGGTACCAGAATATATATATATATATATATAGCCTATATCCAATTTTTGATCTAGTCAGGATAAGTGTTGGGAACTTTTTAGGTGGTATTCTATTTTAAATACAACATTTACATATGCCATTTTTATTTTATTCACATGATTAAAAAAAAAAGTGAAATGAATGTTAAATGTTATTTTTTTTAGCCATGAATATGAAAAATACTTAAAGAAAAATATATATGTAAAACAACTATACATTTCCTATAAAAACAGTGGCAACTGACCTAGACTTTTTTTCTTTTTTTTAATCTTCAAGAATTATAGGCATAAAAATGGATAAAAAAAAAAAAAGAATACTCTGATCTTATTAAAGATTTAATTTGTTACTCACAGTTAAGCTGCATGCAATATCAGGTTACCAATAAATTAAACAAAATAACAAAAAATTGAATTTTTTTTTTTTCTTTATTGGGTCCTTGTACGGAAAACAGGCTCACTAATATAACTTTAATCTTCATGAATAATCACCATTTTAATAAAGAAACTTTAAATTTATTCAAAACAATGAGGAAAATAAAATGAACACAAATAAGCATATTTATTGAGAATAAAAATAAAATGAACACATGCAATAATCAATATATTTAATGAACACACTTTGAATATTATAAAAAGCATGTGGATTACATGACATTTAGCATGATCTTGTTGAAATAAATATGATAAAGCAGGATGTGTTAGTTGATAAATGTGAGACATGTTTTTTTTTTTTTTTTTTTAACCACTTAAGCCCCGGAAGATTTTACCCCCTTCCTGACCAGGGGGTATTTTGCGATTCGGCACTGCGTGACTTTAACGGACAATTGCGCGGTCGTACGACGCTGTACCTAAACGAATTTGACGTTCTTTTTTTCCCACAAACAGAGCTTTCTTTTGGTGGTATTTGATCACCTGTGCGATTTTTTGATCATGCGCTATAAACAAAAAAAGAGCGTCAATTTTGCAAAAATAACAATATTTTTCACATTTTTTTATATGAAATTCCCCCAAAAAAAAAAGTAAAAATCAAAATTTTTTAAAATTTTCGGCCAATTTGTTTTATGCTACATATGTTTGGTAAAAAAAAATCGCAAAAAGCATATTTTGATTGGTTTGCGCAAAAGTTATCGCGTTTACTAACAAAGGGAAAGATTTTTGTCATTTTTGTTGTTTTTTTTAACGCGTAATGGCGGCGATCTGCGATTTTTTTTTTGCGGTACTGCGACATTGGGGCGGACAGATCAGACCCTTGACTGACATTTGTGACACTTTTGGGGTTACCAGTGACATTTCTACAGTAATCAGTGCTATACATATGCACTGTTACTGTAAAAATACACTGGTTGTGAAGGGGTTAACTTTATTTGGAAGGGAGGGGCTGTGTGTATCCCTAGGGGCGTGCTTTCTACTGTGATTGGCTGTGGCTTGAGCTGTAAGGACACTGATCAACGGATCTACATACTAGATCCGTTTGATCAGTGTCTTTACAGCGAGGAGAATGACAGGTGGCTTGTTTACACAAGCTGCCTGACATTCTCCCTCTCCCCCGCCGATCGCCGAGTGACCGGCGGACATCGGGTCCGCTGGTCACACGCGCGGGGGGGTCCGTGACCACGCGGGAGCGGGAGCGCGCCTCCGGGGGCGCGCGCTCGCTCCCTAGACCCTCACAAGCTAGTGACGTAGCCCTACGTCACTTTGCCTGTGAGGGGCTGACTGCCGACGTAGATAGACGTTAGGCAGTCGGCAAGTGGTTAAAAATGCGAACATAATAGAATTTTAATTACATGGCATATCCAGTATTATTCTAAAAATATATTTCAGGGCTAACGGGGCAGGTCCACAGACATAGCTTGGGACATATAGGGGGTTGATTTACTAAAAGGCAAAACAAAGACAAAACGACTGCACTTTGTAAGTGCTGTTGTACTCTGCAAGGGCATTTGCTCCAGGGCTTATAAAATTATTCATTTTTGTTATTTACCATAATTTATATAGCACCAAATGGTTTGCGCAGGGCGTTATTACATGAGAGCAGACAGTACAGTTACAATACAATTCAATACAGTTGGAATCAGTGGGCCCTACTCATTAGAGCTTACAATCTAAGAGGAAGGGTCAAGTGATACAAAGGGTAATAACTGTGGGCATGAGCGTCTCTGAAGAGAAGGATTTCCAAGGATCGCCGAAATCTGGACAGACAGTAGAAGATAGACAGCAGCATTCATCATAGACTGAAAGGGAGATAGCCTATGTAAAGGTAAGCCAATGAGGAGGGAGTTGCAGTAGCGGAGGCAAGAGATGACCAGGGAGTGAATTAGAAACTGTTGTGTAATTGGTTAGGAAGGGGTGTATTTTGGGGATGTTGCGGAGGTTGTGGTGGCAAGTTTTGTACAGGGATTGGATGAGGGGGCCGAAAGGAGAGCTCAAAGTCCAGGATTACATCTAGAACCTTGGCATGCTGGGACAGGTTGATAGTTGTTGATAGTAGTGCTGTCAAGGATCCACTGCCATGCGCAGGCGCGCTGGCGCCACAAACCGCACATGCGCGTACGAAGAGGCACCTTAGAATAGCTCGAGACTACCTTACAATAGCTCGAGGCTACCTTGCAACAGTTCGAGGCTACCTTGGAATAGCCAGAGGCTACCTTGGAATAGTTCGAGGCTACCCTAGAATAGTTTGAGGCTACTAAATTGGCACCAAAACGGCCTATTTAAACACAGCAGTCACTCCAGGTAATTGCTGTGTTATCATCAGCTCTCCTGTATCTTGTGCCTGTTTATATTCTGCTGTTCCTGTTTACCTGACCCGGCTTGTCTTTGGATTCTGATTACCTGCTGCCCGCCCTGACCTTGGCTTGTCCTGATTATTCTCCTGCCTGATCCTGATCTGTTTATCCGCTACCGGCTATTGGTCCTGGACCTGCTCCTGGCTCAACCAGGGAATCCGGGGGACCGCGACCTGGTGTTAGCAAGCAGCCAAGTCCATCCCCATCATCTGGTGAAAACTGGCTAACACTTAGGCTCCGCGCCTCTGGTGAACCTGTGCCACGTCAGTAACCCGGTAAGCCACTACTCTTACGTCCGGCTCTGCCACGTTACACCGTGACAAGTGCCATCGATCTTGACCGAGAAGTCAGGGGGAGGGGCATGTGGGGAAGGAAATATTATGAGCTTGGTTTTGGGTTGATTGAGCTTGAAGAAGTGGTGTGATCTCCAGACTGATATGTCTGTTAGTATATTAGTGATGTTTGACGAGATATATGGAGTCAGATGAAGGGTAGAGAGATAGATTTGGGTGTCATCCGCATAGAAATGGCATTGGAAAGCATGGGAGGCTAACTGACCCAGGGAGGAGGTGTAGAATGAGAATAGGAGGAGAGGTCCAAGAACGGAACCTTGGGGACCCCAACAGAGAAAGTAAGAGGAGTGGAGTAGGTAAAGTTATAAGTGCCGCTGAAAGGTGTGGTGGGATGGGTAGGATGAGAACTAGTGAAGAGTACAGGCAGGAAGACCAAAAAAGTGGAGTTTTTTTTCAAGGAGGAGAGGGTGGTCCACTGTGTCAGACAGCAGAGAGGTCCGGGAGTAGGGGAGCAGAATAGTGTCCGATGGTTTCAGCCATTAGTAGATTATTTGTGCGTTTTTAGGAGAGCAGATTCTGTGGTGTGGTGAGGGCAAAATCCAGACTGAAGGGGATCAGGAAGGTTATTCTCAGTGATGTAGAGTTGTAGAGTTTGGAGGACAATTGTAGCGTACGTTGTTGAGATTGGTGGGGTCCAATGAGGGCTTAATAAGTATGGGGGTGAATTGTGCATATTTGAGAGAGTTGGGAAAAATGCAAGAAGAGAGGGAGCGATTGAAGATGTGAATTAGAGAGTGTAGGATAGATGAGAGGGTGACTGTACCATTTGTGAAGGAACACGGAGGTGGTTAGGTGGACGTTAGAAAAAAGTTTAGCAACTTCATCCATTCAGCAGTGTATTTAGATTTTGTGCTGCCCTAGGCCCGACTAAACTTGGGCACCCCTAATTTAAATATGACCCACCCCCTTCCTGTAAAGGCCACACCCTTTCCTATCTATGACCCGCCCTGCCATCAGTGCAGCCTCATCAGTTCCCATAAGTTCAGCTTCATCAGTGCCCATCAGTGCAGCCTCATCAGTTCCCATAAGTTCAGCTTCATCAGTGCCCATCAGTGCAGCCTTATCAGTGCTCATCAGTGCAGCCTCATTACTGCCCATCAGTGCAGCATATCATTGCAGCCTCATTAGTGGCCATCAGTACAGCCCTATCTGTGGCAACCAGTTCAGCCTCTCAGTGCATCATATCAGTGCAGCCCTATCAGGGCAGCTTATCAGTCCTGCCTCATCAGTGCCCATCAGTGCAACATATCAGTGCCCATCAGGGCAGCATATCAGTGCAGGCCCATCAGCTTTTTTGCTGCCCCCCTGCAAAGTGCTGCCCTAGGCCTGGGCTTTGTTGGCCTAGGCCAAGATACAGCACTGCATCCATTGTAGTAGGGTTGAAAGAGGGAAGTGTTGATTGTACCTGTGGATATGGAGTGTTAAGTGGGAGAGGTATCTGTACAGTGGAGATCTCATCACGAATTGTATCAATCTTATTTTTTTAAGTGATTGACGATCTCCTGGTCAGTGAGTGAGGTAGTTGGTGGAGTCAGTGGAGGACAAAGTCAAGAGTGTAAGGTAGAGACGAGTTGACGAGGACTAGATGAGAAGTTGTAGATGAGAGTGATAAAATAGGTCTGCTTGGAAGCGTGGAGGCAGGAATTGTATTTGTGGAGGGCAGATTTATATTGGCTGAAATCTTTCTGAGATTTAGTCTTACACTCAAGCGTGGCTATGTTTTTAGAGACTTCTGGTGTCATCTGTTTGCCAAGGTTGTAGGATATGGGGACTGATTCTGTGTGTAATGAAGGGGGCGAGCAAGTCCATGGATCTATTGTAGTCAGAGGTGGCAAGGTTGGGGAAGGACAGGGGTGAGATTTTTAAAGGTGGTCAGTAGCAGAGTAGAATGGAACGTTCTGCTGACTTCCATCATCCAATCATGTCCAAGCAAAAATGCCTTTTTTATTTTTTTTATTTTTCCTGCATGTGATTGGGTATTCTTTGCAAAGTAAAGCTTTGCCTCATTTACTAAGCTCTGGAGCAAATTCCCTTGCAGAGTGCCTCTAACCACCACTGTTAAGGGCTTTCATTCTTCCTACTGACCACCAATTTAAAAGGAATTTTTTTTCCTCGACCCTTATTGGATTTGGTAAGTGTTCCGCAAGACAGGGCTGATCTAGGGCAGGGGTGTCCAAACTATGGCCCTCCAGCTGTTCAGGAACTACAATTCCCATGAGGCATTGTAAATCTCTGATGTTCACAGACATAACTAGTCATGATGGGAATTGTAGTTCCTGAACAGCTGGAGGACCATAGTTTGGCCATAGGTGATCTAGGGTAAAAAGGTGGAGAAAAGGTGACCTAAACTGTGCCTGAGCACAGCTAAAAGGACCTAGGAAATATATTGAGAAAGCCACAAGAATCTAAAATTTTAAGTATGTATGCATGCAGGGACTATTTTATCTTGAGATTTCAGTGTATATAGACATATATAAGAAGGCTTCAGGGGCCCCAAGAAAGTCCACAAGCGCCAGGACCGTCTCCTACAGTTGATTATGGTGCGGGATCGGGGCTCCACCAGTGCAGAGCTTTCTCAGGAGTACACCTGCACGCACAGTGAGGCAAAGACTTTTGGAGGAAGGCCTGGTGTCAAGAAGGGCAGCAAAGAAGCCACTTCTCTCCAGGAAAAACCTCAGGCACAGACTGTTATTTTGAAAAAGGTACAGGAATTGGACTACTGAGGACTGGGGTAAAGTCATTTTCTCTGATGAATCCCCTTTCCGATTGTTTGGGGCATCTGGAAAAAACCTTGTCTGGAGAAGAAAAGGTGAGCGTTACCACCAGTCTTGTGTCATGCCAACAATAAAGCATCCGGAGACCATTCATGTGTGGGGTTGCTTCTTAGCCAAGGGAGTGGGCTCACTGACAATTTTGCCTAAGAACACCGCCATGAATAAAGAATGGTACAAAAACATCCTCCAAGAGCAACTTCTCCCAACCATCCAAGTTTGGTGACGAACAATGCCTTATCCAGCATGATGGAGCACCTTGCCATAAGGCAAAAGTGATAACTAAGTGGCAACTTCTCCCAACCATCCAAGTTTGGTGACGAACAATGCCTTATCCAGCATGATGGAGCACCTTGCCATAAGGCAAAAGTGATAACTAAGTGGCAACTTCTCCCAACCATCCAAGTTTGGTGACGAACAATGCCTTATCCAGCATGATGGAGCACCTTGCCATAAGGCAAAAGTGAGAACTAAGTGGTAACTTCTCCCAACCACCCAAGTTTGGTGATGAACAATGCCTTATCCAGCATGATGGAACACCTTGCCATAAGGCAAAAGTGATAACTAATGCCTCGTTTCCAATGAGCGGAACGGTTCGGGTCGGTTCAGTTTGGAAGGGTTAGAATGGTCCGGTCTATTCAGGTAAGCGTTTCCACTGCAAGTCGGGCCACCAGGGACCATGCGGGGTTTACACCAAATGAGGTGTTTGTTTTGCTCTTTCATTTGACGTGAGCATTGAAGTTTTCCTGTCCGCCAATCAGTGGAATCTATTGTGTGACGCCAGTAGCTCCGCCCTAACCGTACCGTTCCATTTCCTATGGCCCTACATCTGAAGCAGGACCAGGAATGGTGCGGTTTGGTTTGGTTGTATGGGCCACTTTCACAATGGAAACACTTAAATTAGCGTACCGTACCGAACTGACCCGAACCGATCCGCTCAGTGGAAACGAGGCATAAGTGGCAACTTCTCCCAACCATCCAAGTTTGGTGACGAACAATGCCTTATCCAGCATGATGGAGCACCTTGCCATAAGGCAAAAGTGATAACTAAGTGGCAACTTCTCCCAACCATCCAAGTTTGGTGATGAACAATGCCTTATCCAGCATGATGGAGCACCTTGCCATATGGCAAAAGTGATAACTAAGTGGCAACTTCTCCCAACCATCCAAGTTTGGTGACGAACAATGCCTTATCCAGCATGATGGAGCACCTTGCCATAAGGCAAAAGTGATAACGAAGTGGCTTGGGGAACAAAACATTGACATTTTGGGTCCATGGCCAGGAAACTCCTCAGACCCTAATCCCATTGAGAACTTGTGGTCAATCTTCAAGAGGCGGATGAACAAAAAACCCCCCACAAATTCTGACAAACTCCAAGCATTGATTATGCAAGAATGGGCTGCCATTAGTCAGGATGTGGCCCATACGTTCCTTGGCAGCATGGCAGGGCAAATTGCAGAGGTCTTGAAAAAGAAGGGTCAACAAATATTGACTCTTTGCATAAACTTAATGTAATTGTCAATAAAAGCTTTTGACACTTATGAAATGCTTGTATCTATACTTCAGTATACCATGGTGATAGTTGACACAAACATCTAAAAACACTGAAGCAGTGTGAACATTAATATTTGTGTCATTCTCAAAACTTTTGACTATTTTCTCGATGCCTATATAAAAAGATGCAAATTTTACGGTTTCTTCGAAAATGCTGAACTTGCAGGGTTCACAAGGTTTAGCTTGCATACGGACTTATTGGTTTCTGCCTGCCTCCCATAATCCTCTTACTTTCTTGCAAAGCCTTCCTGTAAATCTGCATGTGTGATAATCATCTCATTATATAACAGCTTGTGTTGTGGCTTACTTGCAGAGTTGCGAACAACATCCCTGGAAGCTTTACCATGTCTAAAGTCAAGAAGATGTAGGTCAGGCCAAGTGGATGATGTGATAAGCATAGTTTGTGATAGAGGTATGGACATATAATTAGGAGCCAACTCAAAAAGGGGGAAGGCATACCACATTTCAAAAGCTTTATGGGTCAGAAGGACCATTCAAACTAGGGTTTGTGCACGTAATGTGCTAAAGCTTTGGTGTGAACAAGTCAGATTTCTGATAGAGTGTAGGCCAAAAATTGCTTCCAATGGGTCTTTTTCACTTAAGTAGATCCCAGCCAAGAATGAAAGTCGAAATCCAACGTTCCCAAGTCCTCTTCCATGACAGCTTACATGAGACAGAGGCTCCTTCCACCAGGAAACACATGATCAATTTATTCTAGATATAAAAAAAAAAAAACACCATAGAGCCAAGTCCTCAGTTCTGTGTGTTTCCTTTAACCACTTGCCGACCACCGCCTGACTATATACGGCGGCGGTCAGCCCCTCCCAGGCAAAGTGACGTATGGGTACGTCACTAGCCTGGGAGCCAATAGGGGGCGAGCGCGCGCCGCCGGAGGCGCGCTCCTGCCCCCGCTCGTTCCCTAAGAAGCCCGTGCGTGTGACCGGCGGACCCGATGTCCGCCGGTCACTCGCGATCGTCGGGTGGAGAGGGAGAAAGGCAGGCGGCTGATGTAAACAAAGCCATCTGTCATTCTCCCCTGTGTAAGAACGGAGATCATACGGTCCTGCTATGTAGGATCGTAGATCTGTGCTGTTACACACACAGCCACATCCAATTACAGTTAGAAACACGCCCCTAGGGACACACTTAACCCCTCCCTATCCAATAAAGTTAACCCCTTTCCTCCCAGTGTCATTTTTACAGTAACCATGCATATGTATAGCACTGATTACTGTAGTAATGTCACTGGTACCCCCAAAAGTGTCAAAAATGTCAGTCAAGGGTCCGATCTGTCCGCTGCAATGTCGCAGTCCCGCAAAAAAAATCGCAGATCGCCGCCATTACTCGTTAAAAAAAAAAACAATAAAAATGCCAAAAATCGTTCCCTTAGTAAATGCAATAACTTTTGCGCAAACCAATCAAAATGCACTTTTTACCAAACATAGGTAGCAGAAAACAAATTGGCCTAAAATGTTAAAAAATTTAGATTTTTACATTTTTTGGGGGGAATTTCATATAAAAAAATGTGAAAAATATTATTTTTGCAAAATTGACGCTCTTTTTATGTTTATAGCGCATGATCAAAAAATTGCACAGGTGATCAAATACCACCAAAAGAAAGCTCTGTTTGTGGGAAAAAAGGATGTCAATTTCATTTGGGTACAGCGTCGCACGACCGTGCAATTGTCCGTTAAAGTCACGCAGTGCCAAATCGCAAAATAGGCCCTGGTCAGGAAGGGGGTAAAATCTTCCGGGGCTTAAGTGGTTAAAATCAGGTTATCATGCAGGGGCCTCCTAAGTGTGCTCATCCTCTATACAAGACAGGGGTCGTGGGGTATGACCTTCGCTCTGGGTCTATAATGCACTTTTCTGTGGCTTGTAAGGGCGCAGGTCTCCCAGAAAGCCACTCCCATGACCCACTCAGGGGACATGGGTCGATGCCTGTTGCTTATAAAGATCAGAGGGTCATTTCCCGGGGGAAGAACCAGGTTGGTAAAAGCTTCAGTACCTGCTAGGGAGGTGGGGTAATGGGCGTATGGTGTCCATGGAGCAGGAGGAATGCTGATGGTGATGGTTCCGGCATCCCAGTGTAGGAGGAATGACTTCCTGTCCTCGCATCACTTCTGGTGGAATCGGGAGTTGGTGGCCGCCATCTAATACTGATGATTTCGGCATACCAACAGAGGAGCAAAACACTCAGATAGCAAGGAAACTTGCTACAAATTTGTGGCAGTGTTGAATTGTAAGTCTGTTAACTTGCTGCACATTTTCACTGGCAAGTTGGACACTTGCAGAGCACTTGAAGCACAAGTTCCAGTTGACACTTTTCCAATTTGTAGCAAATTTGTGTGGCAAGTCTCTAGCAAGAGCCAAGTTGCAGTGGTGAGTCTACAGCAAGAGCTCTGCCGGTCTACAGCATGAAAATTCAGCCACAGTGCCTCCTGTGGTGGGATGACTATTGCCCAACATAACAGAACCAGAACATGCAGCAGACTTGCAGAATGTTTGCAAAGAAAGTTGATGCGGAGTCATGCAATGCAGACTTGCTGCACTTGTACAATATACTTGTGCAGCCTGGAAAGTCTAGCAATAGCTTAGCAAGTCATTTTCAATCTTGCAGCACAATTGGTAGCAACCTGGGAAATCACTTCCTGCCCTCGTATCACTTCTGGCGGAACCGGAAGTCGGTGGCCACCATCTGATACTGATGGCTCCGGCTTCCCAGTGGAGGAGGAATGACATCACTTCCTGTCCTCACATAATTTCTGGCACGACTGGAAGTTGGCGGCCGCCATATTTTTTGGACAATGCTCTTATAAGCACCTGCTTACTGCTTTCCCCCTCATATTAGCAGATTGTAAGCATTGCACAGCCAGTTCCTGCTGGAGGCGTTCTTCAGAATCCCTTCAGCAGACTATATAGGTGACGCCAATGCGCTCCCAACTTTGATGGTGGAGGGAGTTGAATGGATGACAATTAGCATTCAATCCTGCTTAGTCACACCTATGCCACACAATCACGCCTACATCTTAAGCACTGACTTCCAACCTCTGCTTTCTATTACAATGTGTTTATTGTTTTTGAACAAGATGAATAGAGCAAACATTACAAAATGCATATGAAAGAAAGTGAAAGAGAAACAGATCAATGGTGTCAAGTGTATATTTAATAAACAGCCTATAACAGAGTAAAAGGTGTGGTGTCGTTATTGTAGCTCATCCAGAGCCATAAAAAGGAAAAAATAATCAGCACAAAAGGCCTCTATGCAATACACTACGTACAAAAACATAATTGACCATAGATAGTCTACATCAGTAGTCTCCAAACGGTAATCCGAGGACCAGGTGCGGCCCTTTGCTTGCTTTTATCTGACCCTTGGGGCACTATTTTCATCCACTGTTACCAACAATGGGACATAATTCTCCCCACTGTCTCCAATGAAGGGACAGAATTTCTCCAAATGACACCAACAAAGGGGCACATTTCCTCCCAATGACACCAACAATAGAGCCAATGACAATAATGATGGAGCACAATTCCTCCCAATGACACCAATGATGGGGCACAGTTCCTCCCAATGACAATAACAATGGGGCCAATGATAATAATGATGGAGCACAATTTCTCAGGAATCATAGATAGACTTGATCACCATATAAAACGCAGAGTAAAGCCGAGCACCACCCACAGTGAAGCCCAGGATTATCCTAAAACTACAGAGGTCCCAATGAATCTTGGAACATGAAGTCTACAGGATTCAAAAATAGACTTGATCACTTAAGGAAACCCATATAAACGGCGAGTAAATCCCAGCACCACCCACAGTGCCGCCCAGGATCATCCTGAAACTAAAGAGGTCCCAATGAATCTTAGAACTTGTAGTCTCAGGATACATAAATAGACTTTAGCACTTACGGAAATCCATTTAAATGGCAACAGTAAAGCCCAGCACCACCCACTTAAGAAAACCCATATAAACGGCGAGTAAAGCCCAGCACCACCCACAGTGATGCCCAAGATTATCCTGAAACTAAAAGAGGTCCCAATGAATCTTGGAACCTGTAAACTCAGGTTTCATAAATAGACTTGATCACTTAAGAAAACCCATATAAATGGCGAGTAAAGCCTAACACCGCCCACAGTGATGCCCAGGATCATCCTGAAACTAAAAGAGGTCCCAATGAATCTTGGAACATGTCGTGTAGTCTCAGGAATCATAGATAGACTTGATCACCTAAGGAAACCCATATAAACGCAGAGTAAAGCCGAGCACCACCCACAGTGAAGCCCAGGATTATCCTAAAACTACAATGAATCTTGGAACATGTAGTCTCAGGATTAAAAAATAGACTTGATCACTTAAGAAAACCCATATAAATGGCAAGTAAAGCCCAGCACCACCCACAGCGATGCCCACAATTATTCTAAAACTACAGAGGTCCCAATAAATCTGGGAACATGTAATCTCAGGATTCATAAATAGACTTGATCACTTAAGGAAACCCATATAAACAGTGAGTAAAGCCCAGCACCACCCACAGTGACGCCCAGGATCATCCTAAAACTAAAGAGGTCCCAATGAATCTTAAAGTCTATTTATGTATCCTGAGACTACAAGTTCTATCACTTACAGAAACCCATAAAAATGCCAACAGTAAAGCCCCGCACCACCCACAGTGATGCCCAAGATTATCCTGAAACTACAGAGGTCCAAATGAATCTTCGGACACATAGTCTCAGGATACATAAATAGACTTGATCACTTAAGAAAACCCATATAAATGGCGAGTAAAGCCTAACACCACCCACAGTGACGCCCAGGATCATCCTGAAACTAAAAGAGGTCCCAATGAATCTTAGAACTTGTAGTCTCAGGATACATAATTTAAACTTTATCACTTACGGAAACCCATATAAATGCCAACAGTAAAGCCCAGCACCACCCACTTAAAAAAACCCATATAAACGGGGAGTAAAGCCCAGCACCACCGACAGTGATGCCCAAGATTATCCTGAAACTACAGAGGTCCAAATGAATCTTGGGACATGTAGTCTCAGGATACATAAATAGGCTTGATCACTTAAGAAAACCCATATAAACGGCGAGTAAAGCCCAGCACCACCCACAGTGATGCCCAGGATCATCCTGAAACTTAAGAGGTCCAAATGAATCTTAGAACTTGTAGTCTCAGGATAGATAAATAGAGTTTATCACTTATGGAAGTCCATATAAATGCCAACAGTAAAGCCCAGCACCAACCACAGTGATGCCTAAGATTATCCTGAAACTACAGAGGTCCAAATGAATCTTGGGACATGTAGTCTCAGGATACATAAAATAATTACTTATGAAAGCCTCCATACCTATCAACACTAAAACCCAGAATCGCTCTCATTGATGCCCAGGATCATCCTGAAATGACTGAGGTCCCACTCTTGGAAATCTTGGAACATGTAGTTTTAGAACCCATAAACTAGCCAACATCACAAGAGGCATGATGATTTAGAAAAAAACTGCATGTGGCATTAGAAGGTACGTTTTGTAAAATTGATGGCGCAGATGTGTTTGAAGAACAGAGACGCAACATATATTAGGGAGGGGAGGTATTTGTGGACTAGAGGAGCTTGAGGCCTTGAGGTACATATATGTAGCATAGCCTACCTGATTATTACTTCAGTTTTTACACCCAGATATTATTGTAGTGCACCAGTCAACCCTACTACCTTCTGTCAATAATCTGGGGATCCTGGAACACGCCTGTTTATGATGCTGGAACATCCTTGCTTTCTCTCACGTTAAAAAACAAGCCTGTGCGAACACGTTCCGCACTATCACCAATGAAGCTTGCCTTTTATATAAATGGAAATTAACATGTAAAGTGGAAGCTACACAGTTAAAGGTTCAGGATGTTGACCTTCTACGGACCCTGTGAGGTGACTTGTTTTTTGAAGAAACGCAATATTCCCCATGCACATTGCCAGTGATACTGGGTGCTGTAATGACCATAGGTTGGAAAACGTGAATACTCATAGTGAAGAAATGTCATCAGCATACCAAGGATTCCTCGAAGAAATGTCATCAACACACCAAGGATTCCTCGAAGAAATGTCATCAACACACCAAGGATTCCTCGAAGAAATGTCATCAACACACCAAGGATTCCTCGAAAGGGTCCAAAGCTTTATTCTGTGGTCCCATAAAAGATATGTAGCAATGTTTTGGAGCCACACAAGGCCCCTTCATCAGGCCGGTGACCCCATGCGTGACTCCGAAACATTGCAACATATCTATTATGTGACCACAGAATAAAGCTTTGGACCCTTTCGAGGAATCCTTGGTTTGCTGATGATTTACTGTGGATAAAGAAGGTTACAGAGAACTCATATAAAGAAACAAGGGGATTTAAACTAGGGGGTCCAGTTACAAAGCAATGCTATACATGGTCCACTCAGCCCACCTACTTACCTCCCTTCCTCATCACCCTGCCTCCCCCTCCACCCCCGCTTCTACAGTGTATCTAGACATACAAAAACTGGCCGCAGCTTGCATCAGGGTCCCCATCAGAGTCCTCCTTTACATCAAGTTCACATCAGTGTCCCCCCTTGCCTCAGATCCCCCCCCCCCTTACATCAAGATCCCCATCAGAGTCACATCTTACATTAGGGTCCACACCAGAGTCCCCCTCACAACATGTTCCCCATCAACCAAAGCAATCTGGGCTTCCATAACACCTCAGCAGTGCCACAGGCTGATCGCCTCCATGCCACGCCGCATTGATGCAGTAATTCATGCAAATGGGGCCTCGACTAAGTACTGAGTCCATGCATTGACCTACTTTTCAGCAGGGTTTTTTTTCTCCGAGAATAGGTGCAGGTACTCCCTTCTTCTGAGTCACCCCGTGTCTCCACCCCCTACCCACCTCTGAGCGCTGTCCTTTGGTTCCACCCTCTACCCACCTCCCAGTACCCCCCCCCCCCTTTTAGAGAATACAGAACCAAGTATCATGTTGTGGTTCTAGGTAATTTGTATAGCGTTTGTTAATAACTAGAAAAGCAGTAAAATAGATCCCCTGGAATCAGCAACAATAGACCCCCCAGCAATAGATCCCCCGCCGCAACAATAAATCCTCCCCTGCAACAATAAAAAAAACAGTAAAATAGATCCCCCGCAATCAGCAACAACAGACACTCAACAGTAGCCCCCCAGCAACAATAAATCCTCCCCTGCAACAATCGCACCCCCCCCTCAATAAATCCTCCCCTGCAACAACAGACCCCCCCAACAAAAATAGCCCCCCAGCAACAATAGTTCCCCCAAACAACAACAAATCTTCCACTGCAACAATAGAAAAAACAGTCAAATAGATCCCCCGCAATCAGCAACAACAGACACCCAACAGTAGCCCCCCAGCAACAATAAATCCTCCCCTGCAACAATCGCCCCCCCCTCAATAAATCCTCCCCTGCAACAATAGACCCCACCCCCCCCCAACAAAAATAGCCCTCCCAGCAACAATTGTTCCCCCAAACAAAAATAAATCCTCCACTGCAACAATAGCCCCCCCCCCCCACAACAAAATGCCCTCCAGCAACAATAGATTCTTCCCAGCAACAATAGATCCCCCAGCAGCCAGCATCAACAGGCCATTCAGCTCACCCCACTGACCCCAGCACCCCTTTACCATTGCATAAATTCAGACTAGAGGTGCCAGAACTGCGTTCCCCCTGAAAAAAAGCCCTGCTTTTCAGTAAGCCAACATTTCTGTATTAAAAATCTTTCTTTTTTTTTTTTTATTGGTCTTATGTAGTATTCTAATTTTCTGAGATGCTGAATTTTGGGGTGTCACTCGCTGTAAGCCATAATCATCAAAATTAAAAGGAAGAAATGCTTGAAATATATCACTCTGTGTGTAACGAATAAAATATCCGAGTTTCACTTTTTGAATTGAATTACTGAAATCAATTAACTTTTTGATGATATCCTAATTTTATGAGATGCACCCGTGTATATCCAAAGAGTTCAATCTAATATAAAATAAACATACAGCCATTGAAGGAGTATGATGAACCTTGGCCAGCTTGGACGTGGCGAGGCATTTGACCTAATTGGATATTCAATCTCTCATCGCAGAACTAATAAACTTGGCGCCATGGTGGCGAAGCTCCAGGTTTAAAAAGATCACTAATGATTCATGAATGCTCTGAAAAAGTTGGCGTTGGCAGGATATTTAAATTATGTATCCAATTAATATATAAAGCTCCCAGTGCCAGAGTCTCCGACACGTATAGTATTGGCCAATTCAATTACGCAAGGGAGCAAGACAGAGGTGTCCCCTTTTCCCATACAATTTATCACTTTATGGACCTTAACCCTTAAAGCTGAACTGTGGAGGGAAAAGAATTCCCAAAGCGGCACTGACTCTAGAGGTGCCGGCTACTTACAACAAATTTCAGTTAGGCCGGATTCAAATGACTTAATTCGGTTTTTGGAAGACATCAGAAATTCTCTGCAATTAGTTGATCATTTTCATACTTTTTCCTGCCTCAAACTGAAATGGTAAAAGTCAATCCAAAGGTCCCTCTCTGTATGGTTGGACTGTGTTAATTATTGCTGAGATGGAATCCCAGTAGCATAATAATTCAGTTTACTGGGAATAATCATCATTAGCTCGTACAGACAGATTCAAAAATAAAATGTCTGGTCTTTGTTAAAATATGTGAAAGGATACAAATATTTTAACCCAGCCATTCTCAAGGAGGGTTCCATGGAAATCTAGGGTTCCTCCAGAGTTTTCCAGGGGTTCCTTGAGAGTATACTAATACCTTAACCCGGTTATTCTCAATGAGGGTTCAATGGAACCCTAGGGTTCCTTCAGAGTTTGCCAGGGGTTCCTTGAGAGTATACAAATACTTTAACCCAGCTATTCTCAATGAGGGTTCAATGGAACCCTAGGGTTCCTTCAGAGTTTACCAGGGGTTCCTTGAGAGTATACAAATACTTTAACCCAGCTATTCTCAATGAGGGTTCAATGGAACCCTAGGGTTCCTCCGGAGTTTTCCAGGGGTTCCTTGAGAGTATACTAATACCTTAAACCAGCTATTCTCAATGAGGGTTCAATGGAACCCTAGGGTTCCTCCAGAGTTTTCCATGGGTTCATTGAGAGTATACTAATACCTTAACCCAGCTATTCTCAATGAGGGTTCAATGGAACCCTAGGGTTCCTTCAGAGTTTGCCAGGGGTTCCTTGAGAGTATACTAATACCTTAACCCAGCTATTCTCATTGAGGGTTCAATAGAAACCCTAGGGTTCCTTCAGAGTTTGCCAGGGGTTCCTTGAGAGTATACTAATACCTTAACCCAGCTATTCTTAATGAGGGATCAATGGAACCCTAGGGTTCCTTCAGAGTTTGCCAGGGGTTCCTTGAGAGTATACAAATACTTTAACCCAGATATTTTCAATGAGGGTTCAATTGGACCCTATGGTTCCTTCAGAGTTTTCCAGGGGTTCCTTGTGAGTATACTAATACCTTAAACCAGCTATTCTCAATGAGGGTTCAATGGAACCCTAGGGTTCCTTCAGAGTTTGCCAGGGGTTCCTTAAGAGTATACTAATACCTTAACCCAGCTATTCTTAATGAGGGTTCAATGGAACCCTAGGGTTCCTTCAGAGTTTGCCAGGGGTTCCTTGAGAGTATACAAATACTTTAACCCAGCTATTCTCAATGAGGGTTCCCAATTGAACCCTACGGTTCCTCCAGAGTTTGCCAGGGGTTTCTTGAGCTATGGCTGATTGACCTTCCATTTGTTGGTGCCTACATAGCTCTGGGGTCAATGGGACTAAGATCAAAAAACAAACAAATGGCACACCGGCCTAGTGCATTATCCTCAATAATAGGCTTTATTAATTAAGAGTATATACTCACAAACAAAGGTTGTAATAGATGGCTCTGAAGAAGGGGCTTTGCCTCAAAACGCGTCAGCCACTGGCTATTGAGGACAGTGGTCACAGACATAGATTATTCCAGATGTCTGGATTGGATATGTCCAGACATCTGGAAGTTGGCAACTTTTGTTTGTGAGTATATACTCTTTTAATTAATAAAGCCTATTATTGAGGATAATGAGCTAGGCCGGTGCGCCCTTTGTTTGATTTTTGATTTTAATACCTTTGGACGGCCCCAGTTTTACAGAGCAGCAAGGCCGTAGCCATTTGGGAAGCCAAGTATGAGTTCCGTGGAATGAATTAGACAGGGGGCCCTGTTTCTGAGCGCAGGAGAGAGGTGCTACAGCATTGCATTTGTTTTGGAGGGTTCAATGGATCCCTAGGGTTTCTACAGAGTTTGCCAGGGGTTTCTTGAGAGTGTACAATTACTTTAACCCAGCCATTCTCAATGAGGGTTCCATGGAACCCTACGGTTCCTCCAGATTTTGCCAGGGGTTTCTTAAAGCTATGGCTGATTGGCCTTCTATTTGTTGGTGCCTACATAGCTCGGGGGTCAACACCACTTGTCAGAGTCAGCTGCGTTCCTCCAGAGTTTGCCAGGGGTTCTTTGAGAGTATACAAGTATTTAAACGTAACCATTGTCAATGAGGTTTCCATGGAACCCTCGGTTCCTTCAGAGTTTGCCTAGGGTTCCTTGGAAGTATACAAATACTTTAACCCAGCCATTCCTAATGAGGGCTCCATGGAATCCTAGGGCTCCTCCAGTGTTTGCCGGGGTTTTTTTTGAGCTATGGCTAATTGCACTTCTGTTTTAAGGTACCTACATAGTTCTGGGGCCAATTCTACTTGGCAGAGCCAGCTGGGTTCCTCCAAAGTTTGCCCGAGGTTCCTTAAGCAATAGCTGATTTTGCTTCATTGTTGCCTTGTGCTTACATAGTTCTGGGCCCATACCACTTGGCAGAACCAGCTGGGCTCCTTCAGTGGTTGCTAGGAGTCCCTTAAGCTATGGCTGATTGACCTTCCATTTGATGGTGCCAACATTGGTCTGGGGCAAACTCCACTTGGCAGAGCCAGCTGGGTTCCTCCAGAGTTTGCCAGAGGTTCATTGAGCTATGGCTGATTTAACTTCCTTTTTGCCTGGTGCCTACATAGTTCTAGGGCCAATGCCACTTGGCTGAGCCAACTGGGTTCCTCCAGAGTTTGCCATGGGATCCTTGAGCTGTGGCTGACTGACCTTCCATTTGATGGTGCCTACATAGTTCTGAGGCCAATGCCACTTAGTAGAGCCTGACACCAATCATCTTTTTTAGCTGTCTATAAGGGGGGGATTCTTTCACTGGCCACCAATGTAAGATGCATTTTTTATCTCCGACCCCCAATTATTTGGTTTTAAATGGGTTCCTCAAGTCCTAAAATGATTTAAAGGGTTCCTCTGGGGTGTAAAGGTCAAGAAAGGCTGCATTAGCTACTTGCCTACTGGGTTATTTTTTTTTTAATTTGTTGCACACACGGTAAAATATGCATTTTTTGTTAGAACTTACTTTTACCTCCCCCTCTGAAAGAGTTTAGAGACCTTTTAGAATAAAATAGTTGTAGGTTCAATTTTTTTATGTTGCACATTATTTACTATTTATTTGCTATTTTTCAAACGCGTATTTTCATAAAAACAAAACTAAAATCAATTTCAGTGCAAACAAACACAATATTAAACCCAATGTTTTGTTATAGTATAAAAGATCGGTTTGCCTAGAGTAAACAGATATCAAAAATGTCAAACCTTGTGCATGCCCAAGAAGTTGCAAAAAACTATGCTACTCAAAATTGTCCATAGGCATGTGGGCCATACAATGTACAATTAACTGATTGAAAGCTCAAATATAATACTTTGTACAAAATTAGTATACAGGCACTCAAGGGTCTTACTTAGGACGTACATCAAAGCAGCAGCATTTAAAGATTTTGGTGAAGTTCAGTTCATCTTTCTGAAGACACATGAGAAAGACTTGTGTCCTGAGAAAGATGGACTGAGCTTCATCGAAACAATGAATATGCTGCTGTTTTGATCTTCCTCCTCTGCAAGATCTGTGAGTGCCTCTGTACAACTTTTGGATTTGCATGGATCTCTTTGTGGGTGAGCACATGGGTATTTATCTCAAACATAGATTGCCTACCCTTAGGATTGTTACTTTGTCCATTTTTATGGGGTTATGCCACACCACTTCCCTGCAATAGACCAAAAGTCGACCGGGTATAGCACTGCCAGACTTCCATGTAGACCACTGAGCTGGTCAGTTAGGAAACACTAAACCTTAGATTATAGGAGAACCACTCCCTGAACCAAAATAGCTTTGTTATTTGCTGAAGATAAACTGATAATAAACAATTATTGAGAACTCCAAGACAGTGGGTTCCAGGATGGTACGTCTGACCTGTAAATTACTGATATCAGTCATTAAACTTTAGAACAACTCTATGAGCCTGAATGGGATTCAGAACCACTCTATGAACCCTGGAAAACCACTCAATGAATCTAGGAGAACCATTTTATGCACCCTGGAAAACCACTCTATGTACTTAGGAGAACAACTCTATGAACCTAAGAGAACCGCTCTATGAGCCCAGGAAAATCACTCTGTGAATCTAGGAGAACCACTCTAAGAACCTAGGAGAACCACTTTATTAACTCAGAAAAAACACTCTATGAACTTAGGAGAACCACTCTATGAACTCAGTTGAACCGCTCTTTGAACACAGGAAAACCACTCTATGATCTAGAAGTCGTAAGAAAAATCATACGAAAATTCTCAGAACATCCATTTGTTGTGTTTTTTTCGCTCTAACTCTACGAGAACCACTCTATGAACCTGGAAAAAACACTCTTTGAATCTAGGAGAACCACTCTATGCACCCTGGAAAACCACTCTATGATTTTAGGAGAATCCCTCTATGAACCTAAGAGAACCACTCTATGAATCTAGGAGAACCACTCTATGCACCCTGGAAAACCACTCTCTGAATTTAGGAGCACCCCTCTATGAAGAACCCCTCTATGAACCTAAGAAAACCACTCTATGAACCCAGGAAAACCACTCTATGAATCTAGGAGAACCACTCTATGAACCCAGGAAAACCACTCTATGAATCTAGGAGAACCAATCTAAGAACCTAGGAGAACCACTCTATGAATCAAGGAGAACCACTCTATGAATCAAGGAGAACCACTCTATGAATCAAGGAGAACCACTCTATGAATCTAGGAGAACCACTCTATGAATCTAGGAGAACCACTCTATGAATCTAGGAGAACCACTCTATGAATCAAGGAGAAACCCTCTATGAACCTAGGAGAACCACTCTATGAATCTAGGAGAACCACTCTATGAATCAAGGAGAACCACTCTATGAATCAAGGAGAACCCCTCTATGAACCTAGGAGAACCACTCTATGAATCTAGGAGAACCACTCTATGAATCAAGGAGAACCACTCTATGAATCAAGGAGAACCCCTCTATGAATCAAGGAGAACCCCTCTATGAATCTAGGAGAACCACTCTATGAACCTAGGAGAACTGCTCTATGAACCTAGAAAAACCACTCTATGAATCCCAGAAAACCACTCTAGCTATGAATCTAGGAGAACCACTGTATGCACTCTGGAAAACCACTCTATGAATTTAGGAGAACCACTCTATGAACCCAGGAAAACCACTTTATGAACCCAGTAAAACCACTCTATGAACCCAAGAAAACCACTTTATGAATCCAGGAAAACCACCCTATGAATCCAGGAGAACCACTCTATGAATCCAGGAGAACCACTCTATGAACCTAGGAGAACCACTCTATGAACCTAGGAGAACCACTCTATGAACCTAGGAGAACCACTCTATGAACCTAGGAGAACCCCTCTATGAACCTAAGAGAACCACTCTATTAACTCAGGAGAACCACTCTATGAACCTAGGAGAACCACTCTATTAACTCAGGAGAACCCCTCTATGAACCTAAGAGAACCACTCTATGAACCTAAGAGAACCACTCTATGAATATAGGAGAACCCCTCTATGAATCAAGAGGAACCACTCTATGAACCTAGGAGAACCACTCTATAAACCTAGGAGAACCACTCTATAAACCTAGGAGAACCACTCTATAAACCTAGGAGAACCACTCTATAAACCTAGGAGAACCACTCTATGAACTCAGAACCACTCTATGAACCTAGGAGAACCCCTCTATGAACTCAGAACCACTCTATGAACCTAGGAGAACCCCTCTATGAACTCAGAAAAACCACTGTATGAATCTAGAAGTTGTAAGAAAAATTATACGAAAATTCTCAGAACATCAGTTTGGCGTTGAAAAGATTGTGCTTGCTTTTAATGGTTGATTTGGAATAAATGGACTTTCCAAAACAAAAAACACATACACAGTTAAAAATGTGTTTGTTCGAAAAAATAATTAGTGAAAATTTCCTTGCAAAGTGCAACTCCCTTTCAAAGTGAACTGGCCATTTGCTTTTAGTAAATCAACCCCAAAATATTCTGGTAGAAAATATTGGATTTTAATTGCTAAAGGCAAATAGACTATTTGCAAGGGAAGTTGCACATTAAAAGATAATGTTTCCCCAGAGCTTAGCAACGTGAGGCGACGTTCCCATGACTTCTATCATCCAAATTTTTGAAGCAAAAATGCTTTTTTTTTTGCTGACCTTTTATTTTCCCCAGAGCTTAGCAAGGTGAGGTGATGTTCTGATGACTTCTATCATCCAATTATGGAAGCAACATTTTTTTTTCCTTGCACCAGATTGGGTATTCTTTGCAAAGTAAAATTTCACCACCTTCACTAAGTTCTGGAAAAAAGTTCCCTTTGCAGAGTGCAAATTCCCTTGTCAAGTGAACGGCCTATTTACCTTCATTGCTGTTAAAACGGAATTTCATTCAGAAGATAATGGCGGTCTGCTTGCAATCCTAGTTGAACTTTTCCAACAATCTATTTAACTTTCAAACAGAAAAAATAACTTTTCCTTGAGACTGAAGCCCATTTTATATCTCTTTTGTGAAATACTAAAAATGCTGATAGATGTTCGTGCTCTGACACTCCCGATAATCTCTGTAAAGTGGCAGTGAAATGGATTGTCTCCCTGATGCAGCTATTGAATCCTTTTCAGATGGAAAGTCGTCTGATGCAGACAGGATGCCATAGAACACAATAAAGACCCTCCCAATGATGTTTTATCCTTACAGGACAGAAAAAGATTTTCTAGATGACACGTTCCTTACCTGGATTTGCAAAGTCAATATTATTCCAACCCCCCCCCCCAAAAAAAAAATCCACTCCTAGGCTCTTCTGACAAAAATAAAGCTTAAGAGAATGGAAATTTTAACCCCTTCCCCCTGCAGCCCCCAACCAACGATTGAGATGAGATTTTATGTGATGGACCAACACAAAGTGGCACATCATAGAGAAGTGGAAGGAAAATGATAAATGACACAAATAAATCTGTGAAAAGTGTGGTTGCATTTGTATTCACCCCCCGGAGTCAATACTTTGTAGAACCGCCTTTCCCTGCAATTACAGCTGCGAGTATTTTTGGGGATGTCTCTACCAGCTTTGCACATCTAGAGAGGACATTTTTGCCCATTCTTCTTTGCAGAATATCTCAAGCCCTGTCAGATTGGATGGAGAGCGTCTGTGAACAGCAATATTCAAGTCTTGCCACAGATTCTCAATTGGATTCAGGTCTGGACTGTGACTGGGCCATTCTAACTAGTGATCGACCGATATCGTTTGTTCATTGCCGATGCCGATATCTTGGTCATCGCGTATTGATTAATGATAATAATAAAAAATAAATGCTAATGAAAAAGCTGAAATGCCTAGCAACAAATATTGCAACAGTTTTTTCTATTGGCTGCTATTAAAAAAAATATATATATATCAAAGCTCAAAAACGCTGTATAAAAACATGCAAGTCATGCATAAAAAACATGCCAAAATTGCGCATAAAATTTGCAAAAAAACGCTAAAAAGACGCTACATTCAGGTGTGAATGCAGCCTAAGATTCTCTAACACAGGGATTCCCAAACTATGGCCCTCCAGTTGTTCAGGAACTACAATTCCCATCATGCCTAGTCATGTATGTGAATGTCAGAGCTTTACAATGCCTCATGGGATGTGTAGTTCTGCAACAGCTGGAGGGCCGTAGTTTGGGAATCCCTGCTCTAACAAACCTCAGAGGCAGGGATCCTCAAACTACGGCCCTCCAGCTGTTGCGGAACTAAACGTCCCATGAGGCCTTGTAAAGCTCTGACATGACTAGGCATGATGGGAATTGTAGTTCCCGAACAATTGGAGGGCCATAGTTTGAAGACCCCTGCTCTGAGGGCTTCACAGAACAGCTGTATTTATACTGAGATTAAACGACACACAGGTGGACTCTACTTACTAATGAGGTGACTTCTGAAGGCAATCGGTTCCACTAGATTTTAGTTAGGGGTATCAGAGTAAAGGGGGGGGGATGAATACAAATGCACGCCACACTTTTCACATATTTATTTGTAAAACTTTTTAAAAGCCATTTATCATTTTCCTTCCACTTCACATCTATGTGCCACTTTGTGTTGGTCTATAACAAGGATCTTCAAACTACGGCCCTCCAGCTGTTGTGGAACTACTAACCCATGGGGCATTGTAAAACTCTGACATTCACAGACATGACTAGGCATGATGGGAATTGTAGTTCCCGAACAACTGGAGGGCCATAGTTTGAAGACCCCTGGAATCCCAATAAAATTCATTGACGTGTTTGGTTTGTACCATGACAAAATGTGGGAAATTTCAAAGGGTGTGAATACTTTTTCCAAGCACTGGGGAAACACAAAACTCCATGCAGGTAGTGTGCTAACAAGGGACTTGATCCAGGGACCCCAGTGCTGCAAGGCCACTATAACTCCAAAGCCACCACGCTGCTCGTTGAGAAGCTCAGTACAGTTCTGACCAGCACCGTCTACATCTCAACTGTGCCTCAGCCGTGCCTCAGCCATGCCTCAGCCGTGCTCTCCTGCTCAGCCTTCCCGTTCCCCGTCCTAGAAATGAATCTCTCCCTTTATAAATGATATTTCCGCCTGCCGCCTCGTCTGGCACTCCAGTAATTGGAGCCTCAGCGACGTACTAAAAAGGAGCAATCGGCGTCCAATTATAGAGCAATCAATCACTTTGGTGATAATCATTTCAAATGCTAAATATCTGACTTCTTATTCAGATCTGTCATCATCTCCCGATAATAAAGCGTTCATCATCTATGAACAACCAATCACACGTCGCCTTCTTCTTCTTCAAAAAAAAAAAAAAGAATTCACAGCATGGAGACAATGCAAGGCCTGAGATGGAGATGGAACGTCCTTGTGGATGGGTTTTGTCCTTCAGATCTCTGTACGGTGGAGGATCCTTTATGCATTTCTGTCCATAATGACCACCCATGGATAAGTGGCCGGAGGTAAGTCATCGGAGTGACGGCTGAGCTAGGAATATACTATGTTACAAAGTATCAGAAACACAAGACCGATCGACCATCTCCAGCCCGGATCTCCTCTACTGAACAGCAAGGAAACTCGGGAACTAATTAAAAGCTTTGTGTCCATCAATAACAACCTCCGATCAATCGTTCTGACCAGGAGAGTAATCACAGGCGCCCTCCACAAGGACCTTGTGATTAGATGAACCTTAAATAAATTATGCTCCTGTCTATATTCTTTTTTTTTTTTTTTTTAGGTTGAATGTATTTTTAATATTATGAGAAATTCAGAAAATAAAGGGGTACCAAAAAAAAAGGGAGGGAGAGGGGATAATCAAGTAAAAATCATTTTAGTATATGAACAGTACCACAACTGCCACAAATGAGCATCAGATAAATTATGTGAACACCTCCCTCCCATCCCTATTAATATTATTATTATTATTGGTATTATTATTATTATCATTTTAGGTTGAATGTATTTTTATATTATGAGAAATTCTGAAAATAAGGGGGGTACAAAAAAAAAAAAAAAGAGGGAGAGGGGATAATCAAATAAAAATCATTTCAGTATACAAACAGTACCACAACTGCCACAAATAAGCATCAGCATCATGTGTCTAAAAGCATCACAGCAATGAGACTAAGTGCATCTAAATGGATGTGCTCTTTAATTATTTATTATTATTTTGTTATTATAATTTTTATGGAACTTTATTTTTTATTTTTTATCTTTATTTTATATTTATATTTTTTATTGTTATTTTTGTAAGCAACTTTTTCTATTTTATTATTATTATTATTATTATTATAATTATTTTATTATTATTATTTTAGGTTGGATGTATTTTTATATTATGAGAAATTCAGAAAATAAGGGGGTACAAAAAAAAAAAAAAAAAAAAGAGGAGAGGCGATTAATCAAGTAAAAATAATTTCGGTATATGAACAGTACCACAACTGCCACAAATAAGCATCAGCTAAATTATGTGAACACCTCCCTCCCATCCCTATTATTATTATTATTTTATTATCATTTTAGGTTGAATGCATTTTATTATTATGAGAAATTCCGAAAATAAGGGGGTACAAAAAAAAAAAAAAAGAGGGAGAGGGGATAATCAAGTAAAAATAATTTCAGTATATGAACAGTACCACAACTGCCACAAATCAGCATCAGCTAAATTATGTGAACACCTCCCACCCATCCCTATTATTATTATTGGTATTATTATTATTATTTTATTATCCTTTTAAGTTGAGTACCTGCATAGAGAACTGGCTCCAGGGGAGAGTACAGAGGGTGGTGATTAATGGGGAGTACTCAGATTGGGCGGGTGTGGAAAGTGGGGTCCCCCAAGGTTCTGTCCTGGGACCAATCCTGTTTAATTTATTCATAAATGATCTAGAGGAGGGGATATCTAGTACAATCTCAGTATTTGCTGATGATACTAAACTAGGCATGCCAATATCTTCTATGCAGGATGTGGAAACCTTACAAGCGGACCTGAACAAAATAACGGGGTGGGCAACTACATGGCAGATGAGGTTTAATGTTGAAAAATGTAAAGTAATGCACTTGGGGGCCAGAAACCAGAAAGCAAGCTACTCACTAGGGGGGGAACCTCTGGGTGAGTCTAGGATGGAAAAGGACCTGGGGGTACTGGTAGACAACAGGCTTGGCAGTGACATGCAATGCCAAGCCGCTGCAAGCAAAGCCAACAGAATACTGGGATGTATAAAAAAGGGGATTCACTCCAGAAATAAAGAGATTATTCTCCCACTCTACAAGACTCTGGTCCAGCCACATCTGGAATATTCTGTCCAGTTCTGGGCACCGGTCCTCAGGAAGGATGTGCTGGAACTGGAGAAAGTCCAGAGAAGGGCGACAAAAATAATTAGGGGAATGGAGGACATCAGCTATGAGGAAAGACTACAAGCACTGAACCTATTCTCTCTGGAGAAGAGACGATTGAGGGGGGATATGATATCAATGTACAAATGCTGTACTGGCGACCCTAGCATAAGGAACAAACTATTCAGAGAAAGGAGATACAATAAGACACGTGGCCACTCACTAAAACTAGAGGAAAGGCGGTTTAACCTTAAAGTGCGTAGGGGGTTCTTCACTGTAAGAGCGGTAAGGATGTGGAATTCTCTTCCACAAGCAGTGGCATCAGCAGGGAGCATTGATGGTTTCAAAAAAATATTAGATGGGCACCTTAGAGACCACAACATACAGGGGTATACAATGTACAACATACAGGGGTATACAATGTACGGTTAAAAGCAAACACGGACACGCATCATGGGTTGAACTGGATGGACTGATGTCTTTTTTCAACCTCACTAACTATGTAACTATGAATGTATTTTTCTATTATGAGAAATTCAGAAAATAACGGGGTACAGAAAAAAAAAAAGGGAGAGGGGATAATCAAGTAAAAATCATTTCAGTATATGAACAGTACAACAATTGCCACAAATAAGCATCAGCATCATGTGTCTAAAAGCATTACAGCAATGAGACTAAGTGCATCTAAATGGATGTGCTCTTTTACGGAACCTTTTTTTAATTTTTATTTTAGTATTATTTTTTTTTAAGTAACTTTTTTTATTATTTATTTATTATTATTATAATTATTTTGTTATTATAATTTTTATGGAACGTTATTTTTTATTTTTTCATTGTTGTTATTTTTGTAAGCAACTTTTTCTATTTTTTTATTATTATTATTATTATTATAATTATTTTATTATCATTTTAGGTTGGATGTATTTTTATATTATGAGAAATTCAGAAAATAAGGGGGTACAAAAAAAAAAAAAAAAAAAAAAGGAGAGGCGATAATCAAGTAAAAAACCTCCCTCCCATCCCTATTATTATTATTGTTATTATTGGTATTATTATTTTTTAAATTATTTTATTATTATCATTTTAGGTTGAATGTATTTTTATATTATGAGAAATTCTGAAAATAAGGGGGTACAAAAAAAAAAAAAGAGGGACAGGGGATAATCAACTAAAAATCGTTTCAGTATATTAACAGTACCACAACTGCCACAAATAAGCATCAGTTAAATTATGTGAACACCTCCCACCCATCCCTACACTGTTTGGCTACGTTCACAGGGGTGTAAAAAAACGTCATGTACAGATTTGTGCAATGTCCACTTCTGCACACATCTACATGCAGCATAAGACCATACAGAGAGGTGCATTGGGGGCAGTGTGAAAGAAATAAAACTAATAAAAAAAATTTAAAATCCTGCGTTATTACTGCATGCAAACACACATAAGCATGCCTTAGCACATGTAAACGCGACAGGCGTAAATGTGTCTAAAAGCATTACAGCAACTAAACTGAGTGCATCAAAATGGGTGTGCTTTTTACGGAACCTTTTTTTATTTTTATTTTACTATCATTATTTTATTTATTTTTTGAAGGAATGGTTTTATTTATTCTTCTTCTTTATTTATAATAATTATATTTTTTTATGGAACTTTTTTATTTATTATTATTTTTTTAGGCAACTTTTTCTATTTTTTTATTATTTTTGTTATAATTATTATTATTTTTATAATCATCACTATTTTATTCTTTTTTATGGAACCTTTTGTATTTTTTATTATTTTATTATTATTTTTTATTTTGAATTAACTTTTTATTTTTTTGCCTTATTATTATTATCATCGATATTATGATATTTTTTATGGAACCGGTTTTTGTATTTTTTTTTTTATTTATTTATTTATTTATCATAGATTTATTATTGATAGATTGTTACAGCCATGATGCACCACAGAGCGACACAGGAAGTCATTCTTGCCTGCGGCCATCAAATTCTTCTCTGTGAGTGCTGGATGTGAGGATTTAATCTGGTTTATGAGTCAGATATTTATGTTGTTTTTATATTATATTGGCATTAGGTTATTTATTGTGTAATGATTTTTGGGTAAGGTTAGAGAAAGTGGTGTCATTTACATATTGGTAGTTTGATTTTCAATTGGTGTTATTTATTCTATGTAGTATTTTATTAGGATGCTATGGGTGATTACAGTACAGTATTCATTTCGTTTTATGTGCTATTAATTGCTGTTATTGGTCATTTTATTGTTGTTGTGCCGTTTATTGTGATTTTTGTGTTGTCTTGTTGAATGTAATTGTCTCTTAGTAATTTCCCTATGGGATTCATAAAGTATTCTAACG
The DNA here is from genome assembly GCF_965119305.1 of Pelophylax lessonae. Taxonomy (NCBI): domain Eukaryota; kingdom Metazoa; phylum Chordata; class Amphibia; order Anura; family Ranidae; genus Pelophylax; species Pelophylax lessonae. The sequence goes on from NC_138774.1 coordinate 290,807,355, forward strand.
CTGAATTATTATTATTTTTATTTTTAATGGAATCTGCGTGCCCTTCTGAAAAATGCACATGCCCGTGTGATCGAGGCCTGAGCCCTCATTCAGACGGGTGGTCAGTGGATGGTGGCTGGTTAGCTGACATCTGGTGGTCAGGGGATGGCGGCTGGTTAACTATCATTAAGTGGTTAATGGATAGCAGCTGGTTAGTCACCATCAGGTGGTTAGTGGATGGCAGCTGGTTATCCACTATCAGGTGGTTAGTGAATGGCAGCTGGTTTGCCACCATCGGGTGGTCAGTGGATGGTGGCTGGTAAGTCACCAGCAGGTGGTCAGTGGATGGTGGCTGGTTAGTCACCAGCAGGTGGTCAGTGGATGGTGGCTGGTTAGTCACCAGCAGGTGGTCAGTGGATGGTGGCTGGTTAGTCACCAGCAGGTGGTCAGTGGATGGTGGCTTGTTTACCACCATCAGGTATTTAGTGGATGGCAGCTGGTTACCCACCATCCTGTGGTTACTGGATGGCGGCTGGTTATCCACTATCAGGTGGTTAGTGGCTGGTTAGCCACCATCAGGTGGTTAGTGGATGATACTTTGTTAGCCACCCTCAGGTGATAAGGTAATGGTGGCTGGTTAGCTACCATTAGGTGGTTAGTAGATGATGGCTGGTTAGCCACCATCAGGTGGTTTGTGGATGGTAAAACAATACCTCACTGTCAGGTGGTTAGTGGAGGGAGGCTGGTTAGCCACCATCAGGTGTTCAGTGGATGGTGGCTGATTAGCCACCATCAGGTGGTCAGTGGATGGTGGCTGATTAGCCACCATCAGGTGGTCAGTGGATGGTGGCTGGTTATCCACTATCGGGTGGTTAGTGGCTGGTTAGCCACCATCAGGTGGTTAGTGGATGATACTTTGTTAGCCACCCTCAGGTGATAAGGTAATGGTGGCTGGTTAGCTACCATTAGGTGGTTAGTAGATGACGGCTGGTTAGCCACCATCAGGTAGTTAGTGGGTGTTGCTGGTTAGCCCCCATCAGGTGGTTTGTGGATGGTAAAACAATACCTCCTGCTCCCGAGTGTGGTGGCCTGCTAACCCTACCGTTATAAAGTGGAAGATATAGATACACCACCACACCTTGCTGCCATCTCTGGACAGGGGGTGTCACAAAGGCAACAGAAAAGATACAAAGAGCACAGCCCAGAGCATTTTTTTTTAAATCATTTATTCAGGCCAATAAAGCGTAAAAGAATCTACTCACAGACATCCACACTAGCAAAACATATCTAACTAGACATTAAGCCCGTTAAATTAACGGGCGCTAGAACATATGTGGTCAGAGTCCCCTTTAATAGTGTGGTCAGAGTCCCCCTTTAATAGTGTGGTCAGAGTCCCCCTTTAATAGTGTGGTCAGAGTCCCCCTTTAATAGTGTGGTCAGAGTCCCCCTTTAATAGTGTGGTAGATAGAAGCCGTGTTTGTGTTCTCTATCATACAATATTCCACCATTTCTCACATAAGCATACACTGCACTGTAATCCATCCGTCCCGATAGATGTGCAGAGAGCAGAGACTATGCCCCGCCTTACTTCAGTCTGTTAGGGCAGGACTTCCCAAACTTTTTTTTTTTAAAGCCCGTGGTGTGTGAAACACACTCAAAAGATTTACACCCGGTGCATAAAAAGTGCACACACGCAAACGTGAAGAACACAAAAACTTTATCAACATTTCTGAAGAGCGATCCAAGGTGCAGCACCAGGCGAATGCCTGTTTTTCTTTTTAAACCAAAAGGGGGGATTTGAGGTTCGATGGGTCACGCGTTTGGGGCATGGTGGCGTCATCGTCCCCTTGACTTTCAATGGGCGTCTTTGGCGATCGACGCCACCTACCAAAGGCAACATGTGACGTGAAGGTATGATGTTTATTGCATTGTTACATTGGTCAAACATGGACTGCTGCCATTCACAGAAAGCTTTGTATTTTGTAAGAAATAGAATCTAGGCTCTGATTGGACAAGGAGGAGATTGTGATGCCAACGCCCCTCTCCACTCGTTCAATCAGGGAATGCGTTGTATTCATTAAAGCCGAAGCTTAGGCAACCACTTCAATACCGGCACTTCCATCCCCTTCCTGTCCTGGCCAATTTGCCGCTGGGACTGCTGCCATTCACAGAAAGCTTTGTATTTTGCAAGAAATAGAATGTAGGCTCTGATTGGACAAGGAGGAGATTGTGATGCCAACGCCCCCTCTCCACTCGTTCAATCCGGGAATGCATTGTATTCATTAAAGCTGAAGCTTAGGTAACCACTTCAATACCGGGCACTTCCATCCCCTTCCTGCCCAGGCCAATTTGCAGCTTTCAGTGCTGTTGCACTTTAAATGACAATTGCGCGATCATGCAACACTGTACTCGAATTAAATTTTTATCATTGTTTTCCCACAGATAGAGCTTTCTTTTTGTGGTATTTGGTCATCACTGGGTTTTTTATTTTTTGCTAAACAAATGAAAAAAGCCTGAAAATTAAAAAAAAAAAAAGTTTTTCTTCGTTTTTGTAATATAATTTTGTAAATAAGTTTTCTCTGATGAGGCGGCACTAATATGCAGCACTGATGGGCACTGATATGCAGAACCGATAGATGGCACTGATGGGCAATGGTAGGCAGCAATGATGGGCACTGCTAGGTGGCAATGATGGGCAATGATGGACACTGATAGGCAGCACTAATGGGGAGGCACTGACAGGCATTATTGATGGGCTCTGATGAGGAGGCACTGATATGCAGCACTGATGGGCACTGTTAGGCAGCACTCATATGCACTACCAATAGGTGGCACTGATAGGCGGCAATGATGGGCAATGATAGGTGGCACTGATAGTGCTGCCTAATAGTGCCCATCATTGCCACCTGATAGGCGGCAATGATGGGCATTGTTAGGTGGTACTGATGGGCAATTATGGGCACTGATGGATGGAACTAATAGGCAGCATTAATGAGGAGGCACTGACAGGCATTACTGACGGGCACTGATGAGGCGGCACTGATAGGCACTACTGATAGGTGGCACTGATGGGCATTGATAGGCGGCAATGATGGGCAGTGATAGGAGGGAATGATGGGCACTGATAGGTGGCAATGACGGGCACTGTTAGGCGGCACTGATGGACCAAGCCTTACAGAGAGCTAAAAAAGTCAAGTGGGCCTGGTCCCAGAAATATGCAGGCACCATCAAATAGGAGGTCATTCAGCCACAGCCCAAGGAACCCTTAGAACCCAAGGGTTCCTCCAGAGGTTGCTATGGAACCCTGGTTGAGAATGGCTGCTTTAGAGCTTTTCAAATGATTTTAGTGATTCAGTTCACAGCTACTTTACCTAAATAAATGCCTCTAATGACATAATTTATGACGAAACGCGTTGGAAAAAAAGGCGGGAGCTATAACGTCAGTGCGCATGCGCTCCTACTCCCAAGGATGCTGGGAATTGTAGTTTTACATCCCTATAAACAGCGTCCATGTAAGTGTTTTAACCCATTTTAACCACTTCCATACCGCATCATTGAAAAATGACGGCGGCAGGAAGTGCTCCTCGATCCGGGCCGATGTCATATGATAGCGGCCCGCTCTCGCTGCTACTGCGCGCCGATAAGGGATGAGGCTCGTCCCTCGGACTGAGCCCATCCCCAATCAAGGTAAACAGCCAATGAAATTGGCTGTTTACTACGTGATCGGCTGTGTCAATCACAGCCGATCACGTGAGCCGATCAATGCGCGCCCCCCAGGCAGTGCGGCGATCGGGGATGAGGCTCGTCCCTCAGACAGAGCCCATCCCGATCTAGGTAAAGAGCCAATGAAATTGGCTTTTTACCACGTGACCGGCTGTCAATCACAGCTGATCACAGAATGTCAACAGAGAACACGGTAACTAGCTGTGGTAACAGCTAGTTACCAATTACAGTGCACCCCAAAACACACTGATTGCCCCCCCCAATAAAGAGGACCTGTCACCAGCCCATCAAAGTACCTGTCAGCCAGCCCATCAGAGTAACTGAGTACCTGTCACCAGCCCATCAGGTACTCTGATGACAGGTACTCAGGTACTCTTGATGGGCTGGTGATGGAGTACCCGTGTACCTGTCATCGGAGTACCCGTGTACCTGTCATCGGAGTACCCGTGTACCTGTCATCGGAGTACCCGTGTACCTGTCATTGGAGTACCCGTGTACCTGTCATTGGGGTACCCGAGGACCTGTCATCGAAGTACCCGAGGACCTGTCATCCGGAGTACCCGAGGACCTGTCATCCGGAGTACCCGAGTACCTGTCATCGGAGTACCCGAGTACCTGTCATCGGAGTACTCGAGTACCTTTCATCGGAGTACCCAAGTACCTGTCATCGGAGTACCCAAGTACCTGTCACCAGCCCATCAGGTACTCTTATGACAGGTACTTGGGTACTCTGATGGGCTTGTGGCAGGTACTCAGGTACTCTAATGGGCTGGTGACAGGTACTCGGGTACTCTGATGACAGGTACTCGGGTACTCTAATGGGCTGGTCACAGGTACTCAGGTACTCTAATGGGCTGGAGACAGGTACACGGGTACTCTGATGACAGGTACACGGTTACTCTTATGAGAGATACTCGGGTACTCTGATGAGAGATATTCGGGTACTTTGATGACAGGTACTCGGGTACTCTGATGACAGGTACTTGGGTACTCTGAGTACCTGTCATCGGAGTACCCGAGTACCTGTCATCGGAGTACCTGAGTACCTGTCATCAGAGTACCTGAGTACCTGTCATCAGAGTACCCGAGTACCTGTCATCAGAGTACACGAGTACCTGTCATCAGAGTACCCGAGTATCTGTCTCTAGCCCATCAGAATGCCCAAGTACCTCTCTGAAGCTCATCAGTGTACCCGAGTACCTATCTGCAGCCCATGCCTGCTAGATTTTGTGTTGGGGTGTTTGCTTTCCAAAATGGGGTCTGGTCACGTGACGAGGTAGGGTGCTCTGATGTAATCTACGGACCTTGAGTTGCTCTTTCAAGGTCTTCTTTAATAGGAGATACTTAGTAACCGAAAAGGTAGGACGCTCTGATATAATCCAAGGACCTTGGTTCCTCTTTTAAGGTCTTCTTTATGAAGATATACTTCGCAACCAACCCCAAAGCATTTACCTGAACTTACCCATAATGAACTGCACTGATCCTATAGGGGACATATCCCAAGGAAGGATGGCGATGTGATGTTGAATAACTTTGGCTATGTTTGTCTATATCATACAGTGATTTACGAAGAGGTAGAGCACTCTGATGTAACAGATGGACCATAGTTCTTCAATAAGAGATACCTAGTAACTCTCAGCAGCAAACCCCAAATAATTTACCATGTGTTTTCCCATAATGCACTGCACTGGCCCTATAGGGTACTCAACATTCCCATGGTCAGTCGGACTTTGTCCATTGCACTGCAATTTACGAAGAGGTAGGGCCCTCTAATGTAATATATAGACCTTGGGATCCCTTCCAAAGTCTTCTTTATTAAGAGATACCTAGTAACCCTCAGCAACCAACTCCAAATTCACCTAACATGCGTTTTCACATACTACACTGCAGTGGCCCTTTAGGGTGCTCAAAGTTCCCAAGAAAGGTCTGTAAATTGCCATGCAATGGACAAAGTCAAAGAGGTAGGGCACTCTGATCTAATCTACGAACCTTGGTTTTTCCTCCAAGGTCTTATTTATAAAGAGATACTTAGTAACCCTAAGCAGTCAACCTCAATGCATTTACCCATATTGCACTGTATTGACCCTATAGGGAATTCATCTTTCCCAAGGAAGGACAGCGATGTGATGTTGAATAACTTTGGGTACGTTTGTCAACATCATACGGTGATTTACATAAAGTACAGCACTCTGATGTAATAGATGGACCTTGGTTCCTCTTCCAAGGCCTTATTTAATAAAAGTCAACTCAACATTCCCAAGGAAAGACGGCAATGTGATGTTGAATAACTTTGGGTACGTCGGCCAACAACATCGTGATTTACAAAGAGGTAGGGCCCTCTAATGTGAATTAGTGGACCTTGGATCCTCTTCCAAGGTCTTCTTTAATTAGAGATACTTGGTAACCCTCAGCAACCAACCCCCAACTCACCTAACATGCATTTTCAAAGAATGATCCACACTGACCCTATAAGGTGCTTAACGTTCCCAAGAAAGGTCTGATTTTGTCCATCGTACAGCAATTTACGAAGAGGTAGGATCCTCTGATCTAATCTACGGACCTTAGGTTCTTTTCCAAGGTCTCCTTTAATAACAGATACTTAGTAACCCTCAGCAACAAACCTCCAAGTCACTTAGCATGCATTTTCACAGAATGTACCGCACTGGCCCTAGAGGGTGCTCAACGTTCCTAAGAAAGGTTTTACTTTGCCTATCGTACGGCAATTTACGAAGAGGTAGGGCACTCTGATTTAATCTATGGCCCTTGGGTTCTTTTCCAAGGTCTTAATACAAGATACTTAGTAACCCTCAGCAACAAACCTCCAACTCACTTAACATGCATTTTCAATGTACCACACTGGCCCTATAGGGTGCTCAATGTTCCCAAGAATGGTCTGACTTTGACCATCGTACGGCAATTTACGAAGAGGTAGGGTACTCTGATCTAATCTACGGACCTTGGGTTTTCTTCCAAGATCTTATTTATAAAGAAATACTAAGTAACCCTCAGCAGCCAACCTCAATGTATTTACCTGTACTTTCCCACAATTCACTGCACTGACCCTATAGGGAGCTCAACATTCCCAAGGAAGGACAGCAATGTGATGTTGAATAACTTTGAGTACGTCTGCCAACAACATTGTGGTTTACGAAGAGGTAGGGCCCTCTAATGTAATAAGTGGACCTTGGATCCTCTTCCAAGGTCTTCTTTAATTAGAGATACTAAAGCCCCGTACACACGTGTCGAAAATTGGCAGGGGATTTTTGGCCAACGTCCGATCTGCCGATTTTCGGCTTGTTAGTATGATTCTTCCGACAACCAACTCCGACTTTTTGGCCGAAAAAAATCTGGTGTGCAAACTATAAAATTTTTGTTGGCCGTCAACACAACGGACGGTTTTCGTGCAGTCAGTACAGATTTCGACAGGGAAAAATCTGATGAGCAAGTATAGGCATACTCAGTGAAGAAAAAACACAAAGAAAACAAACCAACACAAGACATCACTTCTGAAGTAGAATTTAGTTGGCCGAGAAAATTCGTGTGCAGTCTAGGCCCATTCCAACCAACAAAACACAACTTGGACAAAGGTCGGCCGATAATCGTTGCGTGTGTACGAGGCTTTAGTAACCCTCAGCAACCAAGCCCCAACTCGCCTAACATGCATTTTCAAAGAATGCACCACACTGACCCTATAGGGTGCTCAACGTTCCCAAGAAAGGTCTGATTTTGTCCATCATACAGCAATTTACGAAGAGGTAGGATCCTCTGATGTAAGCTACAGACCTTGGGTTTCCTCCAAGGTCTTCTTTAATAAGAGATACTTAGTAACCCTCAGAAACCATCCCCCAACTCACTTAACATGCATTTTCACAGAATGTAGCGCACTGGCCATATGGGGTGCTCAACGTTTCCAAGAAAAGTCTGACTTTGTCTATCGTATGGCAATTTAGGAAGCGGTAGGGCGCTCCGATCTAATCTACAGACCTTTAGGTTCTTTTCCAAGGTCTTCTTTAATATGAGATACTTATTAACCCTCAGCAACAAACCTCCAACTCACTTACCATGCATTTTCACAGAATGTACTGCACTAGCCCTAGAGGGTGCTCAACATTCCCAAGAAAGGTCTTACTTTGCCTATCGTACGGCAATTTACAAAGAGGTAGGGCACTCTGATCAAATCTACGGCCCTTGGGTTTTCCTCCAAGGTCTTCTTTAATAAAAGATACTTAGTAACCCTCAGCAACAAACCCTCAACTTACTTAACATGCATTTTCCCAGAACGTACCACACTGGCCTTATAGGGCGTTCAACCTTCCCAAGAAAGGTCTTACTTTGTCTATGGTACGGCAATTTACGAAGAGGTAGGGTGCTTTGATCGAATCTATGGCCCTTGGGTTCTTTTCCAAGGTCTTCTTTAATATGAGATACTTAGTAACCCTCAGCAACAAACCTCCAACTCACTTAACATGCATTTTCACAGAATGTACCACACTGGCCCCATAGGGTGCTCAACATTCCCAAAAAAGGTCTTACTTAATCTATCGTACAGCAATTTACGAAGAGGTAAGGTGCTCTGATCTAATCTACGGACCTTGGGTTTTCCTCCAAGGTCTTCTTTAATAAAGATACTTAGCAAACCTCAGCAACAAACCTCCAACTCACTTAACATGCATTTTCACATATTGTACCACATGGGCCCCATAGGGTGCTCAACGTTCCCAGCCAAGGTCTGACTTTATCTATCGTACAGCAATTTAGGAAGCCGTAGGGCGCTCTGACCTAATCTATGGACCTTGGGTTCTCTTCCAAGGTATTCTTTAATAAGAGATACTTAGTAACCCTCAGCAACAAACCCCCAACTCACTTACCATGCATTTTCACAGAATGTACCACACTGGCCCTAGAGGGTGCTCAACGTTCCCAAGAAAGCTTGTACCCTGTCTATGGTACGGCAATTTACGAAGAGGTAGGGCGCTCTCATCTAATCTACAAAACCTTGGATTCTCTTCCAAGGTCTTCTTTAATAAGAGTAACTCTCAGCAACAAACCTCCCACTCACTTAACATGCATTTTCACATCTTGTACCACACTGGCCCCATAGGGTGCTCAACGTTCCCAGGAAAGGTCTGACTTTGTCTATTGTATGGCAATTTAGGAAGCGGCAGGGCGATCTGATCGAATCTACGGACCTTGGGTTCTCTTCCAAGGTCTTCTTTAATAAGAGATACTTAGTAACCCTCAGCAACAAACCCCCAACTCACTTACCATGCATTTTCACAAAATGTACCGCAATGGCCCTCAACATTCCCAAGAAAGGTCTTACTCTGTCTATGGCAGTGGTTCTCAATTCCGGTCCTCGGGACCCACTAACAGGCCAGATTTTAAGTATTACCTTGGGGGATGCAGACTAGAATACTGCAATCACTGAGCAGCAAATGAGATCAGCTGTGATGTAATTTAGTTATCTTGCAAACCTGGCCTGTTGGTGGGTCCCGAGGACCGGAGTTGAGAACCACTGGTCTATGGTACGGCAATTTACGAAGAGGTAGGGCACTCTCATCTAATCTACGGACCTTGGATTCTCTTCCAAGGTCTTCTTTAATAAGAGTAATGCCTCGTACACACGCACCGATTGTTGGCCGACTGATCGGCCGTCTTTTGTTGGTTGAAATGTGCTCTAGACTACACACGAATTTTCTCGGCCAACAACAACCAACTTCAGAAGTGATGTCATGTGCTAGTTAACTTTCCGTGTGTTTTTTCTTCTCTGAGCATGCCCAGTGTTGCTCATCTGATGTTTGTCTGCCAAAATCTGTACTGACTGACCGAAAATCGGCCATTGTGGTGACGGCCAACAAAAATTTTATAGCATGCACACCAGATTTTGTTCGGCCGAAAAGTCGCAGTCGGTTGTTGGAATCATCATACTAACAAGCCGACAATCGGCCGATCGGACGTTGGCTGAAAATTCATGGCCAACAATCGTTGTGTTTGTACGAGGCTTAACCCTCAGCAACAAACCTCCAACTCACTTAACATGAATTTTCACATATTGTACCACACTGGCCCCATAGGGTGCTCAACGTTCCCAGTAAAGGTCTGGCTTTGTCTATCGTATGGCAATTTACGAAGAGGTAGGGCGCTCTGATCTTGCGTACCTTGGGTTCTTCCAAGGTCTTCTTTAATACGAGATACTTAGTAACCCTCAGCAACAAACCTCCAACAACTCACTTAACATGCATTTTCACAGAATGTACCACACTGGCCCCATAGGGTGCTCAACGTTCCCAAAAAGGTCTGACCTTGTCTATCATACAGCAATTTACGAAGAAGTAAGGCGCTCTGATATAATCTACGGACCTTGAGTTTTCCTCCAAGGTCTTCTTTAATAAGAGATACTTAATAACCCCCAGCAGCCAATCAGAATGCAGCTCTGACAGTATCTTTTGGTTGCCATGGGTGACCGGTACCCAGACTTGATGTGATGAGGATGCTTTCCCCCCCTCCCCCTCGGTTCCCGGTCCTCACCCAGGGTGAAGTAGGGCGGCTCGGTGTTGTGCAGGTCATCCCTCACGGACACGCTCCCTGGCGCCTCACTGTGGATGTGCAGAGGAAGACGGGAATCCCCGGGATGGAGGGAGGACACGGCGCCGCTCCAGCTCAGCTCCCGCTCCCTCAGTGCCGGCAATGTGGACACGGTGACCGTCTTCAGCAGACACCCCGCCGGGGAGGACGAGGAGCCGGCCATGGACACGGGAATCAGGAGGCTCAGCAGACGGAGGAGCCCGAGCATGGCGCCGCTCGGACGGACGGACTGAGATCGGAGCGGCCGGTATAAGGACAGCCTGTGTACCGCCCGCTCCTCTACAGGCATCCCCGGCATCCCCGCGGAGGTGCGCTCCGCCCTCTCACCGTCCTATAGCAGAGCCAGCATCCCTGCGGATGTGCGAGCTCCACCCTGCGCCCCGCCCGCTAGGAGAATACGCACCCCCAGAGTCTCTGCGGATGTGCCAGCTGCTTCCTGATGTGTGCTGGATAAATCCCCCAATCAGTGAAATCTCACATTTGTCATTTCAAAATAAATAAATAAATAAAATCACATCTTTGTCATTTTCATTATTAAAAAAATACAAAAACCCTACTGAACTCAAAACTGAATTGAAAAAGGCAACAGTCACTGAGACATCCTATATGTCATTTCATTATTTCTAAAAAAAAAAAAAAAAAAATTATTTTATATGATAAAGACATAATCACCAAGATCTTATCTTTGTCATTTTCATTCATTAAAATAAATAAAATAAAAAAACCCACTGAATATATCCCCAATCAGTGAAATCTCACATTTGTCATTTTAAAGTCATTTTTAATATATAAAAAAAAAAAATCACATCTTTGTCATTTTCATTATTAAAGAAAAAAAAAAAAGAAAGAAAAACCCCACTGAACTCATCTATGTTAGGGGGAAAAGGCAACAGTCACTGAGATATCCTATGTGTCATTTCATTATTTCTAAAAAAAAAAATGCAATTTTATATGATAAAGACAAAATCACCAAAATCTTATCTTTGTCATTTTCATTAATTAAAAAAAAAAAATGAATAAAAAAAAAAAAAAAAAAAAACACTGAATATATCCCCAATCACTGAAATCTCACATTTGTCAAAGTCATTTTTAATATTAAAAAAAAAAAAATAAAATCACATCTTTGTCATTTTCATTATTAAAAAAAAAAATATATATATATATATTATTATAATATTATATATATATATATATATATATATATATATATATATATATATATATATATATATATATATATATATATATAAACCCCACTGAACTCATCTATCTTAGGGGAAAAAGGCAACAGTCACTGAGATATCCCATATGTAATTTCATTATTTCTAAAAGAGAAAAAAAAAAAAACAACTTTATATGATAAAGACAAAATCACCAAAATCTTATCTTTGTCATTTTCATTAATTAAAAAAAAAATGAATTAAAAAAAAAAAAAAAACACTGAATATATCCCCAATCACTGAAATCTCACATTTTGTCAAAGTAATTTTTAATATTAAAAAAAAAAACTAAAATCACATCTTTGTCATTTTCATTATTAAAAAAAATATATATATATATATATATTATAATATTATATATATATATATATATATATATATATATATATATATATATATATAAAAACCCCACTGAACTCATCTATCTTAGGGGAAAAAGGCAACAGTCACTGAGATATCCCATATGTAATTTCATTATTTCTAAAAGAGAAAAAAAAACAACTTTATATGATAAAGACAAAAATCACCAAAATCTTTGCTTTGTCATTTTCATAAAAAAAAAAAAAAAAAAACACTAAACTCATATCTATCTTAGGAAAAAAAAAGAGATCTTATATACCATTTTATTATTTCTAAAAAAAATAAATAAATACATTTTCATTTTATATGATAAAGAAAACAATCACAAAAATCACATCTTTGTCATTTTCATTATTAAAAAAAAAAAAAAAAACCCACCGAACTCATCTATCTTAGGGGAAAAAGCAACAGTCACTGAGATATCCTATATGCCATTTCATTATTTCTAAAAAAAAAAAAAAAAAAAACATTTTCATTTTATATGATAAAGGAAATAATCACTAAAATCTTATCTTTGTCATTTTTATTATTAAAAAAACAAAACAAAAAAGACCCCACTAAATTCATATCCATCTTAGGGGGAAAAAAACAGATATCCTATATGCCATTTTATTATTTCTAAAAAAAAATAAAAATAAATTTTCATTTTATACGATAAAGAAAAAAATCACATCTTTGTCATTTTCATTATTAAAAAAAAAAAAAAAAAAACTAAACTCATCTGTGATGGTACTCACCGTCACTGGGAGTGAAAGACAGATACTTAATGGTTTGGATTGCTTCAAGTGGGACAGTAATATTTGTTGGCCATGTATCTCGAGAAATATGTGAGGACTATTCCTGTTTGATTCTGAACATGTTCTTTGAAGGAGCTAATCACATTGACTTCTGTTCCATGTCCTTCAATGTCAGAGACAGGCTTTCCCTATTGTCTGTGTATTGAGGTGTGATGTGGATTCTGTTAAGCCTGTCTGTCCCATTGTTAATTGTTAATGAACTTGCATATTGTTTCTGTCCAGATGGCTAGATAATTAGTTCAGATTAATTCTATTTCTGTATACAATTTCATCTGCATTTGATAATGTAATCAGTCAACCCCTGACTTGTGTGTGGTAATCTGATAAGGAGGGGAAGGTCCATGCTGTATATAAACTGTGTGAGTTGTTCAATAAAAGGAGAAGGTTCCATAACAAGCTAAGTTGTCAGCTAGCTTTGTATGGGGGCGGCTGGGAAAATCTGATATATATGTTCACGACTGGGAGGAAGCTGTATACTGATGGAAGTCCACTAGTACAGCGTGGGTTGCGGTTCCGTTACATTGGTGGCAAGCGGTGGGATGCTTCCTGCAGTCTGGGACATCCAAACCTCCACCGGGATCCAAGGTCCGGATAGCAGAAGAGGAGAGGTACAGATACCAGCCACCATGGAAGAGGAATTTCGGAAGGAGGTTGCGAGAGATGCAGAAACAGCACAGGGGACCAGTGTCGGAGAAGGTCCTGCTAGGATGGTATGATGTAACCTCCTGGGAACTCTGGAAGGAAGCGCTAGCCCGTGAGCAGCGACACCAGGGAAAAATCCTCCCCTCCTTCTAGGAAAGGTACTGGTCGCAGTACGAAGTTCCAAAGGTGTTTTTGGGGACACAACCACACAAGGAATAGAATTCACGTTGGCTAATGTTTACTGCCCAAATAAAAATCCTAGCAGATACTATTATCACTTTTTAGGAAGGGCTTTTTGGTGTTGGCAGGAGACTTAAACTTTTTTGTATGAATCCGATTTTTGATTGTACATCGAGTGCAAAGAATAAGGAATATAAAAACATGGAGATTAAATGAAGATTTGATCCAGGATGAGGAGACGGGATGTAGGATAAAAAGAGAACTAGACCTATATTTTCAAGAAAATGAATCCCGGCAGCGACTATTTGGGAAGCCCATAATTTATATTTGTCTTTTAACAAAATTAAAAAAAAAAAAATAAGATCTCCTATGTCAATTTAAATATTTTTTTTATATTATGAAAAATATATAATTCTCATTTTATATACTTAATTAAATCACTAAAATCGTATATTTGCCATTTTCACTAAACTCTAAAAAAAACAAAAAAAAAACAGATGTTAAAGTCATGTTCATTTTTATAGTAAATATAAAAAGAAACCAATTGCTAAGATCTCACATGTACAGCGCATCCAGAAAGTATTCACAGAGCTTCACTTTTTCCACATCTGTTTAAGTTACAGCCTTATTCCAAAATTGTAGAATTCTGAGTAAAATACTGAATTGATTCTAACAATCCCCCATAATGACAACGTGAAAGAAGTTTGTTTGAAATTTTTGCAAATTTGTTAAAAAAAAAAAAAAATCCATGTACATAAGTATTCACACCCTTTGCTCAATACTTTGGTGAAGCTCCTTTGGCACCAATTACAGCCTCCAGTATTTCTGAGTATGATGCTACAAGCTTGGCACTCCTATTTATGGACAGTTTCTCCCATTCTTCTTTGCAGGACCTCTCAACCTCCATCAGGTTGGATGGGGGAGGGTCGGTGCACAGCCATTTTCAGATCTCTCCAGAGATGTTCAATCGGGTTCAAGTCTGGGCTCTGGCTGGGCCACTCAGTGACATTCACAGAGTTGTCCCGTAACCACTCCTCTGTTATCTTGGCTGTGTGCTTAGGGTCGTTGTCCTGTTGGAAGATGAACCTTCACCCCAGTCTGAGGTCCAGAGCGCTCTGGAGAAGGTTTTCATCAAGGATGTCTCTGTACGTTGCTGCATTCATCTTTCCCTCCATCCTGACCAGTCTCCCAGTTCCTGCCGCTGAAAAACATCGCCACAGCATGATGCTGCCACCACCATGCTTCACAGTAGGGATGGTATTGGCCAGGTGATGAGCGGTGCCTGGTTTCCTCCAGACATGACGCTTGCTATTCAGGCCAAAGAATTCAATCTTTCATCAGACCAGAGAATTTTGTTTCTCATGGTCTGAGAGTCCTTCAGGTTTCTTTTGTCAAACTCCAGGCGGGCTGTCATGTGACTTTACTGAGGAGTGGCTTCAGTCTGGCCACACCCATACAGGCCTGATTGGTGGAGTGCTGCAGAGATGGTTGTTCTTCTGGAAGGTTCTCCTCTCTCCACAGAGAAATGCTGGAGCTCTGTCAGAGTGACCATCGGGTTCTTGGTCACCTCCTCGACTAAGGCTTTTTTCCCCCGATCATTCAGTTTGGCCGGGCAGCCTGCTCTAGGAAGAGTCCTGGGGGTTCCAAACTTCCTCCACTTACGGTTGATGGAGGCCACTGTGCTCATTGGGACCTTCAATGCTGCAGAAATGTTTCTGTACCCTTCCCCAGATCTGTGCCTCCATACAATCCTGTCTCCGAGGTCTACAGACAATTCCTGGGACTTCATGGCTTGGTTTGTGCTCTGACATGCACTGGTAACTGTGGGACCTTATATATAGACAGGTGTGTGCCTTTACAAATCATGTCCAATCAACTGAATTTATCACAGGTGGACTCCAATCATATTGTAGAAACATCCCAAGGATGATCAGTGGAAACGGGATGCACCTGAGCTCAATTCTGAGAGTCATGGCAAAGGGTGTGAATACTTATGTACATGGGATTTTTTCCTTTTTTATTTTAAAAAAATTTGCAAAGATTTCAAACAAATTTCTTACACGTTGTCATTATGGGGGATTGTTTGTAGAATTTTGAGGAAAATAATGAATTTAATCTGTGTTGGAATAAGGCTGTAACATAACAAAATGTGGAAAAAGTGAAGCGCTGTGAATACTTTCCAGATGCACTGATAATAGAAAAAGGCAAAATATGATAATAATAAAATATAACAAAATACTAATAAGTAATAATACAATATTAATAACATTTATATAATAATAAAATATAATAAAATACAAACGCAACTGCCATCTTTTTTATTGGACATGGCCTCAGAAAATGCTATATATATTACTATATATAAATATTAAAAATTTAATAATAATAAAATATAATAAAATACTATATATTATATATATATATATATAT